>NW_027464600.1:2105000-2432500 GCF_043290135.1 Rhipicephalus microplus | reverse complement strand
ATATTATAACATTCAGCCACCTAATTATTCGGCTGTTTTGCGACTCGATGTTAGCCTTACAAACACTACAGTTTTCTTTACGGCATAGATTACACGAGCAGGTAGTGTATGAAATAAGACGCGACTACCTCCTAACACTCTAGAAAGGAGATTATATAACGTTTCTGTGGCTACCAAACTGTTGCAAAATTACCGGCAACGACGGTGCCGACGAAGCTGCGCGACTGGTTCATGAAAAAGAGCTTCGGATGCACATACCGTTCTCTAGAACGGATGCGGCGCGGCAAGCTGCAACCGCTTTCTCATCGCGTCGCACTATTCCAATGAAACAAGCAGAGTTTCTCTAACCCGCGCTTATGTCCTATTCACCCTATTTTACGAATTGATTTGCCATCCGGACTTTCCCATCACGATGCAACTTTGTAGCGTCGCACCTGGTCGGGTGTGGAATTTACGAATGCGTTTACTCTCATCCCGTACAAATGGTGCTACCATGCGGCATGCAACTTACGTGGCTATGAGGAGACGATCGAACACAACTGATGCCACAGTCCATCCTACCGGACTCCACGACGAGTTTTTGAAGCCAAATTGGGTCGTCTTGGTGGAAGACCGTTATTCGAAAAGGAGGTGCTGGGAGCATGGATGATGATTTACGGCGTGCACAAGGCTACGAAAGTCCTCGAAGGGGACCGGACTTGACGAGCGCCTGTGAATCAGCAGCACGAGTTCATGTATCCCCGAGTTTTCATTGACTGATTGATTGATTGATTGATGGATGGATTGATTTGTGGGGTTTAACGTCCCAAAACCACCAGTTGACTATGAGAGACGCCGTAGTGGAGGGCTCCGGAAATTTCGACCACCTGGGGTTCTTTAACGTGCACCCAAATCTGAGTACACGGGCCTACAACATTTCCGCCTCCATCAGAAATGCAGCCGCCACAGCCGGGATTTGATCCCATGACCTGCGGGTCAGCAGCCGAGTACCTTAGCCACTGGACCACCGTGGCGGGGCAGTTTTCAGTAACTGTTCACTCTTCCATTTTTTCCTCTGGTTCTTTCTTTTTTATTTAGTCTATTATTCCTCCTTTCCTAGGAACCGCATGTAGAATAGCCAACCAATCCAAGCTTGGTTAGCGTCCCTGCCTTTGTTTTTTTCCCTCTCTCTCTTTATTAAAAGTGTTTTCCGGTACGTTTCGAGATTAATTTGAAGCAGATTCTCTAAACAATAGAGTAAGTAACACTATGACTTTCCAAAACGTTCTATTCTCTATTCTTTATCAATGTGATGATATGTTTGGACGTATTTCGCAACGATAATTGTTGAATACAACGCACGCAACCCCCGTCAAAGCATACTCGCATTCGCAAGATATACACACGTGCGAAACTCCAAGGCACCTGAGAAAGTCCAGCAGATTTCTTAACGGCTGCATCACATCTCACTGCATTTATCGATTCGAATCACGAGAACTTCCCGTCGCGCCTTCGTTTACCCTGGAACGTTAGAGTTCCCACAAATCGCGAAGCTTCATCTCCAATCACGACGTGAGAAAGCGAACAAGACCAGAAAATAGCTTAACGCTGATGTAATCAATCGCTGCCGCATACGCTGAGTATGGGCCGAGTTTTCGGTATCTCTGTAACTTACCAAACGCGTAAGATTTCGAAATCTACACTTACGAAACGGTTCGTTACACTCAACTATAATGATAATTGAAAATGGATGAAAATAAGGCACCGTCATCCACGCTATCCCCATGCTGCAGACACCGGTATACGGCATCGAAGTTGCAGTCCAGCGTCGTCATCAACTTCCTTAATGAGTCTTTTGGCCGGATTAAATGATTCGTGACGAACTCGGAGCAGCCGAGTAAAGAGATCTGCACGTTGAACATCCAGAAATGTTTCGTAATCAGTACCGACTAGAGAGCAGGTATCGCTCCATATAATGATTTTGTGTGTAAGTACTTGCGTGCTGATAGTAACTTACTCCACTGCGGAACTCGTAGGCGTGCTCCCCAGAACTAAAAAAAAGCGGGGGGGAGGGAGGAGTAGATGCCACCTCTGCCCGACACCTTAACAGTCGAACCTGTCCTGTTATTATTTATTGTGCATGGTCCCGAGCACACGTGTTATTTGACTATAAAGGTGGCCAGTGATTACTCTCGCATATATAGTAATGAAAGAACTGTTCACTTCTCACTATAGGCGTGCACACGTGGGGGGGGGGGGGGGGGAGGCCGCCCTTCTGGTCACCAAGACGACGGGGGGGGGGGGGGGGGGAGTCAGCTTCATACCTTGCGCTTTCGCTCGTGCGCTTGAACTGACAGTTATACCATACCTTGCCTTAATAAGGGGCACGGTAGCATTGCGACGAATCTTCGCCCTCCCCCTTAAGGGGAGACGTGCGCACGCCTACACTTTCTCCCTTTACCTCCAGAAAGCCACGGACCAAAGGCAGGCCACTATGACCAGCTTCATCTCCATTTTTTCACGAAATTCACCAAAGCCTTGGGCGCCGAGAACGACATTGCGGATGAACACGCCTTTTTGAACTCCCACGACCAGGTGCGTATAGCAATGAATTTATGGGGGGAGTGGGGGGGGGGAGCCCCTCCTTGATTTAAGGAGGGACAGCCCCTTGAAATGGTCATTTTTCGCTCTCTCTGCTATGGTGAAAAATACTTTCGGGGGGAAGGGGGGCTACGCTCCTGCCCACGACCAACGATCTCTAAGAACTCATCAGCATCAATTAGAGCACAGCAGGGAAGAGAGGAAATTTACTTTAAGGCGTTAAAACGAACTTCATACGTGCTTTGAATGCCGCCGGCCGCGCCCACGAAGCTCCGTGCATACCAACACTGAGAAAACACTGCGGCGCTAACGCCTTCAGCGGCTGACTTAATGCATGTGCTCCAAGTTTTTCGGCTGTTACGACAAGAAGCCTGTTTCTTTAGCTTTCCATCTAGCCGAATCATGAAAAGCATCGCCCGTTCGCATAACAATTAGGAGCCAGCTACGTTGTTTACTTCCAGCTTTATTGAAACGGGCCACAGGATAACGCACTCTTAATGGGATGCTTGTGCAAACAGAGACAAGCATAGTCGGGATTCTGGTTTCTAAGACGCCGTGTTAACCCGTCTCAATGCTTTAATAAGCTCATACAGCTCATTTAGACGGGGCCACTCAACGCTTCTAAATAAGTTCCGCTGTCTACACACACCCTGTTACCAGTATTGCTCTTCAATGGGAGCATAATCAAACGGCGCTACTTTACTTATATTCACGTGGACGTTAATTAACTTTGATGGTAAAAAAATTAACCCAGAAATTTAATTTCGCTCATATGTACCGAAACAGAACCAAAGTTGAGATTTTAGATCCAGGAGCCGAAGGACCAAAGCTTCTCTTTCGTAAGTGTGTTGTACCATTGATCAGCCAGCTTTGCTAATGACATGCCCGTGTCAAGAATGGCTGAAATATAATCTTACGGAAATTTTCAGCGCAAAGCGTTTTCGTCAGTGTGGAATCAGCCTAATCACTGCGGTGTTGTGTCAGCCGATCAGTGTTTGTGGACGGTGATCTCCTCCTACTTCTTACAAGGCATCGCCAAGTGACTTCATTTATTTATTTATTTATTTATTTATTTATTTATTTATTTATTATATAAAAGCTAGAAACTCTGACACTGTGCGAGACGACGTAGGTAAGGACCCCACTCGATTGTGATCTCCTCGACCCGAAAACGAACCCACGACTTCAATGTGAGCTTCAGCATGACATAGCCGCTGCTGGTGTGCTGCCGTACTCACGTCGAAAATATTACCTGATTGGATTAACTCCCAACATAAAATGTACGATTGCGTATGCAGGTGAAAGAGATTAGCGCATTGGAGGAACTCGCTATATAAAACGTACGATTGATAATGCTACGCTAACACTGATAATTTATTTTAATTTTGCATTTGCTTATGTGGCAGACTTTTTGCTTACTTTGCACTGTCTCTTCTTTCTTGGGCTCTTGTCAGTTTTAAACTTCAGGGTATACAGTTTCTTAATGAGCATCTCAAACCAACTATTATCACTTTATAGATCAGACCATCCTCTTTTGTCGCTTTCAGCGAGTGCCAATTTCCTCGCCAGCCCATTGTGTCTTGCGTTGCGCCTATGCAACGTTGCTCTAAAAGCACTCGGGATGACCACGTCATACCTGCACCCATTAAAAACGAAGGCGAATACTTAAATTACGAACTAGCCCGATCCCACACCTTACTTCAACGAATACTTTAGGCTACAGTGCAGCTGTTGTGGTAAAAATCAATAAATTCTTTGGAAGTGATGTCAGTTATTTGTCCAAGTCATTCGATACCGACTAGTGAAAGTTCTGGTCGTTGACAGCGAGAATTTCAGAAGTCCTTGCACCCCATGCTGCAGCCGATATAATTTGCGCGAAGTGGGCTTCAACTATAAGCGGCATCAATTACCGGCACTCTCAAGCACTTAATGAATACACTTTTCATTCAAACTGCTTTGAATATTCATATTTCCTTCTAACCATAAGAAATTGGAACCAACTTAGCCCTTCTGTTACGAACACTTTATCTTTGAATGTGTTCTTAGATATAGTAGAAGCAAAGGTACGCGCGCTGAGGAGTTTTTCTGAAAATTGTTGTTCTTTTTCTTTTCTTTTGTCCTCTTGTAATTCGCATATGAAGGCTCTGTATATTGATAACGTGATTGCATCATTGTAGATTTTGTCTTTATAGTTGTTGTAATTCGTAGTTTTGCAGAGATTTGTACCCTCACCCTGCTCATTGCTACTACTGCTTCTCATGTATCGATTGCTTATTGTTTTGCATGCTTGCTTCGTGTTTCTTTTCTGTGTCGTATGTATGCCCTCCCTGCAATGATCTCCTTGTGAGATCGGTAGTATTGTTAAATAAATGAAATAAATCAATTACGCTTCAAGCGCTATTCAAACCTAAAGAGAACTTGTGCTACGTTTGCGTGCGTTTGCGTTAATTATTGAGCGACGGTGAGGAACAAAGAACAGTAAGGTGTTTCTTCTGGCTTTCCGTGCGCGAGTTTTGCTGTTGCGAGCGCCCTCGCGTGTCAGCTCGCGACCTCGCGAGCGGTCATGCGCGAAAAAGCGCAAGAATTTGTTTTTTCTTCGTCTGTAAAGCCGTACTTCATTTTGTTTTTTCGCATGTTGTCTGCCGGCAGCTCATGGTTGACGTTCCGCATTTCTGCATTGTTGAACGCCAGCAGTATGAGTCAGTTCCTCTCCGGTACATCGAGAAGAGTTCATCTCTATGCGAAAAATCAACGCCAATCCACAGCCGATATAACTGTTGCCGTTACAGCGAGGTATACTTCAGATACAACTCGAACCTGCCTGTCTTACGAAATGTGTGTGTCGCTCTCTCTTTTACTGATTCATTTCCCTCTCCATGTATAGGGTAGCTTATTGGGAATAATCTAGCTAACCTCGCTAGCGTTCCTGTATTCTTCCGGTTTCGCTCTCTTGTAAAGCATTTGAAAACGAGGAACGAAAAAAAAAAAGGCGAACTCTAAACTAACCCTGTAAAGCTTAAAACAAAGCGAAGCTGTTTGACCTTCGGGGTTTAGCATGGCCCTCCGAGCTGATGCTAGGTCTTCCGATGGCCTAGACCTAGTAGATTCGAACCATAACCTCTCCCACTCCTTGCAATAATGTCTCAACTGCAGCGCCATAACTAACCTGAAAAGGTGGCTGCGGCACCCCTGGCAGAAGCACGGGCCTTTCGTGTCTCGTATTGGCTGAAATCTTGTCTAACTGAATGCTCCAACATGAGAACATGAGCTGGTTCTGTGAACACTGGGCTAAAGCGTTCACAATTTATTCAGAACGCAATATTCAACGTTCATTCTACCTATCTCTTCAAATATCTCATTCATGCAGAATACGAAACAGAAGGTTCTTTTTTCTTTTATCTAGTTATTCACAGTGATTTTCCTCTGCATCTTTCTTTATTTTATAACCGAAGGCTTGCTATATCCCCTACTCCCAGGCAGACAATGACTGGCCCTTATTTCTGTGTTTCTTGTTGTTCCTTCCATGGCTGTTTCTCTAAAAAAACAATGATGATTAGAAAAAAATGCCGGTGGGCAAGACGTGCCACATGTTTGCGAAAACAGGCAGAAAGGGAGGTTCATACAGGCCAGTGTTCAGCAACCTCGATAACGTTTCATTAGTGTTTCCTATTAACAGCAATACAAGGGCAGCATCATTTCTTGGAAGTCTTCACCCCATTAACATAAATTTACATTGACAAGACTTAAAGAGAGCGAATATGTGGCGTAGTCTAGAAGAACTTGTTCCTCAGTGAGTTGGTGGCATTGCTTGCTGGACATTTTGTAACGGGCGTTGTCTCTTTCGTCCCCTCTTTTTCATGTCAATAGCTTTGCGCCACTTGCAAAACTTTCAGCAATGCTGGCATAGCTAGCGTCATAAGCTTTCATCTCCCTTACATAACTGTGTTACTACAAAACGTACACAAACAACTAAAATGATTTTGTTTTCGAAACTAGAGCCACTAAAGCTTGCTCGTGTGTTCCCATTACAGACAAACCGCAGTTTCGTTTTTTTTTCTTTTGGGGAACTTACAAAGATACGCTCATCATAGGTTTAAAAAAACATCGCGGACCCCCCTTTCTAGAAATTGGTATAACACGAAAATGAAACGAGTCTTCACAAAGGCAGTTGAGCGTTCGTTGTACTTTATTTCGCCACAAGAGCTTAGTAAAGAATGTTACAGCAACGAGTTTCAAGTCACGCGAAGAACGACAAGCAACTGGAAACTTGTAGCGTGCACCTCTTCAAACAGATGATTGATTTATATGTGGGGTTTCACATCCCAAACCACCATGTGATTATGAGAGACACCGTAGTGGAGGGCTCCGGAAATTTCGACCACCTGGGGTTCTTTAACGTGCACCAAAATCTGAGCGCATGGGCCTACAGCATCTCTTCAACAAAAGAAATGCATGAAATGCACTCACAAACGTACACAGTGAAAGCGTGAACAGTTTGTGACAATCCTCAGTTCTTCGTGTTCTCCAGCAGCGTCATGCTTTAGTAAACGCGGCCGCAGCAGCGAGCGAAGTGACCTTTGAGCATGTGCAGGAGAGACCACGCTCCGTGGAGGCCCACGCTCATCGAACCGCGAGAAGCGATGACCTTTAGAGTGCGCCCACCGCTTTCCAACGCGAGCCTTTCACGCCAACTCGCTGCTAATGACTAAAACACGCTGAAGTTGCAGAGCTCTGAGGACTGCCAAACAGCGTATGGTGCATATAAATAGCTTGCCATTATCAGTCGTGACAACGTATGCTCCATGGCCAAGGGGCTTTAACGCCGTGCTGCACAGCAAGAGGTTGCTGGATCGACCCTCGCGACAGAACTTTTTCTTCTCGTTTTTTTTAAATACGATATTCTTTGTTGGGACACTTCAATGCAAGAATTTCGATCTGCCTGTCTGTTTGTCGACTTGTCTGTTTGTCAAGTGAAACAGCTAGATTTCAACCACTTCCTTAACGTTCACCAATCTTGATCTGGGTTCTGCGTTCATAGCTGTGCGCATTGCCAATTAAAAAGAAAACATTGTGCTCAACTGAGTTGAAATATCAACACTTCAATATTATTTGGTGCATTTATACTAGAAAGGCATACATAAGTAATATTATACGAACCATATCGTTTATTTCACTGCGTTGACAGTGCGACGCTATGCACGAAAAGGCGGGTCATTTCTACGCTTTGCTAAGATGATACGTTGCTGCCACCTACCCGCGGCTTTGCATTCTACAAATTACGGCCTCCAAGATTGCGCGTGCACGCCGCGCGCTCGCTATATCGGAGGAAATCCATTAGTTTTCCTAGATTACTGCAAGACGGCGCTAATGTCTCACGCAGTGCCTTCACAATCCCATTCACCTATTTTCTCGCCCAGAACATGCCATAAACATTTTGTTCACTTTCTCCAGACGAAATACCATCGTCTTTCGACGACCTTTGCTGTGAAACATACAGACACGGGGTCATTCTTGTTTCTTTGCAATCTGTTATATATATAACAACATATCCATGCCAGGAACACGTGATAGACTCCGGCATAAAACACTTTCATGTTAAACAAAGCGAAGACATTGCGGATGTAGTTATTTTGAATTTCACGTGTAGATGCGAACCCGAGTGGTACGCTTTCCTGAATGCCGCAGTTTCTCAAATTTCGCCCACACCAAGGTTTGCCTTGTTCACTCGCGAATATTTCAGCAGTGTGTTCTAGCGCTGCCGGTAATCCTTTCATGGTACAAGTACCGTAGAAACGGTAGTATGACAAGTCACCGTGATGCATAATGCAAACCACATAAAGGGGACACGACCACTGCAAAAAGAGCTATGCGAGTCGGGAAGAAAGAGGCCAGTCGTACTGGGAATGGCCGCGTTCACCCGCGAAATAAATTCATCACGCATGTTTCAACGGCAAAGCGAGACTAACCCTTTTACCCCGGGGAAACTAGGGACGTCATACGGACAGCAGCAACGGGGTTGGCGGTGGCGGCCACTCACATTGATGCATCCGCCAAGAGACGCCGGCGCCGAGCAGAATCGGCCGAAAACACGCCAAGCAGTGTGTATGTATAGCAGAGCCTACAATCAGGCTTTCCCTACTGCAACGACATAGCGTCCTTTCTCTCTCTCTCTCTTGAAATATGGAGCAGGAACGAAATGGTCATTGCCTTGGTCGTAAGAGTTCCGCTCTCTAACCCCGCGCCATTCGCGAAACGTCTTCACGAATCCCCCCCGCCCCTCCCCCCCATCATGTAATGGCCCATCTCCCTCGTAAGACATGACGAACGAACATACATAAGTACATTCGCGTCAAAGTTTAAGAGACTACGAGGTCAAATAAAACATTGAAGTTCCAAGCAACATGTCTGTACACAGTCGAATTTCACAGCGCGTGTTTTGGCGCGCTTTAGAACATGTGGAAAATCTCAATAAAAAGCATCCTACCGAATCAACAGGGATATATTAATCGTTTTCTTGCGTCTCACGGTCTCTGAAAACTTTAACGCTGACTGTACGTATTTGCAGGCATACCCACAAAGACACGCACATGCACTGGCTAACATGGACTAGTCCACAGGCAAGATCAGACGCCATTACGCCAAGTTCTTCGCTTTGTTAGGTCATTTATGGCTAAAAGTGGCTTTCACAGTCATTTTCTTTTTGTACAGAGATGGCCGACAACGCTCTCTGCGATGTCTACGGTACCAAGGAGACTCCGCAGCCCATCTCTGCAACTGTCCTCGCTACGCTGTGCAGAGACAATCATGCGCGACGGTTCTCGTTCGACTTCTCAGGAGACAGATGTCGCTAATAGATGCCCTCGAATGTCATTATGAAAAGTCGTCAAGAAGTCAAGTAATTCATGCCTTGTTGAAATTTCTAAGGGTAACATACTTGGAAAAGGGCGCTAGACTAATAATGTTGACGTATACTACACAAGTCTTTCACTGTGATTTTTGATGTAGTGTGTGTGTGTGTGTGTGTGTGTGTGTGTGTGTGTGTGTGTGCGTGTGCGTGTGCGTGTGCGTGCGTGCGTGCGTGCGTGCGTGCGTGTGTGTGTGTGTGTGTGTGTGTGTGTGTGTGTGTGTGTGTGTGTGTGTGTGTGTCCTCTATCTTATTCTCTTTCTATGTTCTTTGAATTTTCCGCATCTTTCCCCAGATGCAGCACAGCATACCTGTTATGCCAAACTAGTTAATTTGTCTTTATGCCCCTTCCTTGCCGAAACATATCAGAACTACCGGAAATTCGTATAGCTATTGGGATCACCATGTAATCCGGCACTTATCAACTTCGTATATTAAAGCTTGATTGAGTCAACCAATCAAACACGAGTGCCTCCGTCTACCCATTTCAAAGAAGAGGTATTGTTGCTTCCATTATGCGCCATTAAGCTCTCTAGAAGACTTACCTTAAGTCAGTGCCAGCCACAATGCAATCAGCTACGAACAATGAAGAATGACAGCGCCATCTTCTGGCTATCATTTTTATTTATTCGATGCAATTAGTTCACGTGGTTCAATGGCAAATAAATAGAATATTCGCTTATCAGAGACATCTGAAGCATTGAAAGTCAATTGCTTTAACGTTCTCAGGCCCATGGGAGTGTCAGTCCTAATCTCGCCTATTTTCGCTATGATGAAGGTGTGAGGTACTTTGCGATTTCATCATAGATCACATGTCATTATCTCCACATTATATACCATGACATACTCAGCATTTTGGTTATGCACCATAGTCAATGCAAAGAAGTCTCCAGGGTCGGCCACATAAGCTATACCGTATGCATTCCGATTCCAAACGCCAAGGCCCCGTAATCTGTTTCTCCGGCAATGGCTGGATAGTACGAACACGTTAATGGGTCGGCATGAGTCGTCAAGCACGGCATGCGAAAGCAAGGGTAAAACAGATGAAAAAAAAGGCGAAACCGCACCAGCACCATAAAGAAAGGAGCCGTCCTTCCGTAAACGTATGGAGGAGAAATACAGAAGTCGTCAACGACGTGGTCTCGGATCGCAAATATCGTATCGAGCCCGAGGAACAAACACGAGAAAGATGAGACGACCACTGTATTAGACGATTACACTATAACGGCAAACGGCGCATCGTTTGCGATTGGCCATAATCGATCACGAGATCAGTGGCGGTCTTCCTACCGTTTCCAACAGCCTTTTAGTGATAAAGAAGGGGCGGAGGAGCAGACGGCAGAGCTATCAGGGTGCACCGTTCCCCTTTCTGAGCCCTCCTTCTACAGTGCTGTATGTTGCGTACGTATCTGGCTGGCAACGTCGGCCGGCCGCACGCTGTTGCAGACCGCAACGAACCGACGCTGGTTGAACCAGCATCGGCGCTTGCCACGCGCAGCGGGCCCAGAAAAAGAACCAAGCGATAAAAACTTCATTCTTAGCGTGCAGGCGCAGTAGTCGGGGGCCGCAGCTAAGAGTAATAGGAAGGGCAGGAAAAGAAGAGCAGGCTCCATAACGGACAACTAATCTGGACCGACGGCCCTGCAGCCAAAAACATTGACGAAGATGGGCCCAACAGCCTCGCCTCCGCGGAGCACACGTATTGGCACGGGACACCCACAGCAGGCCGACGTGCAATCTGTGCGAGCGAAAAGGAGGCGGACCCGGGGTCCGCCCGGCCATAACTGCTATTACATGGCCGCACTTGCGTATACACGCCAAGCCTGCTGCCCCAACGAGGGAGCCAGTATATAGCAATTGCAAGAAATCGGTTTTTGTTTTCTCTTTTTTTCTCCACTGCTGTGTTTCTTTTTCTTCTTTCGTCGTTCGCAGCAGCCAGCATCGTCATTGCGTTGATTACGGGCATGTTCTTGCTCGCCCTCGGTGACTTGGGAGTGTGATTTCTATTATACAGTAATATTATTTTCTGAGGTAACGAAAATATGATTTAGGGCACGCCATAGTTTAGGGTTCCATATTTATTTTTACCACTCAGTGTTCCCACACCAGTACCTATGCCCAGCTTGGTTCTTGAACTACGTGCCCATCGAAATGCAGCTGCGGTGGCCATGGTCTGTTCTACAGAAAGGAAAAAGACGCGTTTGTAATGTAAGACACTGCGCAGCACCAGGATCACTGAAGAATGAAAAAGAAGGCGATTGCTGTTCATAAGTAATCAAAAATAAGAGAACGCGTGTAAGTATAGTGTACGCCGTCTTTAAGCATAACGCAACAATGGCGAAACCACCACGACAAATGCTGTATAAATGTATAACGATACACATCTGTTAGGGTATTCGTATTCAGGTATTCTCGGAGATAGTTTTTAAAAACGATTGTCTTTCTTGGGGACCTTCGACGCAAAAATTTTGGTCTCTCTGTCTGTACATTTGTTGGTTTGTCAAAACTTACCTGTACCGGGTACTCTGAATGGCACCAGCCGATACCCCAAACGGCCAACCCCATGCGCAGCGCCCACCAATGTTGCCCAAGATTCAGCAGTCATATTTGTGCGATTGTCAATTAAAAAGCAATTATTGCGCATATCTGAGGCACGATAACAGCACGTATATATTCTCTGTGTGCGTTATTTACTAGAAAAAGCATACATAAGCAATTCTAAATACCATAGCGTTTATCACGCTTCGCTGATCATGCAACGCTTGCACGAAAAGGCGAGTGTTTCCAACGCTTTGCTAAGACGACACTGTGGTGGCACCTACCCGTCACCTTGCGTTCCACACCTTATCACCTTTGAGATGGGCGCGCACGCCCGTCTCAGGCCGCGCGCTCCGTTTTCCAAGAAAACTGCCAGATGGCGCTCATGTCTCACGTGTGACACGTGACTTCATGTGTTCGTTCGCCTCTGCTGCACGCTCGAGCACCCCTAGAATACCATTCACCGAGTTTCTCGCGCAGAACATCAAAGAAGTGTTTTGTTCACTCTCTCCACACGCAAGACTATCGTCTTTCGGCGGCATTTGCTCTTCAATTAAAACTACCTCCACACTAAACCCTGCATAACAGGTAGACTACACAGTTAAAAAAGAGATGGAGATACGGTAGGCAATGAGACGAAAACCCGCAAAAGTAGGAGTTGACTAAAAACAATGATTTTACCTGAATATCACATATACGCAAAAAGTGATGCGCCACAGCATAATTTTCGTTTGTGTTGCCTTGTCTCGCCTCAAGTATAGGTCTCATCCTCGAGCAGCACTGATGCTCTTCCATCTCCTTATCATTTCAATCTGGGTGCCAGCTTTCGCTTCCTCGTCACCGTCGCAGGTTCCTGCATGTTGGCATACCTAAAACTCTGCTTTACGCCTGTCACAGAATGAGCGCTCAAAAAGAGCGCGCCGCCAACTCCTCTCGACGAAACGCCGGAGTTACGCCGCGAGGTCAACGATAAAAAAAAAAAGAAAACAAACATCCAGACTCCCCGGGCGCGACTCTCTCCCATGGAAGCGTAGATTCGCCGACGAACCTCCTCACCCCACAACGGCGGCCGAGCAAGCACTCGACCTTTCTAGATGGAAAGGGGCGTGGTGACGCCGGGTTGAGTCATCCATCGCGGACGGCCTTCGAGCCGTCTCGCCCTCTCCCCAGCCTTCGCTGCGTATCGCGCCGACGAAATGACGAGAACTTTCTGGAATATCGCGCGGAGGTTATTTAATCGAGCAGCCGAGGAGAAATATCAGGAGAAGATGGAAGTTAGCGCCAGAGCGCGTAGGGTATACCGCCGTGTAGTCGGCGAAGGTTTTGTAAGTAGAGACAAAGCAGGAGAAGAAGAGGTTTTCCACCTGAGGGGTGACGACTCCAGCTACAGGCAACAGTGTGTGTTTACCGCTATCGAGCGAGGACGCGTGGCAACAGCTGCGTGTGTGAAGCCGACGTGTTTCCGGCGACGCAGTTTGAAGCTTGGAGAGCGGCCAATTGAAGACGCAAGGTTTCCTGGAAGAGAAACTTCGGCGAGGTTTCCTGGAAGAGAAACTTCGAGGGCAGCGGAACGACAACAACGCTGGACTTTGAGTGAGTGATTCTCGGAAGAGTACCATCCAGACTTTTGTTCCAAGAACTTTGGACTAAATAGGTTTCCTATCTCTTTAGTCTTTAAGTGTCTTGGTTGTTCAATGCATGCGACTGCATTGTAGTGCGTATGTCTGTGTCCGTTGTTTCGAGTGTGGCTGATTGTACTGTGTAGTACGTTTTTTGATTGGTGACATATTGTACTCAACTATTGGGGAGTGTGCATACTTGTGTGTTGTTTTGATCTGCCATTATTGAGAATATAATTTCATTTGTTTATCAACTCTCGGCTCTGACTTGTTCTTTGGGCCACAGCCGGCGTCCGCTGGCGCGCCAAATAGGACCACTTCTAAATTGTCCACGCTTTCGTGGTGCGGTTCGGGAGGCCGATACTTCGGCCCTTGGAATTAGCCCGGCGATCGCCTCCCTAATTAACGGGACCTGTGTGACAACGCCGCATGTCTCTTACACGTGAAGGCTAATAACAACGTTTATGCTGTGAATCCACTTATGCGACCTTTTTTTTGCTACCTAACGGAACGTGCGTTGTCATCAAGACTCCTTTTCATAGACAATCAGCGTTTATGCTTCTACGCATTCTTTTTGTTGCAGCTCGCTCAGACTTCGCGCTATGGAGCTGCATACGGATTATTTGCACGGCTTTCCTCCAATTTGCAAAGCGTTACTTAGGCAGCGAACGAGCGTATCGGTACAGCTGAAGTTTTGTTTTGTTGTTGTTGTTGTTGTTGTTGTTGTTGTTGTTGTTGTTTTAAACTACGTTTGGCACTCTCAGTTTCTCAATGTCAATGGTTTTTCGATCATTTTATTTCATGTTTACTCTTGGAAATTGGTGTCTATTCGGAAAAATGAAATCATAGCATGATTGAATAACCGGCGTCTATTTAGACTAAAACAATAGGGCTGCTACAACTAAAATAGAATTTTACCTCCCATTAACGTGACAACATATTTGTCTGCCCAAGTAGTCTTTTTTTAGGAGTAATAAAAAAGCTGTCACATTCAATACAATCTCTGGCACAAGCTGCCCCGCCTGCTATATGGGATTCTCTCAATCGCTCTCTTTTACTCACCAGCACAGTGTCTCACTCACTGACCGCGTAACTCACTTATTAGCCGAGTAACTAATGAATAAAGCAAATCACGCTGTCCTCGTTTTAATCTCAGACGGCCTTGTACGCTTTCGGACCAACCTCAATGCACAGGACGTACTAACATAATCATTAAACTGCACTAAAAGGCGACAATATTTCTTCTGGCACTCACTTATCACTCACTCACTCACTCGCTCACATTCACTCAAACAGTTTATTTCGCCCATGCCGATGCCCGCTTATACGTCCTATAATCTCGCACATCCTATAACACATTACTGCTGCACTGCCCTCCCTTAATCCCTACATTGCTGCATACCTCACTCAGCTGGCACATTGTTTCCAACGTCAAACATTCATGCCCTTTATGTAGCCCGTTCCGGTGTCACTATCAAGCGCCGCCGCTATCAGTACCATTAGCGTGTTTGACGTCCGTGTCTTTGATTAGGTATATTCTAGGCATTATACTTTCATACCCACTCTTAAATAAACAGCCGCACATTCGCCGGTTCATGTGGGTCTATTTAATTTCGCTCAACCGCAGCTACAACGGACATCACACAGAGCTCATAGCAATCGCCGAGGTGAAAATGACCCCACACCAACAAGGACACAAGAGTGACCGGGAGGGCGGGCGTTATTTCTTATAAAGTGGTTCCTTCGAGCTAAGTGTTTTCCGCCGCCAGCGTCCTCCTTATTACTCGCTCTTTTATTGCCATAAAATGGGCAGCCGCAACCCCCCCCCCCCCGCCACCATTTTTTCTCTTTCCTGTTTTATTCTTATCCCAGAAGCTTTGGCCCTTGCGTAGACCTCGCACACCTAATCCTTAGCTTCGCTCAATCAATTCTCTCGATTTCCTTTATTTTGAGGGGCTCATCATGACTTCGTTATTCGTTGTTCCATGAATTCGTTATTCGAGTTTTTTTTTCTTTTTTGTTGTCCTTCCTCTACGATATAGAATCAGGCGGCCTGTCGTGAGTCCAAAAATAAATGCCCCCTTTGGTCCCGCGTGCTTTTGGCCCCCGCTACCCATAGTTGCTTCGCAAATGTTTACCTCTTATTTTGGTAGGAGAGACACTGCATCCTTAACGTCTGTGCCGTAACTTGCTCAGCTGGTTTCCGGTGGGATCATTGGTTTACTAGGAGTATAGTGATATTCTAGTTGACTATAGCAGGGAGCTTGTGCGTGCGTTCTTTATAGCTGGGAAGAAATGCGGTCACGATATGTCTTGCGCTTAACGTGGACGCAGCAAGATGGCCCACTGCCAGTGTCTGGAAGTCAGTATACACTCCACAGTAGACCATATTCATACAGTCAATCAGGTAATAGAGAAATGCGCTGAATGCAACCAACCCCTATACATACCTTTCATAGACTGCGAGAAGGCGTTTGATTCAGTTGACCCATCAGCAGTTGTGCAGGCACTAAGGAATCAGGGCATCGAAGAACCCCACATTAGCATACTGGAAGAAATCTGCAGAGGATTCACAGCTACTCTCTCTCTCTCCATATATATATATATATATATATATATATATATATATATATATATATATATGAACATGTTCGCTGATATTCATTTCCATGAAGAGTGCCTTTCCACAACGACCAGGTGCTATCGTAGTAAAATATTGCTTAGCACAGTAGTAATATTTACTAACTGGTGTCTTCAACCATCCGCAACTCAGAACTCGCTCAAGAAAATAAAAAACATAGCTTTGTCGCCCTTATAATTGAAGTTTGAGGAATAAGGCTTAGCGTAGTATGATAACGCTTAGCATTACTACATACATATTATCGCCGAGCTCTTGAATTGCTCAACTGGGAACCGAACCTGCAACCAGGTACTCAGAAGGTGCACCCTTTACGACATAGCTCAGGCATAACGAAAGCGTATAACACACGTATATCACGTAACATCCCAGCAAGGTAAGGAGGTAAGCTTATAGATTGTTCACATCAACCGCGCTTCACCGTCCCTTGGTGTAGGCTATATATATATATATATATATATATATATATATATATATATATATATATATATATATATATATATATATATATATATAAATATATATATATATATATATATATATATATATATATATATATATATATATATATATATATATATATATATATATATATGATACGACGACCGAGATTTTACGGCAATTTCGGACGACTGGCATTAACTTGCCTCATAATCTCCGGCGTCAAATCCGCTCTCAGCACTTCGAAATAATGCTCAGTGGCTTCCAACGTACGTGATACGACGTTTAAAAGGGGGACCACAGAAAGGTTACGGGAAGCGGAAGTTCGAGAATTTTTTCATTAGCCACTCCACGATAGGGTCACGTCCAGTGCGGAGAGAAAACTCTTTCGCAGCTTATCACCACTCGTTTGAACAGAGCTAATTACGGGCCATCTTTTACGCCCCTCACTACGTCCTATCAATGGGAAAGCCTGGCGTCCAGCCGTCTTGGAAGCGCGAAAAACTTTGAAGGACCGTGACCTGGCTACAGAAACAAAGTTTTTCTTTTACAGTTCTCGGGCGTCGTTAAATCCCTGGCGAGTACGCGACTTTCGTTGTCGTGTGCTTTATTTAAAGAGCCTCTAGAGGTCACGATTAATAAATTGGGAATAATGAGCAGCGATTAGACGCGCTCAGATTTTTAAATGCTAAACGACTAGAATTCCTATTTATCTTACCAGGGCATCCAAATAAGCGAAAGTAATACACCCGTGCAAGGTTAATGAGAACTAACGATGACTTGATTCTCCTTAGTTCACACTAATGCTGCGTCTAATATGAATAAAAGAGCCCTTAAAGCTTTCACCTCTACACGCACAAGCTGAAGTTTTGGTTTCTAAAAGCCCTCAGTATTAAACGTTATCTCTGCACGTCTACTTAAAAGTGCTAAGCAAATGAGTTGATAGTGAAAAATTAAAACTTTACAACTTTTGCAGCGAATAGACTAAAGAATTCGCACGAGGCCCATGTATATTATGCTCTAAAGTTTTCACTTAAGAGGATTAGGAACCGTTCTTCGCTCACTGATACGTATCGTGTTACTCGTGCGTCGTGCCGTATAACCGAAAACTTCTCGTGCTTAAATACCTGAGGTAAAGTAATAAGGTATTGAATGGAATGAACAATATAACTGTAGTAAGTGCTTATCTTTACAAAAATTAATTCTTTATTCTGTTTATCCACCGTTATCTCACATCCCGCTATCTCATTTCTTTCTGCCATCTACGCCACCTACAACTAACTGTGTCAGGCTAATCGCGCACGCTACGCCAGTCTTGTTCACTTTTACATTCACTTCACCGCGCGCGAAAGGCGCTCGCGTTTTCCCAGTCTCACGTAATCACGAACCGCGAACGTGAAGCTGCATATTAAATTAGAATTTTCAAGAGCTGGGTGGTTAGTTGAACTTCTTAATTTTCTTCTTATCATCGTAACATACTTCCTTCCGCCTAACATGCTGCTTGGGAGACTTGAAGCGTTGTTCAACTTTCCCCGCAATGCTTCCGCACGAGCTGCCTTGCGAGCTCTTGGGGAACGAACAGGCCCATGGCGCGTTCCTGAAGCATTGCGCTTCGGCGGCTCGGCAACTTCCTGTTCCCGTGCAACTTAACTGAATTCACCTCGCGTTTTCTCTTACTGCGGCAACGCAATCTGGTGGTTGCATCAGTTATACAAAGCCAGGTGAGTAGTCCTGGCTGCTGCATTATGTATCCAGGAATAAACATATACAATCCCTCACATTCCCTCACATTGCGTTATAGCGGCTACGGACTACGGTGGCAGAGGTGGACTACTACGGCACCGAAATAGGCTGCTGCCGCAATCTCATAAGAACTTTCGCTCTTAAAAAACAAGACATTCTTCAAAATGTGGCATAGCGCTCACACACAGAGACGGGTATGAGACAACAAGACCAGCGCTAACTTTCAATTCGCTGTTTATTTTCAGAAATCAGGGCATAAATAGATCCGTCCGCAAAAGGTCCAGTCAACGCACGTTAAAACCCATGCACAATCATTGTACATGATTGGACTTTGTGTCTGCGGATTCATTTATACTTTTTGAAAATAAACAATCAGTTGAATAGCGCTTGTCTTGCTGTCGCTGCCTCGTCTGTGTGGGTCAGCACAAATCCACATTTAGAAAAATATAAACAACTTACCCAAAAAACCACGTTGACAAGACATATTCGCAGACCGTCGTCGTCAGTACATTTTTTTTGCGCTAATAACAATCCCCCGTCCTTAATTGTCGACGGCGTCATACTAGCTTTAGCCTCCAGTGGTACCGCAATAAATTATGTGGTAACACTTACTACTCAATAGAGTTGTTATTGGTGTCACTGTCCCCATTTACATAGAAAGATGAGTGTGTTATTCTATCCAGTTTTGATGCTCTTGTCTGAGGTCTAGTATAAAACAGCTCCAATATTCTCACTCTTCTATCACGCTGATTTATCTTAGAGCAGATAAGCAGGTGTTTAGCGGATACTAATAACATTGTTCGAAAGATACAGTATGGTGAAGCTAGCTGGTTGTCTGTCATCATTACCACGTCGAGTGCTCTGAACTCTGGCGGGGTGAAGGCAAAAGAAGAACATTGGTATTCGCATTTCGAAGTTATAATAATAATATTAATAATAATAAATGGCTGTGCTTGTGTTATTTATTCATCACTGTCTAATCATGAAACCCATGGTCGAAATGACATTCGACTGCTGTGGCTACAGAATTTTGAAAAGTACAAAAAAATATATGCATATGACAAAATCGTACTTACTGAACTGCGGCTTCACAGAAACGCTGGGTTACATAATCGAGCAGGCAAACAGAAGGGTATATTTAATGGCACTCCCGATTTTGAGGAACGTGCACTGCATATACAGGCACGCTCGACACAACGTGTGCTTCGTACATCTTGTTTTAATAAAACCAGCTTCCACTATCTCAATCAAGATCGAGGCGGTATTTCCCGCCGATAAACTCCCTCGATGTGAATAAAAAAACCGGTGTTCCCCGTTGTGCATATTTAATGATGCCGCGGAGAACGGTAACGTGGCGTATTCTCTCGAAAGCATTTCGGATTACGCCCCGGTAATCCCATATCACCATATCGGGAAATATCGCCTCCTACAGCATCATTGATTCGCCGTTCCGAATCACTTTTTGATGAAGACAAATCGCCCCCGCCCCCTTGCTCTTTGCAAACCACTGAAATAAAACTGTCGTTTGCATGTAATACACCTCCAGCTGTTTTACTTACTTTTGCTTAGTGTCATGTCAGGCCAAAATAATGAAAAACGTGCATTTCGTGGCCTCCTGACACCAAGTGGAGAGAGGCGGCTTCACTTTCCTGCACATTTAGAAGTTGGTACAGACCATTATACTTAAATCAAGGGGTTGCAATCAGTCAATATATAGAGATATAGTCTCCATTAGCCTTCGCTTGATTTTATTTGATATGCTTATTCGGCATACGTACGGCGCCGACCAATATTGCCCCGCCGCGGTGGTATAGTGGTTAAGGTACTCGGCTGCTGATCCGCAGGTCGCGGGATCGAATCCCGGCTGCGGCCGCTGCATTTCCGATAGAGGTGGGAATGTTGTAGGCCCATGTGCTCAGATTCGGGTGCACTTTAAAGAACCCCAGGTGCTCGAAATTTTCGGAGCCCTTCACTACGGCGTCTCTCATAATCATATGGTGGTTTTGGGACGTTAAAATCATCGCACATTAAAACCTATGAACCAAATCAACCGACCAATATTGGGATTATATACGCTGCTTTTGTTTAAACTACTAAATAATATAAGAAGCAGTACACACCGTATATCACTTTGCACCGCTGAGGTGGTTTCACGCAACCAGACCGCCCTTTTGCACAACCAAAATTTGCAGTAATGAGGGTGTAAGACTGTTTTCCTTCCCCAAATAGTTTTTAGGTGTTGACGTCCTAACTAGAACACTTTTCAAGAGTTAAGCATGCTATAGGCTATCGAAACACCTATGTCCCATAGCACAGCTTGTAAGATGATAACTGGAACTCGTAGATTTCTCTCGCTGTGTTTAGATTTTGCTAGCTCAGTTCTAAACTCACAGAGTTTAGAGTAAAAGATATGTCTCTTTAAGGCTCTCTAATAGTATACCGAACATTTACGCCTATTGTCTTAATGAATAATGTTCATATATACGGGACAGAAAATTGATCACAGGCACTACAGATTCTATGACTATATATAACAGATGATCAATGTAAGGCTGTGTAGTCTGAACACTCCATTTATGAGGACGATAGTCTTTTTGGGGATAGGTCACATAAAATTTTTGGTGTCTGTCTGTCTGTCTGTCTGTCTGTCTGTCTGTCTGTCTGTCTGTCTGTCTGTCTGTCTGTTGGCGTCTGCCCAACGATTCAGCCACCTGACGAAAGTTCAAGCCCAATAACATATTGATCTGTTTGCTGCGTTCATATCGTGAACATTGTCAATGAAAAAGCAAATATTATGCATATTTGAAGCACGACAACAATTCGTAAATGTTAGGCAGTGTGTCTTTTGAAGGCGTCAGTCTTTCTTGTCATACTTTGACGCAGAAATTTCTGTCTGTCCTTCTGTTTTTTGTCTTTCACTCGATTAAGCCAACAGAACGAAAGTTTGACCTCTTGCTGAATGGCCACCCATCTTGATCTCATGGCTGCGTTCATACTAATGCACATCGTCCTTCAAAAAACAAATAATATGCATATTTGGGCACAACATCAATACGAAGCATTACATAGTATGTAACTTTGTTTCTAAAATGCATTGATACGTAATTCTAAAGACAATTGTGTTTATTACGCGGTGCTGGCAATGACATCAGTGTCCACGCTGTCAAAGTTAGGGCCCGTTCGTTTCCTGGACGTGGCCACTGCGGACCCCGCCGGACCTGGCACATATCTGGACTGGAAAATGTTTGAGAACCGTGTACTTAGATTTATGCGCACGTTAAAGATCCCCAGGGGGTCGAAATTTCCGGAGCCCTCCACTACAACGTCTCTCATCATCATAGCGTTGTTTCGGGACATTAAACACCAGGTATTATTCTTAGATATCCGAACTGGTCCTTGTTCATCGGTGATGAACGTAACAGTAGACTTCACGGGGTGCGCCTGTTATTGCGCCAAGAAACGTAAAAGATACTCGTACAGCGTACCGCTAGGCACACACGTAGTCGTCGTCTCCCTCGGTCGGGTTTAAACGTATATATCTCAACAACTTCCACGAGATCAACGCTTCCCGTTTGTGGCGCGTAAGGAATTCTCTTATCTTCGTACCCTTCCCCGCGCTATAGGCACCCGACAGTGGACCAGAGGGCGCGACGAAGCTCTTTGGGCCGCCCCAGCATTGTTGGTACCGACCGCCAGGGATACTGTTAAGTTTGGCCTGGAAATTCATCTGGGCAGACGCCATTGTGGGTAACCCGGTCTACTGGGGAGGCTCTCAACTCCATCGGCGCCTAATCTGCCAGATGCTGTCGAAGATTTCGGCAATTACCTAGACAATGTGGCAAGCAAAGGCGAGTTCCTGACTTTCAAATGCGGGCCCTTTCGTCGTCCCTTCAAGCAGCAGTGGTGCCTGATGACCCCGGCGACTCATCTGGCGACGGGGAAGCTGTTGTGACCGGCACCAGAGCTGACGGTGGAGCGGCGCTCTTTTAATCCTCAATCAAGTAGCCGACCGGCCAGCTGCCTATGCTCGTCAGGAATTGTCCCTGCCAGCCGGAGGATGAGACGTCGTGTCGCCACGACACCGTAAACCGTTTGAGAGAGAACAACAAAGACAGCATCTTCCTTGGAAGAGACCGTGGCGGCCGCCGCAAATCACCCCACTAATTGAGCGAACCGATTGGCGGACCCTTTTATGTACGTTTTCAGGATCTTGGGACCTCTCGATTAGCGGCACTCACACGATGGGGAAGAGCCCCGCTGGCACCACCTTGCAGTGCAGTGTTCACGACTCAATATTGGACGTTCACGTGGACCGTGCATGCTCGTCCCCCTCACCTGTTATGTGTGTGTGATTGGTGTTCCACTCAAAGAGGAGGAGCCCGACAGGGCTTAAAACGACGCCGCAGAGTGCTGGACGTCGCTCTGAACCATGTAACGATTCAACCACCACGCTCGTGGTTTGTGAAACCACTAACCCTTCTTTGCTGTAAATACGTGTAAATAATGCCATAAACCTGTTTGTTTTCATATCCTCTTCTTGTCAGCGTTCAGTTCCTCCACCCGGTTACAACACGCAACCACAGGAGGCCGGGTAGACCCCCATTCGCAACAACTGGTGGCAGCGGTGGGATGCCATCAGCAACTTCCTCCTTCCGACCCTTACAATACTAAGAAAACGGAACGCTCGCTGAACACAGTGACACGCTGAAGTGTCAGTGCTCTTTTTGGCACGTTTTCAAAGAGCGCTTTCTGGGTGCTAACATAATCAGCCGTGACTCCTTGCTCACAATTTAAAGAGAAAAAGATATGCGCGTGCAAGTTCGGTTTTGCTGCGTCTACTCGCTAGGCTACGCATAGGAAGACTCGGTTTTGCTGCGCCTACTTCCTCGGCTGTGTGTTCTGGCGCTACCATCAGATCTCGTAAACTGCATTGCCGGGAACCTATACACCACCGTGTCACCTTACAAACACCAAGCATCCCCGCTCCCCTCCCACCTTATTCATATCGACACGCTCAAGAACGCTTAGCGGAGGCACGGCAACTCCGAGCGCGACAGCGCCGATAACAGGCGCGCTCACTTGGATAATCTGTAATTAACAGACTGTGCGACGTGGCGAGAAACGCAGCTCGCCGACGAAACGTTAATGGGGGCTAGTGCTGGTGCCACGCAGATCAGACAATTAATTACCAAAGTTTAAGCACGTGTAATTGTCTTCACTCGATCCGTCATTTAGCCCGCTCTCGCACGAGCGTGGTAATAATGGTGGTCTTTCCTATAGTGCCCGCGACCTTAGCCCTTAATTTGTGTTAACAGCCATGTCCACTTAAGCGCTACATTACGAACACTTTTATCGAAGTCATGAAATAAATAGAAGGTTCAATTATTATCTCTAATGCCATTGCTTCTCTCAAAAGAGTGGTCATCTATCTAAATTAATCGTTTCTTCGTACGCTTCAGCATGCTTTGGACGGGTAATCACAAATTCCATTCTTTAGGTGTAGTAGCTCCTTGAGCATTTCTCTCGCGACTGGTGTTGTCTGTACGCACTTGTACGGTACCGTACACATTGGGGGGCACCGCAAGAAGATCGGTGTACAACGTGCGTTTGTTTTGTACCTGTAATATTATTACTAATAATCGTTGGGGTACAACGTCCCAGAACCACGATTTGATTATGAGAGACGCCCTAGCGGAGGGCACCGGTTATCTCGACCATGCGGTGCTCTGTAACGTGCACTGACATTGAGCAATATACGGGCCTGTAGACTGTATATTGTCGCGCGTGAACAAGAGGGACTTCAGGTAAAGAATACCGCGTAGTCACAGAGGCGCAGGTCAGGGACACCACAACCAAAAACAAAAGCCTCGGCGAGAGCGCGCTAGCCCAACAACTTCTTCCTCGTTTTTCTCCTCGATGCGGGCTCGTGCTCGCCGCAGTTCATGGCCAGGTGGCATTATTCCCCCACTGAAAAAAAAAGCATCGCCCCGATGCTCGCGCGAATGGTAGTGGATAAGCGGAAGTAAAGCAGACATGCACACTGTGGGCACACTTAAGAAAAAAAAAACAACAACAAAAGAACAAGGCTGAGGCACGGTCCCACTAACGTACGAAGTACGGCTTGAGCCGTACAACGTGAACAATCTCTGGGTAGTGCTTTCGACGCTGGGGTGACATGGTTCCATATGGAACCACCTCATAATTCACGTCACTGATGCGACGCACTACTTTGTAGGGTCCAAAGTAGCGACTCAGGAGCTTTTCGGACAACCCTTGGCGGCGAACCGGAGTCCATACCCAAACTAGATCTCCTGGGTGGTATTCGACCTGTCGATGGCGAAGATTGTAGCGGCGTGCATCTGCAGTTTGTTGTTGCGTAATATGCAGGCGTGCCAACTGTCGAGCTTCTTCGGCAAACTGAGCAAGCTGCTCAGCGTCAGGTGTGAGCGACCCGTCGTAATCGTGTGGCAACATAGCGTCCAACATGGTCTGGACCTCACGCCCATAGACGAGACGGAACGGTGTGAATCGTGTCGTTTCTTGGATGGCAGTGTTGTAGGCGAATGTTACGTATGGAAGGACCTGATCCCACGTCTTGTGTTGAACGTCTACATACATGGACAACATATCGGCGATGGTCTTGTTAAGTCGTTCCGTCAGGCCGTTAGTCTGCGGATGATACGCCGTCGTCTTGCGATGGCTCGTGAAGCTTAGCTTGAATACATTGTCAATGAGCTGAGCCGTGAAAGCTGTTCCGCGATCAGTGATGACGCAAGACGGGGCGCCATGGCGAAGAACGATCTGTTCGACGAAAAACTGGGCAACATCGGAAGCTGTAGCTCGTTGCAGGGCTCTTGTCTCGGCGTATCTCGTTAGATAATCTGTCGCTACAACTATCCATTTGTTACCGGCAGATGACAGAGGAAACGGCCCCAGTAAATCCATGCCTATTTGATCGAACGGCGACCTTGGTGGTGTGATTGGTTGCAGCAGGCCTGCAGGCTTCAGTGGCGGAGATTTGCGGCGTTGACATTCACGGCAGCTTTTCACATATCTCTTGACGTACATAGCAAGTCTCGGCCAGTAGTACGCCTGTTGAACTCTGGCGAGAGTTCGTGAAGAACCTAGATGCCCGGATGTGGGTTCGTCGTGGCAGGCCAGAAGAATGTCGTCTCGCATGTCAGATGGGACCACTAGCAAGTAGGCTTTTCCATTGCCGTTCGAGTTTGATTTATACAAGACACCGTTCCGCAGGCAGAACGAAGAGAGATTGCGAGAGATGTGCCGAGGTACGGGTGTGTTGCGTCCTTCTAGTTGGTCAATGATTGCGCGAATCTCGACGTCATCGTGTTGTCGTGCGATCAAGTCTGTTGCAGTGAGGACTCCGAGAAAGCCGCAGTCATCGTCATTGTCGGGATCACAAACTCCGGTAGGTGCACGTGACAAGGAATCAGCATCTTCGTGCTTGCCGCCTGATTTATAGACAATGGTAAGGTCAAACTCTTGCAAACGAAGGCTCCATCGTGCCAGACGCCCAG
Source organism: Rhipicephalus microplus (assembly GCF_043290135.1). Classification (NCBI taxonomy): domain Eukaryota; kingdom Metazoa; phylum Arthropoda; class Arachnida; order Ixodida; family Ixodidae; genus Rhipicephalus; species Rhipicephalus microplus. The sequence continues at coordinate 2,406,499 of NW_027464600.1, read as the reverse complement.
ACGGGTCTCGTAAATTGGCTAACCAGCACAATGAGTGATGATCAGTAACTACTTTAAAGTGACGACCGTAGAGGTAAGGCCTGAATTTCATAGTGGCCCACACTACTGCTAGGCACTCTTTCTCCGAGGTGGAATAGTTCATCTCGGCGCGAGACAGGGCACGGCTGGCGTAAGCTATTACGCGCTCGGTGCCTTCTTGATGTTGGACAAGCACGGCGCCGAGACCTACATTGCTCGCGTCGGTATGAACTTCCGTGGCAGCATCCTCGTCGAAGTGAGCAAGAACTGGTGGTGCCTGCATACGCTCACGTAGATCGATAAAAGCCGCGTTCTGTTCTTCATTCCAAACGAATGGTACGTCGTCACGTGTGAGACGAGTCAGAGGCTCGGCAATTCTAGAAAAATTGGCGATGAAGCGACGATAGTAGGCGCACAGACCGAGGAAGCGGCGTACTGCTTTCTTGTCACGGGGAACGGGGAAGGAGGCTACGGCGGTTGTCTTGTCGGGGTCAGGTCGAACACCGTCTGCGCTCACAACATGCCCCAGAAATTTAAGTTCTTTATAGCCAAAGTGGCATTTTTCTGGCTTCAGCGTGAGGTTCGCAGAGTGGAGTGCTTCCAGAACAGCCTGCAGACGTTTCAAGTGTTCCTCGAAAGTGACCGAAAATACGACGACATCATCGAGATAAACTAAGCAGGTGTTCCACTTCAGACCGGTAAGAACAGTGTCCATCATTCTTTGGAATGTCGCTGGTGCAGAACACAGGCCGAAGGGAAGCACCTTGAATTCATACAGGCCGTCCGGTGTAACAAAAGCAGTTTTTTCTCGGTCTCTTTCATCAACCTCAATCTGCCAGTATCCGCTTTTCAAGTCTATGGATGAAAAATACCTTGCTCGCCGTAGTCTGTCTAGTGAATCATCGATGCGTGGCAGAGGATACACGTCTTTTTTTGTCACGTCGTTCAGCTTTCTGTAGTCCACGCAGAAACGCAACGTTCCGTCCTTTTTCTTTACAAGAACGACTGGCGATGACCATGGACTATTGGACGGCTGTATAACATCATCCTGAAGCATCTCTTCGACTTGAGCATTGATCGCGTCACGTTCTTTGGCAGAAACTCGGTAGGGTTGTTGCTTTATGGGCGAGACATCGGTGTGTATAATAATCCGGTGTTTCATAAGGGGCGTTTGACGCACCTTTGAGGATGAAGCGAAACACTCTTGAAATTCAAGCAACAGCTCCTGCAGCGCTGTGCGTTCTTTCTGCGTGAGGCTCGAATTGATGTCCACCTTTTCAAGAGCCTTAGAAACGCCGGTCGATGTCGATTGTAGCCCACTATTTATTGATGCGGCAGAAAAACATTCAGCAACGTCTTCGATGGGGTAGGCGAAAGCGATAGCGGTGCGTCGAAACAGGTGCCGCTGCTCATTACTAAAATTTGTCACAAGCAGCGTGGCACGTCTGTCGTGAAGCGTAATGAGGCTGCGGGCTGCGCAGACACCTATGCTAAACAAAAGTGTCAAGTTGCCTTCGGCGACTGCCTCACCGTCACGTATCTCGTCACACACGACTTCAACCAGGATGCTTGAACGTGGAGGCAACGTGATTATGTCGGCCGAAACACGAAGCGAACTGAGATGGCTGTCATCAGGCTTTTCTGCTTTGTCTGTAGAGAACGTCACTGTGCGCTGTCGGAGGTCAATGATAGCGCCGTATTCACGTAAAAAGTCGACGCCTAGGATGAGGTCTCGGGAGCATTCAGGAAGTATAAGGCAGCTGCAGAGAAATGTGCGTTTGCGAATGCCGACTCTAATCGTGCAGATACCGAGAGGGGTGACGACGTGCCCGCCGGCTGTACGGATTCGTGTCCCGTACCACGGCGTACCCACTTTCTTGAGATGCGTCGCCAGTTTTCTGCTCATGATGGAGTAGTCGGCCCCTGTGTCTAATAAAGCTGTAATATCGTGGCGGCCGTCGAGCACTACAGGTATATCTAGGGAAAGTCGGCTTTCTGATTCGGGAGCTGTCGTCGTTGAACCACTGCTGGTACGTACTCGCATGGATTGGGGCCCTTGTTCGTGTCGTTTATCAGCGGCCCCGCCCCCGAAGGTCGCTGTCGTTAGTTTTCCCGCCTAGGGCTGAGCGGCCGTGCTGGCGCCGCCCCTGGGTAGTTCGGGACACTTGACGAAGACCTTCTTGGAGATGGTGATCGTGACTGGCGCCGCGGGAGCAGTGGCATGCGCTGCTCGGACAGGTACTCCTCAATCGCTCTGGGTCTTTCGCCAAATCTTGGCCTGGGTGAGTCGACGGCGAAACCCTGAAGTCCGAGGCGACGGTACTGGCATTCGCGGTACACGTGTCCGGCTTCGCCACAGTGGTAGCACAGCGGCCGCCTGTCCGGTGTGCGCCATACGTCCGATTTCCGCGGGAGGAGCTGCCGATTCTCGAAATGCTGGACTGGTTGAACTGCTGGGAGTGGATCGCGATGTGCAGGGTGTACGAAACGGCGTGGAGGAGCGTAACGACTCGCAGCTTCGGCGTACGATGCAGGAGCGACGTAACAGCTCACAGCCTCGGCATAAGATGCGCGGTGAGGCTCGATCGGTACAGGCGGGGAAGCATCGTTGGACAGCGGGACTTGCAAAGCCTGCTGTACTTCACTCCTGATGAGGCTGGAGATGGATCCCGCAGCAGGTGGAGGCGGCCCGTGAATCTTCTGCAGCTCGTCGCGTACCACCGATCTGATGAGGTCGCAGAGAGCTTCGAGATTGACGTTACTCCCCGCAACTCCAATCTGGTCCACCGGCGAGGCAACATTCACGTGGCGGTCGTACACAGCTGATCGCTGCTGCAGCATGTTTTCCATTGTCGTTGCTTCAGTTAAAAACTCTGCCACAGTATTCGGGGGACTTCGCACGAGACCAGCGAAGAGTTGCTCCTTAACTCCTCGCATTAGGTGGCGCAACTTCTTGTCTTCTCCCATACCTGGGTCAGCGCGACGGAAAAGGCTCGTCATGTCCTCCACGTACGCCATCACGCTCTCGTTCGGCATTTGGATGCGTGATTGGATGGCCCGTTCCGCTCGTTCACGGCGATGGGGGTCAGCGTAACTTGCCAGCAGCTGACGACAAAACATCGTCCACGACGAGAAGGGTTCGCGGTTCTCGTACCAAGTACGAGCTCCGTCCTCAAGGCTGAAATATACATTCCGCAGCTTGTTGGCGTCGGTCCACTCGTTGAAAGCCGCAACGCGTTCAAAGTGAGCCAACCAGTCCACAACATCCTCCAACATGGAGCCACGGAACACCTTCGGCACTCGTGGCTTCTGCAGCGTGTAATTAGCCATCGGAATATTTTCCGTACCGCTCTGGGGTGGTGCAGTTGATGCCATCTCCGGTAGAGGTTCACGCTCGGGGGACAATCCTCGGATTCTCCGGCTGGCCCGGTGGACAGGTGTTGCGACTGCGGGTATAGGGCTCCCAGGAGGCGTTTGGATCATTGACTGGGAATACCCAGCACCTCCACCAGTTGTCGCGCGTGAACAAGAGGGACTTCAGGTAAAGAATACCGCGTAGTCACAGAGGCGCAGGTCAGGGACACCACAACCAAAAACAAAAGCCTCGGCGAGAGCGCGCTAGCCCAACAACTTCTTCCTCGTTTTTCTCCTCGATGCGGGCTCGTGCTCGCCGCAGTTCATGGCCAGGTGGCAATATCAACCTCCGGGTCCTGAATAATCCAAGTCACTTGTGATGACGCAGAGAATTAACGCTTTTGGTATGCATCAAGATGTGCACAATGCTGGATTCCTTCCTCCTCATAATCTTTCAGTCCTTACTGCTCTTCTCCAGCGCAGGGTATCGCACCAGTTGAGCCTATAGTTAACTTTCCCGACTTTCTGTTAATAAAGTTAAAGCCTTAGATGTCTCATGAAACGCGAAGACTGGCGGTCGGCATCAACGCCGAAGAATGAAGTAATGATCACGTGATAACGTTGCCATATGACGTCATCGTAGTGTCACACATCGTCAGAAATTGTGGCGTCGTCGTGACGTCAAATAACTTGACTTCACGTGGCGCAACATCAAGGGACGTGGTCGCTTGGGTCAGCGGTTGTGGACTGATCTCAGAGGCAGCGCACGACCGCGTGAAGTGCAGAAAGAATGCAATGCCTCCGATACTAGAGGCTGTGCTGGGCAAAACTAAGTTTGTAGCAATTGATAAGCAAGGACGGCTGGGCGAGTCAATAACTCATTTTAACGGTGGTGCGCGAAAAAAACGAAGCGCCAAAGCTTACCAGCAGAAAGTTGTTTTCTATTGGAGAGAGGCGGGAGGCGATGCGGATTCAATACAGCGACTGCTAAGCAGATGGCTTTTGCTGTCGACTCGTCTAAGACGAATGCACAAGAGAATGCCTGTACCTCTCTCTCTCTTCCTGCCAGACTTTATTTAAATATTGCAGTCTGAATGCAAAAGTTCCAACCGTGCATTTGTACAAAATTGATCGATTGCTTCACCGCAGCCAGCCGCAAATTTCGAGCGAGGAACAAGTTTTCTGAACTACAGCGTTCTCCAACTACGCGACGGCCACCTCTACAAGCGTTGTTCTAGAGCAACGCGTTGCACTCGAAAGAAACACGTGTTTAAAAAAGACGCCAGAGGCAGCGGAATACATCGATCGCAAAGTCGAAGCAATCGGTAAACCTTAAACTACGGTGCAAGTACGCGACTTCGCATCCGGCTCTTTGCCTCGTATGAGCGTTGTATAGACTTTAAATCAAGATCGATGTTAAGAAAGAGAGGAAGAGCTCGACCTGCACGTCCCATCGATTTCCTGGTAAAGACAATAGACTAAGATAAACATACTGAGCGATGTCGATAAGCAAGCCGAATCTTTGCTCTTCACAGAAGTTCGGGGTTTTGTGTGGAGTGAAAGAAGTCCCCTGCTTTCGTTAAGCGGGAACCGCATGCGCCTGTTTTCCAGCAAGTAAGCGAAGCAATCATAAAGTTTACATAAACAAATGCCGGAGTGCTCCTGAGAATATGGCTATTCGTTTCTTCGTCATCGTCGTCGTCGTCGTCGTCGTCGTTGTCGTCGTCGTTGTCATCGTTGTTGTTGTCGTTGTCGTTGTCGTTGTCGTTGTTGTTGTTGTTGTTGTAGTTGTTGTCGTTGTTGTTGTTGTTGTTGTAGTTGTTGCTGCTGCTGTTGTTGTTGTTGTTGTTGTTGTTGTTGTTGTTGTTGTTGTTGTTGTTGTTGTTGTTGTTGTTGTACATGACAGTTTCTTCTCTTTACGTGCTCCAGTACTCGCCTCTGCATCTTACATCTAATATGATGGAAGTCAACAAGAGCGCCAATGCCACATTTTCATAAGCACATATAAAGAATTGAACGGGTAGTTTACCACGAAATGCGTCAGATCCCACATACCTTGAGAATCGACGTTATGCGAAGCATGCGCGAACAAAGTGACTCTGTCGTAATCTTCCGACACTTCATGCAATGACGCTAAATGTATTTACGAATGCTGCACGCACAGACATATGTTGAAGAGTCGCCGATGTTCATATACCCAGATGTTTGCACTTGCGCAGTAACGGCAACAGGAACATAAGTATTACAGCAACAGCAGAAGTGATAAGCTGATATGAAGCGCTGGTTCTCGCGAGGATGGTAGATTTCGACGCTGCCACATATAAATCAATTTTAGAGCATGACACTTAGCTACTATCAACGCTAACCCGACGTTGCAGCTGTATCGTAGGAGTACATGTGTAATGTTCAGCCACTAGACCCCGCCGTGGTGGTCTAGTGGCTAAGGTACTCGGCTGCTGACCCGCAGGTCGCGGGATCGAATCCCGGCTGCGGCGGCTGCATTTCCGATGGAGGCGGAAATGTTGTAGGCCCGTGTGCTCAGATTTGGGTGCACGTTAAAGAACCCCAGGTGGTCGAAATTTCCGGAGCCCTCCACTACGGCGTCTCTCATAATCATATGGTGGTTTTGGGACGTTAAACCCCACAGATCAATCAATCATGTGTAATGTTTATAAAATTGGATAGCCAGAACGGCAACCACAATTACCTTTCACGAACATTGGGGTCTATTCCAAAGTAGTTTTGAGACCTGGTAGTTCCGAGACCTCTGCGGTAGAACGCTTGTATGCCACGCATAATGATCGGGTTCGATTCCTGATGGCACCCTGACATTAATTCTTTGCAATCTTCGGGTCAGCGCTGCCAACACCAGCTTTTTTTTTCTTAAATCTCACGCGTTAAAATTGTCGATGTGTGTTCTCGTCGTTCCTGGGTGGATACTAAGCGTCAATCACCTGTGGTACAAAACCGCATACCAGTCGCACATACCCACCCGCGGGTATCCGCCACTGTCTTGTGGGATATGTGTTTCACGACGTACGCCACAGGATTGTGTCAGTATTCATGTCTTTACCAGCGCATCATATTCGTCAAGCTATCCTACCCTCCCATACTAATTTTGGTTCACACCAAGTTAAGGGGGTGATCAAGAAAGCGCCCAGATTTAAGCGTGTAGATAGATAAAGGCCAAAAGTGCTTGCAGTAGGCAAGGAACTTGTTTGCATTTAATAACTATCTCAGGCAGTGCAAATGAAAATAGGACAAAATATATCGTAAATTTGCTTTTGCATGTGGTACAATGTTACATACAGAATTGACAGACAACCTACGGTGATGGCACCACACTGTGGATCAGTGATCCGTCATCCGCGTGTTCGTAGAATTATGCAGAGAGTGACTCTATAGGATACTTGCAGGAAGTTTATCTGCTGATTTGACATACTAAACGAGCTGCAGTTGCTTATAATTCTTGTGAAAGCGCTCGTATAGAGGCATAAGCTGGCTATCCCTCGGAATGACACCAATACGCCGAGTATGCCAACACCGCTAGCTACACGTAATTACGCGGGATGCTCCTTCCCCGTGTCCGGCCGTCCCTTCTGCGCGGCGATAACCACAATCCTTCCTGATGAATGTGTGGCCACCTTGACTGCCAGGGGTGATGTCGATGTCCACAGCAGGTATATCGATGATATGTGCTCTCTGCCGTGATGTAGTCCTTGTCATTCTTCAATGTGCCACTTAGGGTAATGCCTCAATCCAAGTGTCATCACCGCTCTGCCCTCTGACCCATGCTTGGTTTACCTCCTAAAGCCCAATCTGTTTCATTACTCACCCAGTGAGAGAGAAGGAATATAATAAGAGGGAGGTCAACTTGCCAACTGTACGTCCATCGAAGCACTTGAGTAGCCTCTGAGACTGCAAGCTGACCAGAAAGCGTTATACCATATGAAGCGCTTCTTGGAAGCACCAGATAGCGAAGCCCTTATTAATCGTTTAATTCAACGTCTGTTGCATCATATAGTTATCTAATGGGGAACATGGCAGCATTGTTTATAGCAATTCTTGACTGTTTTGAGGAGTCTACTTCAAGCAGAACTTCAAAAGAGCACAACAAGTGCGTCTTTACGATTGCTCTCTCCATTTCCAAAACGAAGAAGTAAAGAGAAAGTGGGCAGAAAAGGAAACGGGAAAGGGAGATAGATGACAAGTGACGCTTGGTAATAACAACAACGACAACGTTACATTGAATGACGACGCACACGAGCAAGAGAGACTCAGCGGCATTCAAGCATGAACCAAGACAGCTACAATCAGTGTGAAACTAGCCGGATCACCAAATGCCCTCGTACACCAACGTGCACGCATCTTACCCTATAGGCGCAATAAGAAAAAAAAGAAAAGAAGAAGAGGCGAAAAATCATACGCAGTGCTGTCACCTCCAGTCTCACAGAAGCGAAAAGCGCGAAGGCTTGACCCCATGCAGCGCTTGAGACTCCGCGAAGCGTATAGCGTTAGCAGGGCGCGTGTTTTTCCATCGTGATATATTCAGGCGGGTGACGTCCGAGCATAGGCTTTCTTTAGTTATTAGACTTTTTTTATAAGCCCGAGACCAAGGAAGAATCGTACGGTCACCTTCAGAAGTGCGCGAGGCTTAGCGAGTGTCTCCACTTCGAGTACATCGATATCGATAGGGAAGAGATAGGATGCACTTTCCTGGGCAATACATATATTTCACTCGTATGCGCATGTATGCGCCGTACCTGGGAGCTGTCGTTTCGCTACAACTAAACATATCGAAAAGCAAGAAAGGAGAAAGAAACAAGACAGCGAAATTGAGAACGCAGAGGATGTGTGGAAGAAGACGGCCGCGCCGGAAATGACGCCCGTCTTTATCTTCGCTCTCGTAAAACGGCAGGAACGCGATTTAAGGAAATGAACGAGCAGAGCAACGAAATGTGCAGCTGTGAACTTGTTTATGTCGAGTACAGGAGCTGTGGTGATGCGATTAGCTAGAGGCCACGGCCAATAGACCACAGATATATGCATACTATGTCGATTCTTCTTTCGTCCGGCCGTTTTTTAGGATCACGGTAACGACGCTTTATTTGAGGCAAATGTGTTTTTATTTACAACGAAGCCATCAGATCCTGCGCCGATATCCTTCAGTCTTGCTCAAAGTAGGCCACGTAACCACAGGAAAAGGAGGAGCCTCGTCGGAGGGGAAAGGAAGGAGCTCACGTGATCGGCTGTGGAGAGGAGGTTGGACTTATTGGGGTACGAGAGTAGCGGCAGCGATGGAACGCCACCAACTCGGCTTGCGCGTCATCCTAGCAGCAGCGCTCGCAACGCTACTTTCGTTCCAGCACATCCGCTGAAATAATACGTCTTTTGAGCAAGCGAGGTCATGGTGGATGGAACAGGCCACGCCTGCACTGGAGCGCTACAATACACAGTTCCAGTCCAGCATTTCAGCGCAGCCGTGATAGAGCATATCGAAACGCGGAATTCAAATGGCTGAATCTGATAGAACAAAAAATTTTCCTGAAGTGCAAATCACGTAAACAGTGGCTCCAACCTGAACTCCCCTTGCTGGACGGCGAGCGAACGTTTGAATTAGCGAAAATACTAAGACCACGGCCATCATGTAGAAATCGAAAAGCAATAAAAGTAACTCCAACGTCTCTTTGAAGATAGTAATACTTGTGAAGAGTGTTGAGTGAACTGCATCAAAAGTGTACACCATGCGCGTATGTGTGTTTCCTTCTTTTTTTAACGAGAACCTTTCAACTCATGAAATGCAGGACTGAATGTACGATTATGTTGTTTTTATTCTCTACCTAATAATTTTTTAATTGTTTATCCCTGCAACAAAGTAGAAAGGGATAGCCATTGCGAAGAAATTGTTTCAATTGCTTCTTTTCTTTAAATTCCAGTATACAAACCACAAATAATCCTTTCTACTTGGTTGCAGAGATAAACAATAACAAAAGTAATAAGGTAATGCCAGACGACAAGGCCGACAGCTTCACCGTCTTACGGTTTGCACGGCATTGATCTGGCTATAATTTTTTTTATCGCATCCACCCTTCTTCGTACGAGTCTACTCATTGATATTCCGCACGCATCTCCTATTATTCCTGTCGCCTTTTTGGCGCATGCAGCGGCAATGCGCAGAACATTTTCGAGTGAACGGTTAGGCGTGCCGGCGGTGCGAAAGAAAGCAACAGGAGAAGATGCACCGTGATTTCCCTTGGCGATTCCGCGCATTGTAGGGAGGAACGACGTCCCCGTCGCCTACGCTGAGCAACACAAGGTGTTTACGTATTCGTTTAGTGTGCTGTGTATGCTCTATATAAAAGGTTTCACTTAAATTCCTGAATTCTCACGCAGAAGTACCCACCAACTTGACTAACGGTACATAGCTTTATTCGATTTAATCTTGAGCCTAATTACACGTGAGAGAGAGCGCTGGTTAGCGGAGTATCGTGGCCATCTACGCAGTAGTTTACCCTGCGACATCCTTGAGTTCAGTTTAAATCACACTATTGTACGTCATCACAGATAAACTTTTACTTGTTGGGACAAAACTCGCGAAGTACCGTACGCATTCGCCTTTGGGACGACTCACGTGCCAAGGGCCGTTCCACGCGCTTCCCGCACAGCCGCAACACACGTGCCGAGACCCCTGCCGCACGCAAGCGGGGGTCGAATAAGCCAATTGTTGATGCTCTTTCACCCTCCGGTTGGGTGCGGCAGGTGTGCCGGCACGTGCATTGCCGGCTATGGAACAGCCCTAAAGCTTTCTTCTCTTTCTTCATATTCCCCCACCTCCCCTTTTGAAGCTTTCAGTACCTATGACGATACTTATAGCGCGAGAACAAAACGATGACACAGAGACAAGAAGGACACGAAGGACACGAGCGCTCGTGTTCTTCGTGTCCTTCTTGTCTCTGTGTCATTGTTTTGTTCTCGTGCTATAAGTATCGTCATGCCTTACCAACAAGCCCAAGCAGCCACATTTCAGTACCTAACATGGTTTTGCGCAAAGGGTAGAAGTCTGATAAAGTTTGCTTCATACAACGAGCTGTGCTTGTTAAATGATGGCAGCCCAAAATTTTTACGTGGCACTAGATACAGCAGCTGCCTTGACTTGGCTTTTGTTTCACGAAGTCTCGTCAGATGTGCCGGATGGTTTGCGGACATAGAAACACATGGGAGCGACCACATTCCCACATATGTCAAGATCAGAGGATTATCACCTTGCAAGCTACGCGAAACTATCCAAAGAGTGGACTGGACCAAGTTTGAATCTCTCATGGAAGAACGCTGCCAAGAGAACACCTCACCTGACTTAGAAGAGGTGATCAAGCCAACAGTGCAAGACATGGTGTGCACCCTCACATGCTCTTCGAGAGTAACCGAATTTGATGTGCAATTAGAACAACTTCGGTCTCTCCAACGGCGTGCGGAACGAAGGTACCAACGCACGAAAGCTATCCACGATTTACGAATCGCTAGACGTCTTCAGAAGAAGATACAACGCCGCATAGACAAGCTAAAGTCACAACGTTGGGCAGCCTTCTGCGCGTCGTTAGATTCCCGCAAGCCTTTATCACACTTGCGGAGGACAATAAGATGGCTCCAGACAGCTTCCATTCAGCAGAGTCTATTCAAGGCTCTAGCCCTCTCTCAACAGAGATCGGAGGTCGACGGGGCAGAAGAGTTCTGTGCCAATTTATCTGGTCAGCTCGCAGATCCCAACATCTCCACGCTCTCACGTGGTGGCACGACATCACGCGATCACCACATGGACCATTTTTTTCTATCAATAAACTTAAAGCAGCACTGGTTTTGTGTAGACGGAAATCAGCACCCGGGCCTGATCGAATATCATAGAGAGCACTGTGTCACCTTGGTGAGTGCGCGAGGAGTGGCTTCCTCGAGATATACAATGATTTGTGGCGAGAGGGCACCCTCCCAGTTAGCTGGAAGACCAGCCGTTTGGTTCCATTACTGAAGCCTGGCAAGTCACCATTGGTGCTCACATCATACCGCCCGAATGCACTGGCTAGTTGCTTGGGCAAAGTGATGAAGAGGATGGTACTAGGACGGCTAGAATAGTTCCTGGAGCATCACAACATCTACCCGGACGCTGTGACGGGTTTTCGCTAAGGCCAGTCATCAATTGATAGCGTCATGGACCTGGTCAGCTACGAGCAACACAAAAAAGGCCGTAAGAGTCTCTGCGCTTCTTTATTTCTTGATGTTAAAGGGGCGTACGATAGTGTCACACATGAAGCTGTCCTCACCGCTCTCAAGGAGGTAGTCGTGGGCGGTCGGATGTTTCAGTGTCTACGCAGCTATCTCTCTGAGCGATCTTTTTTCGTGAGAACCGAGGATGGTGACACTTCACTACGTTACAGCCACCGTGGTGTTCGCCAGGGTGGCATACTTAGCCCTGTACTTTTCAACCTAACCCTAATAGCTCTCAATGAGCATCTGCCAAGTACTGTCAGATTGTCAATGTACACGGACGATATCTGCGTTTGGAAGTCTGCAGTAACACGTCTACCGCTGCAAGAATTCAGAGAGCTGCCACTCAAGTTGCTATTTACCTCCGTCAACGAGGTCTGGAAATTTCCTCTGAGAAATGTGAACTTGTGGCATTTACGCGCAAACCAATGCATAACAACAGCGTTCTGATAAACAGCGAAAGGATACGTCACCTTCGATCATAAAAGTTACTAGGTGTTATAATTGACAGAGATCTCTCACGGCGCCCACATGTATCATACATGAAAAGGCAATTGACAGGCATCTGTCATTTGTTCAAGTTCTTCGCTGGAAAGAACTGGGGAATGTCCACAGCTGCTATGTTGCGACTATACAGGATTTTTTTCCTTGGGTTCCTTTGGTACAGCATACCTGCGTTAACTAACGCAAGTAAAACAAGCATACGAATGCTTCAAAGTGTCCAAACTCAAGCATTCCGGTTTAGTTTAGGCTTGCCCCATAGTGCATCAGCAGCAGCAACTATCGCCATGACAAGGGACCACCTCATCGAGACCCACATTATTGTTGAAGTGCTGAGGACACATATACGACACCTTGCTCGAACTCCTCAACATCACCAAGCCTCTCTACCAGTAGACCGACCATGCACATCTTACTGCAAAACAGTGACCACACATCGCGAGTCGATCCCAACTTCGTTCTCTCATACCGCTAGACCTGTGACTCCACCATGGTGCCTCGCTCAACCAATGATTAATATTAACTTACCCGGCGTCCAGAAAAAGGTCAATTTGTCGTCACCGGCTCTTAAACAGCTCACACTACTTCTCTTGTATGAGAAATACCAAGACTCCGCACATATATACACTGACGGATCGGTTCAGCCGGACAGCTCTACAGGACCAGTAGTGATACCAAGGTTGGCCACGACAATTAAAGTCAAGACATTTCACGCAACAACATCAACGGCAGCAGAATTGGTAGCTCATCGTGCCGCGTCGCAATTTGTCATTGATCAACCTACACGCAAGTGGGCGATTTTCTGCGACTCGAAAGCGGCACTGCAGTCTCTACTATCAGCCTTACGCTGTGGACCACACGAGCAGCTGGTACTAGAGATAGCAGAAATTATACCCCACCTGACTGAGAAAGGGCAGCAAATTACGTTTCAGTGCTTACCCAGTCACTGCGGAATCATCGGCAATGAACGGGCCGATCAAGCTGCCCACTCAGCCCACACAGAAGACCATAAACTACGACTACCACTTTCTAGGACAGATGTTGCACGAAACCTCCACAGGCTTGCTCGCCAGCAAACCACATCACAATGGAATCAGCCACACTTCAAGCATGCCCAACTGTACTCGCTTGACCCTACGCTAAGTCTTCAAGTCCCGTCGAGGTTTTGCCGAGCAGACCAGACCCTGTTATGTAGGCTGTGGTTGGGCGTTGCGTTTACCAACGCCTACGCTTTCTCATTGAGATGGCCGACACCGCAGCCTGTGGCCACTGTGGCAAAGAAGAAACGATCCAAAATATTCTTTATGACTGCCTAGCGTATAGTAAACAATGACTATGCCTTCGAAAAGAACTCAGCAAATTAGTTAATCAACCTCTGTCGGAGCAACGAATTCTACAATATCGACAAGATGCAACTTCACAGAAGAAGGCCCTGAAAGCGCTACTACACTTTTTGCGATCGACCGGCCTTACTGAACGGTTGTAGCTAGGACGCCCTTCCTGTGTGTGTTTTCGTTTTCACATGAGTGCGCGTTTTTTTTTTGCTCTCTATCTACCGCCCCCCTTTCTTGCCCTTATTTCTCCGCCCCCAGCGCTGGGTAGCAAACCAGATGCCAATATCTGATTAACCTCCCGGACTTTCCTTCCTCTCCCTCCCTCCCTCCCTCCCTCCCTCCCTCTCTCTCTCTCTCTCTCTCTCAAGAACATTATCATCTAGTAGATAAGTAGCTCCGAGACATGGCGTGGCTCTGTGGTAGAAAACTTGATTGCCGCGCAGAATGCTGGGGTTCAAATCCCGCTGAAACTCTGACATTTATTCTTTGCATTCATCGGGTGAACGCTGCGGATGTTGAATTTTAAAGACGATAGTCTTTCTATGTGACCTTCGATGTAAAAATTTTGGTCTGTATGTCTGTACATTTGTCTCTTTGTCCACTCTTAATGGCACCAGGTACTTGAAACGGCCGACCCCAGCTGCACCGCCCACCAATGTTGCTCGAGATTTAGCATTCGTACTTGTGCAATTATCAATTGAAAAGCAATTATTGCGCATGTCTGGGGCACAGTAACAACACGCATATATTCTGCATGTGCGTTTTTTACCTGAAAATACATACATACGTAATTTTAAGGAACGTAGCGCTTATAATGCCGTGCTGACCATGCAAGGCTTGCACGAAAAGTCTAATCCAGCGCTTTGCTAACACGAGACGGTGGTGGCACCTACCCGTTGCTTTGCTGTACACCTTATCACCTCTGAGACGAGCGCACACACTCGTCTCAGACCCACGTGCTTTGTTTCCCAAGAAAACTGCCAGAAGGCGCTCATGTTTCACTTGGGACTTGACTTGATGCGTTTGTTAGCCTCCGCTGCTCGCTCGAGGCACTCTAACGCAGCGCCTCTAGAATACCATTCACCAATTTTCTTAAGCGGAACATCAAATAAATGTTTTGTTTACTTTCTCCACACGCAAGACTATCGTCTTTCGACATTTCAAGATTAATATGCAGATAAAGGGCAAATTTTTTTCCCTAATGCTTACGTGTTGAAATCGCCAATGTGTTTTCTCGCTCTTCCTGGGTAGATATTATATGTGAATCGCCTATGGCCCGTACCCACATGCCAGTGTCAGATACTCGTCCAAGGGTATGTGACACAATACGGCAGAGGGCGTTTGACGACGTACGCGACGAGATTGTGACATCATTGACGTCTTGACCAACGCAAAATATTCGTCATTCTATCTTACCTTTCCGTACTACTTTTGATTCATGCCAAGTCAAGGGGGTGATCACCTAGACATAAGTGGCTGGATAGATAGATGGATAGATGAATATATATATATATATATTATGAAGTCTTGGTAGTCTGGGTTGCGACAGCGTTTAATTGAGGAAAGACCTCGCGAAACGAACGGGCAGAGCCAGTACACAGACGATGACGATGATGATGAACCAGAGTGGCAATGAGGACAAAGAGACAAGCGGATGATGGTGATTGCGATCATGCAGGGATGAGGACAATGCAAGTAACAAATGCCCACACTAATTCCCCCCACTTGGAAGCGGACATCCTGGCCGCCGTAAGTCAAAGTGACGGGGAACGCCGCGTGAAAGGTTTCATGCGACAAACGTGGACAATCTCTGTGCTGCGGTAGCGGCGGTCTGTTGGGGCGACGAGTGGTGTCACACGATAATTAACTGGAGAAGTCTGTTCTAAAACAATGTATGGGCCGATGAAGCGTGGTTAGAATTTGTCACAGAGACCAGGAGTGCGAATAGGTGTCAAAAGCAGCACCTCGTCACCAGGTTGGAAAGACACAACGCGGTGGGATTCGTCATAGGTGATCTTTCGCTCGTGCTGTCTCGCTTCAGTATTGATGCGAGCCTGATGGCGAGACTGAGCCAGGCGGGAAATGTATTCTTCGCTAGAAGACTGACACGAATTCCCATGGCTGTTAAAGAAGGAGACGTCGAGAAAGGTAGTCGGGGTGCGTCCGTACACGAGGTAAAACGGTGAGTAGCAAGTTGTTCGCTGAACGGCGGTGTTGTAAGCGAATGTCAGGAATGGTAAAAGAGTATCCCAGTTTTTGTGGTCGGGTTGGACGTAAACGGCTATCATGTCTGCGAGGGTTCGGTGCGTAAAGCATGTGGCTGTACGGGCGCAGAGCCAGTCAGGGATGTAAGTTCCTCCCTGATGATGTCACGTAAGGGCATTCCCGAAGGCTGTGTAGGTCGTGGTGTAGGAGGTGTGAAGCCCATGGACCGCAATTCTTCGCGTATAATGTCCCGGATGAGGTCGCGCAGGTGGCCATCTGACGTGGAGTGGTGGTCGCCAATGTCTGGTTGGAGGCGAACGGAGTCCAGCGCATCAAGGCGCTGGCATGTCGTCACGACATCAGCGATGGTAGCTGGGTTTTGCACAGCGAGTGCATTAAAGGCAACAGGCCCAATGCCTTTCAATACGTGGCGCACTTTGTCCGATTCCGGCATAGATTGATTGACACGCCGGCACAGTGCGAGGACATCCTCGATGTATGATGTGTACGATTCACCGGGATGTTGTCGGCGAGTATCAAGTGTCCTCTTCGCGACGGCGGATCGAATGTCCGGGGTGCCAAAAACGTGTCGCAGCTGCTGCTGGAAGGTAGCCCAGTCGGGTAAGTCAATGACGTGGTTAAAATACCATGTCTTTGCGACTCCGGTCAGATAAAATGGGACGTAACGCAGTTTGGCGGCCTCGTCCCACCGATTAGCGACACTTACGCGGTCGTAGTCGTTGAGCCAGTCTTCTACGTCTTCTCCACGACGACCAGCGAAGAGCGGGGGTTCCCGCTGATGTCCGTGTATGTAAATAGGAGGGGCAGCTTGCGTCGGTGCATGGTTGATGACATGGGCGCCGGTAGGCTCGGTCTGGGACATGCTGCCTGACAGTGGGCGCAATCGGCGGCCTGAACGAAGCTCCAGCGGGTAGAGCGGGCTGCGGGAGGTAAGAGGACCGAAAATCCACCTCCACCACGTATGAAGTCTTGGTAGTCTGGGTTGCGACAGCGTTTAATTGAGGAAAGACCTCGCGAAACGAACGGGCAGAGCCAGTACACAGACGATGACGATGATGATGAACCAGAGTGGCAATGAGGACAAAGAGACAAGCGGATGATGGTGATTGCGATCATGCAGGGATGAGGACAATGCAAGTAACAAATGCCCACAATATATATATATATATATATATATATATATATATATATATATATATATATATATATATATATATATATATATAGATATATAGATAGATAGATAGGTAGATAGATAGATAGATAGATAGATAGATAGAAGCCAGAAGTGCTTTCAGTACACAAATAAATCCTTTCCATTGAAAAAGAAATGGCCTCTGGCCGTATACCCTTTTTACAGGAAATTATACAAGTATACGCTCATTACGAGCCAAACAAATGACAAAAACGTTGCTTCCTAGCCCACCTTGGCGTTTCTATGCCTCACTTTCTCCACATCCTCAACATTTATTCAGCATAATGCGAATTTTAAATAACGTATGCTTTGTCTCAATCACAATCTTTTTCTTCCCCATCACAACTTTCTCAATGCAATGCCTTTCGTTTCTGTTGGCGCGGGTTTTCACGTCCCCGTAAGAATGCATCTTTTCAATCCATTGCGTTACTGAGGTCAAAACCGCTATCTGCGAGAAGGACAAAAAACAGTTGACGCTTACATAAAAAAATGCAAAAAAAAGAAACCTATATAAATGATCAGTGGACGTCATTAGGAGAGCGAACTAGTTTTGCTGATAATATTCAATTCCGCGAGGGTTGTCTCCCGCATGCGAGAACCTGCAAATATTCACATAATTCGGGCTGTCAAGCACCCACGTTAGCACAGTGACGTTCTTTTTTTCTGGGCGAAATAAGCGAACAAGCAAATGAAAACACGCACATATACTGCTTTGTCTGTCGCGTACCTCATCTCTCTCTCTCTTCCCGCTTTCTATAAAAAAGTAAAACAGCAAGGGTAAAGAAAAAAAAAACTGTATGATCTTTTGTATAACTATGCCACCATTCTTTTACCGTCGCTTAAAATTACATAAAAAATTTCTCATTACTTCGTATGACAGCCTTCGTTCGAGCTTACCGGCCTCGGCTTCCACGTCTTATCGGGCGCATTCCCCCGGGTAATTCTGAGTCCACGATGAAATGCACTGACGTCGCCCGTATGCGCGCTTTCATTTGGTGGACGCATCAAGAGTCCACCAGTGCCTTCGTGGACGGCGGCAAATCGCTGGTGCGCAGTACGTTCTTCTGTTCTGCTTTTTCTGTGCCTAGAATTCTTCATATTTGGGGCGCTTATCAACCTAACATCGCTTATTCTTGATATGGTCTTGGGCTAATAAATCGGTAAAGAGTTTGAAGTTTTTCACGAGGAAAGCGTTGCATTTATTCATACACGATGTTTTGCACGTGTTCTCGACATCACTGTACATAACAGGCTATCGCGATAAGGCACCTCACTTAGTTTTTATTCTGTGCTTGGCCCCATTTCATTCCCAATTTTATTCCAAAAACATACGTTTCTTGGCATAGTTGTAATTAATACTTTCACTAAAGACTAAGACCAACATTTTTGTTCTCTAATGAGACAGTCAGTTATTAAAGCCAGTCTTACATTGTTTTCATTGACATGGACCCATTTATCTTCGTGAACTTACCCGACCAGCCTGAAAAAGTCAATCTTATATATATTTTCACTTTTTGGACTACACGTTGTATTCGACCTTAGCTGACGACTATCGTTATAGATGGGTATCTTAGGCGGCAAGATAATTATGACTACACTGCTCGCACAGGTAATTTAAAATAAAACGAAATGACCGTAGCTGAAATAGATGCGTCTATATTTGTAGCTTTCAAATATAGGTCGTCTACATTGTGTGTACAGTCTCGTTTTCATTTATTAATTTATTCTTGCTTTCTTAGTCTGTTAGGCAAAGTGACGGGTGATAAAAAGCAGCAGTACCTCATAGCAAGAAGGTATAAGCATTCTAGCGAATTAAAAGAGGATTGAACACAATGACAGTCCTGTAGTGTATTAGTTACACGAACACCGAGTGAGAGTGTTGTTTCTCTTACAAGCACTTTCTTCCAATTTTCAGAATGTCAAAAATGAATACTTACATTTCAAGTATTGTTCGCAGTTTTTTGAAAGTATTGTATGTGTTTTTATAGTATTCAGCTCTCTGCATGGTACTGTCGAGTTAGAGTTGGCGCGAGCACTTGCTTGCCATATCGAAGCAGTGCTAGCACACCTGCAGCATATAATCGTCCCACTCTAATACACCACATGTATCAGAAAGAGTCGGATACACTTTCTGAGAGCCCCGCCGTGGTGGTCTAGTGGCTAAGGTACTCGGCTGCTGACCCGCAGGTCGCGGGTTCGATTCCCGGCTGCGGCGGCTGAATTTCCGATGGAGGCGGAAATGTTGTAGGCCCGTGTACTCAGATTTGGGTGCACGTTAAAGAACCCCAGGTGGTGAAAATTTCCGGAGCCCTCCACTACGGCGTCTCTCATAATTATAGAGTGGTTTTGGGATGTTAAACCCCACAAATCAATCAAACACTTTCTGAGAATATGCGTGTGAATACAAGAGCCCTCAAAATTCACGCTTCACAAGGCCGCTACCTCAAAGTTTCATCTCAACGTAGAGCCGGAGAGGTGGGGGCACGCGGAGCTTTTCAGGCAGCATGTTTTTGCGGGATTTTCAAACCTGTAGGTTCAAAAATTCTGCACAGTTAAGCGAGAAATGCACTGAACCTAAGAAAGAATACCGTGTGACAAGGCTAAGATAGCGACGACTACAGTACTGCTCCATGCATCCTTTGAAAGTGAACGTGTCGCTGCGAGGCAAACTGTGCGTTACACGAATGCCAAACTGTGGGCGTACGCTTGTGTGGATGACATTCTATAGAAAAGCCTTTCTTGTGGAACAGCCTACAGAGTGAGTGCAGCTCGGTATACGCTTACTGTCGTTCACATTTCAACATTATTTCTACCCATATACCTTTTGCTTCCGCATTTCCTGCCCGGCTTTTCAGGATTCAAGAAAGAATTTTTGGGATGAAAGGCTTTGATTTCCTTTAGGCATCAGAATGAGTTTGGGCGCGTTGTAAATAAACAAGTTTGATCGGCTTTGCAGAGTCTTTAAGAAGCATGTTTTCATTGAATGCCGTCCACCTGATGTACAGTGGAATTTTTCCGCTATGCAAAAGAGCTTCCCTGCAATGCGGTTGGAGCTGTAAATGTGTAATGGTGATCTGTGTTACCCATAAAGCATTTCACGATTTAAAGACCAATGTCCTGAGACGTTCATCGAGCAACAAATGATGGCTGATTTTAACGTCAAAGGTAATCTTAGTTGAGCCTTTAATCTCCACGACTCGTGGTAACGTTTCTAGGTGTCGTAAGCGGGTATGCGCCACACACTGGTTTAACCCTACTATTGACGCACTAAAAAGATAGCAACGTTTAGCTCAACAAACGAGTATGTGCCACAGAAATCTGTGCAGCCTATTAGGAAACTATTATCATCCCAAACGCGTATATATGTACCACAGAAATGACGTAAGCCCTACTACAAACAACTTCCACTACCAAGAAAGAAGCCAAGAGTTCACCCTACAAATGGCATCATGGCCAATTTCCCAGAGTGGGTATTTGCCATATTCTGTAAGTCACAAACAAAACAAAACAAACAAATGTCATGTCGTTTCCACCGTCACACGAACGTCACGCGATACATCGTGGTTACAAAAGGTGTGGGTCATGCCACCTCTTCAAAGCTTGGCAGAGAGTTTAATGAAGAGCAATGATACAACACATCGGATGATGCTAAGCGAGGAATTTTTTAGAACCTGTATATAAGATTGGTATGATTGAGTAGAAATTAAGCTATGCTACCATCTCAAAACTTGACAAAGTGTGCTTAATGAAGAGCAGTAATACCACATATATGAAGTATTTACAAAGCATAGAAACACGTTAGCCAGACGAAGGCAACGCCACCAGTATCACTGTTTTGTTGGGGTCCGCGAGGTAGAGCAGGTTGAATTTTTTTAATAGAACTAGGAGCAAAAGTACGTGCGCACTATCTAATTTTCTTAGTGTCTATTTTTGCCAGATTACCTTTAAACGTCGTAGTTACATTAAAGTGAAGCTTCTGGTGCTTATTTCTGTTCTGTTCTAATCGGAGTTTTGTTGAGAGGTTGAACTTTGTATATCCCGCGGCTACTACCACCTATGTAAACTATTCAGCATAAAAAATTATTCCCCCTCCATAAAAAAAAATTACCTAGTAGGTCTACACAAGGCAAAAAAATCACAGCATATCTACAGAGTGAATGATGATTGGTGGGGTGGAGCGTTCGTCCGTACGTCCGTGCGTCCATCCGTGTTTCTGTCCACCCGTGTGACCATCGGTGCATCCGTCTGTCCAAGCGTCCCTTTGCGCGTCCATCCATACGTCCGTTCTTCCGTCTGTCCATTCAACCGTCCGGGCTTCTGTTCGTGTGGCTGTCTCTCTGTCTGTATGTCTGTGCGTCCGTCTGTCCGTCTATCAAGTGAAAACTCCAAGTATAGCCATCTCACATCTTTTCATCATGCATTCGTCATATACAAGTGCCGGCACCTAGCGGCCGTTCTAAGGACCGCTCTTTCGGGTATGTGCCACCGGCGGCTACGTACATACACCCTACATACATACATACATACATACATACATACATACATACATACATACATACATACATACATACATACACAGACCCACACCCTAAGGAGCTTCGCCCCCAAAACATACTCAGCCCACCGAAACAAATGAAGGAAATAACATGAAAATGGACGATTCACTTGCAGGAGTTTATTGTGCATGTTATAAGCGAGAATATTAGCGAACGTAGAAACGTAGCATTAGCAAGTAGATACAGGTGTTTTACGCGAATATCATGGTGTTATTTTCATTCTTGCTTTCCAAAAGTTGTTGCACCTCTTACGTTTACGTATGCTACGCTTACGCAGAAGAAGGCAGCGAAATAGTTGGCTTACCTTTCTTATGGTAAAAAAAGAAACGCCGGTAGAGTAAGAAATATATAGAAAGTCATCAAAACAACAATACATTAAATCTTCGTTTTGCAATCTCATCTATCACATGAAATTTGACGAGCTTACATGAATATTTGCGCCTCTGTTGGCTCCTTCTGTTACTATTTCTTCCCATTCTTTAAACGCGTTTTTCTGGAAGATTAGTCATTTCTTCCGGACAGTTCAGCACATTTGCCAACGCACCCAGAATCGAACACCTCCACACGCCCTTCACGGAAACACCATCACCCTTTACACTCCTACGGCTTCCTCAGGACCCCAAACTGAAGTACTAGGTATGCCACGGGCAATATTAGGCCTATTAATGTGAACGAACAGGTCCAATAGTTGGCTTTACCCAGAGGCAAATCTCCACGATCATACAAAGGTGGTGCGCTTTCAATAAAGGGCGTGAACCGAAGGTACCGCGTAGCCTTCCGGCGCGGCACGTGCATTGCGGATCGATGACGAAGCGTGCCTAATGGTTGGTGAGAGAAAAGCGAGCGTCAGCGACACCGGCTGCTTAGCGCAACGTGTGTGGGGACACCCTCCAGGATTCGCTCGCAGGATTTCAAGCTGGACGGTTGTGCCCTCGCGATCTCGGACATCAGCGTAGCTCCCGCCGACTGGATCGCCCTCCGCGGTCTCCTGACGCCGTGCAGCTCTCGCATTGTGGCGCCCCGCCCTTGGACTGCTTCGACCGGATCCCCACTTTCCTATCTCCTTCATTTTTCTCTCGCTTGGCTGTCTTCTTCTCCGTCTATTTTCCTTCTATTCTTTTTATCCCTCCTTCCCCCCACCCCTATAAGGCACTGCGCCGTGTCGCCTGAAGGCAGACAGAAATTAGGTGCCTTTTTCCTCTTCATTCTAACCACTACCACCACCACACCCTCCAGCAGCACGTAATTAAATCGAGGCCACTCCGAGAAAACAATCCATCGTGACGCGAGCATACCCGCAAGGTGCTATGCATCGTGAAACCGAGTCACTGTAGCACATATGTGGCCAATACAGCACGTATTTTAAAAAGAAACGCTTTAAGGAAGCCCTCTTGAACTCCCCTGCCGTAAATACTGCTGATTTCAGGTCGACTGATTGAGAGCGTTGCTTCATCAGCTCATTGTGCGCTGCAAGTTACGAACTCCTCAGAGCCACTATTTTAAAGCCTTTTAACGGTACAGCGTTATAGAGCTCGCATCGCAGGAATTATGGTGTCGGCGTTTGGTGGCGTTGACTGTGGGCAAAAAATCATCTTCTCCAAAGCGAAAAATTGATAAAGATGCAAATAAAGTAATTAAAAAGAAATTTTGAGTCTGAGTGCGAATCGAACCCATGTCGCTTTCGTGGCAAGCAGGTGTTCTGCCTCAGAGCCCGAATATTCGCTGAAACTGCTTGAAAAAACACGAAAAAAAACACGAACATTATATGAGTGTGAAGTAGTGGAAGGAGCCTTCTTAACGAATGATATTTTTCGTGGCAGAAGCGTCGAATCGCCCCACGCGCCAAAATACGTGAATTCAGCAACGAGTGGGTGTTTTAAAGGTCCGCCCATGACAAAGCACTCAGACATATTTTATCACCATCAGTAGCAGATCCATCAACAAAGTCAACTCCTCCGCAAGATCGCCTGTTGCCTTACGGGCACGTGGTGGGCCCTTCACTGATTCGCAAAAAGAATAACTATCACATATAGTGGGCCCTTAACAACTGTACTTGCAGTAGGCAATCTATGTTACCTCGAAACGGCCAATGCTGCGCGCACAGTGACTCATTTCTTAAAGACATCGTTGAGGCGGCATACACCGAGAGTCGAAGTAGGCTAGCAGCTCAGGAGAAAACGGGCATAAGGCCTAATTTCTATACCGCAATCTGCTGTTGAAGGCGAAGCTTGAGCTCCCTACATTTTTTTTCTTTCCCCATTTGCGCGTAGCTCTCTGGAGGTTGTTGGTATAGAAAAGTTGTGGTTCGGTTGTGTACAAGTTGGTTGGGCGAGTTGATTAACCAGCAGCTTTCAACTTTGTTGACCCTTCAATATTGTTTGTTCAACCAATGCTTCATTCATCTCACATCAGCCTCAGAATGTAGTAGACTTAATAGTAATATGGTTTGATATACTTAATGCAGAAGAACCAAGGACTGACGTGATTTTCATCTGATAGTTGACAACTAAAATATTTCGGCTGGTGAATCACATTTGTTCAGTATTTCTCACAGTGTTCTGTTATGCAATGTAATCGACATCGAAGTTTTCCTTCCACATAAGATTGCTTGAATTGACGGTTTAACGTCCCAAAACCACCATATGATTATGAGAGACACCGTAGTGAAGGGCTCCGGAAATTTCGACCACCTGGGGTTCTTTAACGTTTACCCAAATCTGAGCACACGAGCCTACAACATTTCTGCCTCCATCGGAAATGCAGATGCCGACGCCGGGATTCGATCCCGCGACCTGCGGGTCAGCAGCCGTCTACCTTAGCCACTAGACCACCGCGGTGGAACGTTGCACATAAGAAAGCCTTCTAGCCATATACAAGACTAAAGTGGATGGATGGATGCATATCTGGGGTTTAACGTCCCAAAATCACCATACGATTATGAGAAACGTCGTATTGGAGGGCTCCAGAAATTCCGACCACCTGGGGTTCTTTAACGTGCACCCAAATCTGAGCACACGGGTCTACAACATTTACGCCTTCATCGGAAATGCAGCCACCGCAGCCGGGATTCGATCCCACGACCTGCGGGTCAGCAGCCGAGTACCTTAGCCACTAGACCACTGCGGCGGGGGAAAGACTAAAGTGAGTCTTAATGTTCCTATTAGGTCTTCAAACATTTACGCCTGCTGCAATTAGCACAAAATACTTGCAGGCTGGCAATATGTGCAGAAATTTGGTCGAATAATTGTGAAGAAAAAGCTACTATAGTAAACAACGTAATATCTGTTCTGTTCAGTCCTCTTTCCAGCCTTTCCTATTTGAAATCTAGCTGGTGCGATTTCGCTACAGTGCATACAACTAACGAGGGTCGAGAATGACTTAAGAAAGAAGTGAAGGCATTTCGCACAGTTTACGAGGTACGTGCATTTAGTTTCGCCCCTGGATCCGTATGCTCGAAGTACCTGTCTACTGAAGCATTCTCAAGTTACTGTAAATTCTCGATTCACTTGGAATCTTTTCATCCTTACATGCTACTCCTATCACTGGTTCACGAACAAAGAGTGAACTTTCCACAGGCGAGCACGCACCAAGAAATGTGGCTGTTAAATTATTCAGCTCCAGCTGTCAGCGCTGTTGCCATATTTGCCTCAAACGCGATTATCATCTCTTGCGTAAGAAGCTTCGCGCTCGGTGCGAGAATGAAACGCTAGCGCTAGCGTAACGTCTTGCTTCTTTTTGAGAACATTACTAACATTTTAATTTGATCTTTATTTTGGTTAGTCGACCAGCCGTTTTTCGCTTGTGTTTCTAAAACAAGAGTAAAACTTGTGACTAGTTTGTATGATTCTTTTCGGGCTTCCGCCAAACCTTCACCGTGGGATCAAGTGCTTGACTTTCTCTAAAAAACAAGAAAAAAAAACAAGAAAAAATTCCATTTTTAATTTTATACCTGCTTTGCGTATTTGTGTTTTTCTTATCATTGAAATAATTTCCGCACTTGATATCACGATAAAGGCGCCCGAAGAACAAGAGGTGGCACATTTTTCCTTGGCGCGAGTGCACTCAATGTGCTACAGGCGGATATGCTGTATATGATTTCGCCTGCGCTATGCCAAATGGTGACAGCGTACGACAGCCGAGTCCACAAAAGTGCTATGAAATTAAAATAGGCTCGTTATAGTTACTGTAACCACTGAACATCAATAAACTTGCGAGAAAACTGGCGCGTACTATATAAATCACATTTCATCCATTGCGCAATCACTGTTCAACAGGAGCGATTTATCGCTGGTGTGAGGATTCGAGAAAAACGACAACGACGAAGGTGCGGGACAAGGCACGTGTGATTACGAGGCAACAGTGCGCCAATCAGCTGATGACTAGCGGTGGCCCATAGAAGTGGCGTGCCACGATCGAGCCACGTGTGATCATTACGTGGCGATAAGCTTTGTGGCTGGGGACGAGCCGGAGCAGCGGCAGACGGGAGACAGCGGGCCGAAGCGTCGGACGCAGGCGATCCAGGTTCCGGCCAGGGAACGCGGCCATCCACGCTGCTGCTGTCCACCAACCAGCTAGGAGGCATTGCTGGCACGCGTACTGCATCTCGGGGCGCGGCCTGGTCTGCTGTTTTCTTCCTTGCCGAGGGCATCGCGGATCTCGGTGAGGCGTCTCCACGGTCAGCCGTTCGGCACAGCGATGAACGTGGCCTGGCTAATGGTCACGGTTGCGTCGAGCATCGCGTCTCGACACAAGCTGTTCGCTGGACGGGCTGGCCATTCCCCGCATGGAGCATCGCGTCTCCGATGCGGGTTGTCTGCTCCGTAGCCGCACCCATGCCATCAAGCGCTGGTGTCACCAGAGCGTCGCACATCGGCAAGGGACGAGCAAGATGTTCTGCCGGGCGAGACGCGGGCGTGTGTACGGAGGACCACGGAGCCGGGCGAGGTTCAAGGTGGCCGAGGATCCAGGTGCCAGGGGAGGTGCTGGCTGAATCGAGGATCGCCAGCGGTGCCAAGCCGTACCGAGCGACGTGCGCAAAAGAGCTCAAGGGTTGAGGCCACGAAGGCTGACGAAGCGGTGCGCTGCTCGAGAGGACGAGTTCCTGGCAGCATTGCTGAGCTGGACGTGGGACCCGTACGTGTCGGCCATGTTGAACCCCGGTGTGTCTGTTCGAGGTCAAGTCCGTCGGCCTGTGCAAGGTCCAAGGACGGGGCCTGCAGAACGGATCCTGCCTGGGTGCAGTGGCCGGGAGCACTGTCGTGGGCGAGGCCTACCGGGTGTGGTCCTTGTGAGCCGTGGCCTGATCCTGGACTTCCGGAGTTGTGGCCCTGACTGCTGGGTTGGCCGCGACGTCCGACTCAACGGCGCTGCACACGGTAGCGTATCCGTGCGCCGTCAGCCGTTCCACCCGTGCCATCAAATAAATTGTTCATGTTAATCCTTTCTCGTCTGCTATAAACAAGCATAGTGACGAACGTCCTTAACCAACACAATATCTGGCGTCCGCGGCAGGATTAAGCTCTCGCGTTACATCTGAGAGCCTCACGTTGTTTGTGTGTGGCAGACGAGAATGGACGACAAGAGAAAGCTAGTTGAGCTAGGGAAGGAGATGGGGCTGAGTGGAGAGGCTTTGCTGGCATGGGTGAGCGCTGAGGAAAAAAAATGCCGCCACATCCACGAAGTGAATGATGATGAGTGGGCGAAGCTCCGAAGGTAAACCTGGTAAACCATGAATCCTCCGTACATTTTGCCCACTCAATTTTATTGCAACGCTCCCCCTAGCGTACGTCGCCGCACTATATCGAACGATGACACGCGCCATATGTGGCATCATTCCTATTTTATAACACCTCGCATCTTTCATAATCAACTACACGTACCGCCGTCTAGTTTATAACTTCTTGCATCTTTTGGATGGATGGATGGATGGACGGACGGACGGATGGATGGACGGACGGATGGATGGACGGACGGACGGACGGACGGATGGATGGATGGATGGACGGATGGACGGATGGATATGGCTGTACCCTTTAGATCGGGCGGTGGCTAGCGTAATACTTAATGCCGTCAGCTACAAGTACTGCCATCCAGTGAACACTGCAAGAACTGAACGAGAGGTGGCTACATACAGGGGACGCACAGCCCACGCCTTAAGGAGCTTCGCTCCTAAAAAGGACACCTGTTTTCATTCCTCATCACTGTGTATTGTGCGAAAAGTTGTGTGACTGAAACAACTTTTTTTTGTGGGGGTTATTGTGATGAGTGAAGAAAACAACAACGACGGAAGTGCGGGGCAAGGCGCGTGTAAAGTGCGCGTGAGTGTCAGCGAATCAGCTGATGACCTGTGGTGGCCCATACAGGTGGCGTGCCACGATTGGGCCAAGTGTGACCATTACGTGGCAGTAAGCTTTGTGGCTGGGGACGAGCCGAAGCAGCGGCAGACGGGAGACAGCGGGCCGAAGCGTCAGACGCAGGCGATCCAGGTTCCGGCCAGGGAACGCGGCTGTCCACGCTACTGGCGTCCAACTACCAGCTGGAGTGACGTTGCCAGCACGAGTACTGCATCTCGGAGCGCGGCCCGGCCTGCTGTTCTCTTCCTTGCCGAGGGCATCGCGGATCTCGGTGAGGCGTCTCCGTGGTCAGACGTTCGGCACAGCGACGTACGTGGCCTAGCTAGTGGTCACGGTTGCGCCGAGCATCGCGTTTCGACGCAAGCTGTTCGCTGGACGGGCTGGCCATATACACGCATGGAGCATCGCGTATCCGATGCGGGTTGACTGCTCCGCAGTCGCACCCATGCCATCAAGCGCCGGCATCACCAGGGCGTCGGACATCGACAAGCGAGCTCATTTCACAGCGCTTTTCCACCGCCTCCTGCCCTGCACCTCATCGGCGTCTGTCGTACCGCTGATGTGGCTCTTAGGTTTTTCGAACGTTCTTACTTAAACGCTAATTTGTCATTTTTTATCAAGCTTAGTTCTCTCTGTTGGTTGTACTTACCTTTTGTGCCTCATTGTTTTTTATGTTAATTTTCCGTGTTTTGTCATAAACGTGGCATGTAGTTAACACGTCGTCTCAAAGTCCGTTTCTTCTCGCACGACACGCAAAACAAGCGTTGACGAAGCTTGGCCCCAATAAAGAATAATTTTTCATTACAATGTAATGGCGAGCCTGCCAGGATATTGTGTTGGTTAAGGACGTTCGTCACTATGCTTGTTTATAGCGGACGAGAAAGGATTACCACAAACAATTTATTTGATGGCACGGGTGGAACGGCTGACGGCGCACGGATACGCTACCGTGTGCAGCGCCATTGAGTCGGACGTCGCGGCCAACCCAGCAGTCAGGGTCACAACTCCGGAGGTCCAGGATCAGGCCACGGCTCACGAGGACCACACCCGGTAAGTCTCGCCCTCGAACCTGCTCCCTGCCACTGCACCCAGGCAGGAGCCGTTCTGCAGGCCCCGTGCTTGGACCTTGTACAGGCCGACGGACTCGACCTCGAACAGACAGACCGGGGTTCGACCTGGCCGACAGGTACGGGTCCCACGTCCGGCTCAGAAACGCTGCCAGGAACTCGTCCTCTCGAGCGGCGCACCGCTTCGTCAGCCTTCGTGGCCTCAACCCTCGAGCTCTTTTTCGCACGTCGCTGGGTACGGCTCGACACCGCGGGCGATCTTCGATTCAGCCAGCAACTCCCCTGGCACCCGGATTCTCGGCCACCTTGAACCTCGCCCGGCTCCGTGGTCCTCCGTACACCCGCCCGCGTCTCGCCCGGCAGAACGTCTTGCTCGTCCCTTGCGGATGTGCGACGCTCTGGTGACACCAGCGCTTGATGGCATGGGTGCGGCTACGGAGCAGTCAACCCGCATCGGAGACGCGATGCTCCATGCGGGGAATGGCCAGCCCGTCCAGCGAACAGCTTGCGTCGAAACGCGATGCTCGGCGCAACCGTGACCATTAGCCAGGCCTCGTTCACCGCTGTGCCGAACGGCTGACCATGGAGACGCCTCGCCGAGATCCGCGATGCCCTCAGCAAGGAAGAGAACAGCAGGCCAGGCCACGCCCCGAGATGCAGTACTCGTGCTGGCAATGCCTCCCAGCTGGTGGTTGGACGGCAGCAGCGTGGACGGCCGCGTTCCCTGGCCGGAACCTGGATCGCCTGTGTCCGACGCTTCGCCCCGCTTTCTCCCGTCTGCCGCTGCTCCGGCTCGTCCCCAGCCACAAAGCTTACCGCCACGTAATGATCACACGTGGCCCAATCGTGGCACGCCACTTCTATGGGCCACCGCTAGTCATCAGCTGATTGGCGCACAGTTGCCTCGTAATCGCACGTGCCTTGTCCCGCGCCTTCGTCGTTGTCGTTTTTCTCGAATCCTCACAATCACCCCCCACACAAGAAAGTGGTTTCCACAAAACAACTTTTCTTACACAACATTGAACAGACGTCGCTTCTCGAGCAGGAGCTTTTCAGCCTCCATGTGAGCTATTTCTTTGCTGTTTGCTGTCTCTTATACTTTGCTGTTTCTTATATTTATTAATGACTTACCGCTGAATATTCCTGTTACCGTAAAGCTTTTTGCCGACGATTGCATACTGTACAATGAAAAAACTCCCACGAAGATCATATAGCGCTAAACAACGCCCTAGAAACCGTGTCAAAATGGTGCGATGATTGGCAAATGACAATTAACGCCAAAAAATCCGCTCTTCTGACAATAACTAGAAAAAAAACAGGTCTACTTTCCCCTACATCATTAATAACATTCCCCTGCTACGAGTTTACGAACATAAATACCTCGGCCTAACAATAACCCAGAACCTCAGGTGGGACTCCTAAATATCCATAGTAACCTCAGCTGCGTTACGGCGCTTGATGTTCCTTAGACGACGCCTTCGATTAGCTCCTGCAGAAACAAAACTAATTAAGCACAAAACGTTCGTCAGACCTGTGTTAGAATATGCCAATATTGTTTGGTGCCCATTTTCTGTCACCAAAATTAATAAGTTAGAAGGAATTCAGAGGAAAGCAATTAGGTTTATATACAATAAGTATCGATTTTCTGACTCACCCACTGAACTTATTAAAAAAGCTGGAATCCTAACTCTTCAAAACCGAGCCATATTAGCACGACTACGGTTCATGTACCAACTGATACATGGCGAGATAAATATTAATACATCCAAATACATTTCTATTGCACAAACAAGACTGACACGTCACACACATTCTGAAATGCTTGACGAGTGCTCATTTCACACAGATTCATTTAAATATTCATTCTTCTCATTGGCAATAAGGGAATCGAACCGGCTGAGACCTTCTATACTTCACTGTACTTCACTGGATAATTTTACCGCGGCAGTAAAAGAGCATTTACAAGGCGACAACGAATAACCCGTCTACATGCAGACTCTCTGAATTACTCGTGTTCTGTACAAATTTTGTGTCTTTGTTAAATCAGTAAAAGAAGGTAGTTGTTGTCAGGTTGTCATAGGTACAAGTATGAACATTTATTGTTGTTTTATTCTATATACTGCGGGACTTGTTTGTCATGCTCGTCACACTAGGTACGATGCAAATTATGTTACGCCTTTACTGTTCATCCCTTTTTCAAACAATTACCCTGTGCTAAAAAGTGCCTAGCCCTCAACATGTATTCACCTCGTGTATGTATGTGTTATAACTTGAGAGCCCAAATGATTTGTTTTTTTCTTTTTATTGTTCACATTCTATGAAATGCCCTTCCTGCTAAAATCCCAAATGGGATTAGCAGTATATGTAAATAAATAAATAAAATTTCACGCTCATGCCCCGCCTGTGCTGCTAGACGTGCCTCCTCTCGATCTTTTGCTCTCTGGTCCCTCATTTCTTTTTCCTCAGCGCTCACCCATGCCAGCAAAGCCTCTCCACTCAGCCCCATCTCCTTCCCTGGCTCAACTAGCTTTCTCTTGTCGTCCATTCTCGTCTGCCACACACAAATAACGTGAGGCTCTCAGATGTAACGTGAGAGCTTAGTCCTGTCGCGGACGCCAGATATTTGTGATGGTTACGGACGTTCGTCACTATGTTTGCTTATAGCGGACGAGAAAAGATTAACATGAACAATTTATTTGATGGCACGGGTGGAACGGCTGACGGCGCACGGATACGCTACCGTGTGCAGCGCCATTGAGTCGGACGTCGCGGCCAACCCAGCAGTCAGGGTCGCAACTCCGGAGGTCCACGGTCAGGCCACGGCTCACGAGGACCACACCCGGTAGGTCTCGCCCACGAACCTGCTCCCGTCTACTGCACCCAGGCAGGAGCCGTTCTGCAGGCCCTGTCCTTGGACCTTGTACAGGCCGACGGACTCGACCTCGAACAGACACACCGGGGTTCGACCTGGCCGATACGTAGGGGTCCCACGTTCGGCTCAGGAACGCTGCCAGGAACTCTTCCTCTCGAGCGGTGCACCGCTTCGTCTGCCTTCGTGGCCTCAACCCTCGAGCTCTTTTTCCCACGTTCCTTCTTCTTGGCCAGGGCACCGCCAGGTACCCTCGGGTGCACACTGCAGCTCATGAGCTCGCGGCCCACGTCCGAGTCTGGCGCGTCGCTCGGTACGGCTCGGCACCGCTCGACGGTCCTCGATTCAGCCAGAACTCCCCTGGTAGCTGGATCCTCGGCCACCCTGAACCTCGCCCGGCTCCGTGGTCCTCCGAACACACGCCCGCGTCTCGCCCGGCAGAACGCCTCGCTCGTCCCTGGCCGATGTGCGACGCTCTGTGGACACCGGCGCTTGATGGCATGGGTGCGACTGCGGAGCAGTCAACCCTGATCGGAGACGCGATGCTCCATGCGGAGAATGGCCAGCCCGTCCAGCGAACAGCTTGCGTCGAGACGCGATGCTCGGCGCAACCGTGACCATTAGCCAGGCCACGTACGTCGCTGTGCCGAACGTCTGACCATGGAGACGCCTCGCCGAGATCCGCGATGCCCTCGGCAAGGAAGAGAACAGCAGGCCAGGCCGCGCCCCGAGATGCAGTACTCGTGCCGGCAACGTCACTCCAGCTGGTAGTTGGACGGCAGTAGCGTGGTCAGCCGCGTTCCCTGGCCGGAACCTGGATCGCCTGCGTCTGACGCTTCGTCCCGCTGTCTCCCGTCTGCCGCTGCTTCGGCTCGTCCCCAGCCACAAAGCTTACTGCCACGTAATGGTCACACGTGGCCCAATCGTGGCGCGCCACCTGTATGGGCCACCACAGTTCATCAGCTGATTCGCTGACACTCACGCGCACATTACACGCGCCTTGCCCCGCACTTCCGTCGTTGTCGTTTTCTTCACTCATCACAGCTGGAATGAACTAAACTAGCGTAACGAAATAACTGTTGAATGCGATTGCGTTACAACTTTTCTTAGTACATGTTGAATTCTGCGGAGCTGGCGAGAAGGAATAAGGAGGTACGTGAGGTTCAGGAGAAATTTGCCCTGGTGTCAAAGGAAATCAATTAGCGAAGCGAGAACAGGAAGAAAGTGCCCATAAAGCAAAGACGCGGAACGGTGTACAGATGAAATAATTGGTGATTCTAGTGGCGGCCATTGTGGGCGTGCTCCGGTGTCGTAGAGCTCTGAACGTCGGCGCCATCGGCCAAGAAAGGATGTGGTTGTCTGTCTTGACATAGACCCTGCTGCTAGGCGGCTGGTCGTATTTTATTCTGGCTCTCAATGCCTACGATGGCACCCGCGAGACGTAAAGAGAAAGCGCATCTCCAATGAGCGATATCAGATGGTCTCGTGGGCTTAGACGGAGGTCTGGGATGATCCGGATCAACTTTTAAACATTGTGAAGGAAGCTTACTTCTTTAGGAGAAAGTAAGGAGAAGGAAAGAGAGAAGCATTGACAAATTGGAAGTCTGTGTGAGTTAGTGGAGTGCTGAGACGTTTTCGACACATCTGAGAAGGGACATGTTTTTTTTTTGCTCCTTGGTATGCAGGGTTAACTTGGTCGTCAGAGTGTAGTAGAACAATAGGCGCGAAATATTTTATTTTGATTTTAATGTTTTCACCACAAAGAATCTTCAAGTCAGCGCAACCTCAATGGCAGAAGTCACTTGCACGCAGTTCCTTTGTCAGTGTATCCAAATTTCAGAAGTCACTCTCTGGGTCACTTGACGACTGACTGTTCACACAATATTATTTGTGTGCACTACGAGTATATGACAGATCTACCGCTCACACGTCACAAGTTGCTCTTTTTGTGACATTACACTGCAATCACACATCACTAAGAAGCCGCACCTTCGATACTGAAGCCGAACGTTTTTTTTAAGGCAGTGATGTTAAAAATGTATCCCATATATTCTCAAGCATTACGATATCACTTTTTACGGTTCTCGACACAAGTGTATTTATTTAGAGAAGCAATCTCAAAGTGTTTGAAATTCACGCCATTTCTGCTTTAGGAAGAAAGATGCACTAGTTTGTACTGGCCTACTTGATACACAACAAATTATTCTGTGAAAACGCATGACCAAGCAGAGAAACAATATGAACGAGTATTCGCATTCTGCTGGTCAGTCCTCTTCTTGCGCACTGCTTCGTTACGTCTACAATAGAACAAAATGAAGTTTGTTCTCCCAATCCATTAAAGTCGGTGAAGATCTAGGGACAATTGAAAAAATATATATTAACTTATTAGACAAACAGGTGCATAATACGTGTTCAGTTCTATGGGGTGGCAATGATAGCGCTTAAATAGTTGTTAGCCTGCCCGAAAAAGACCTGAGCGAAAAAAAAGAGCCCCAGGTGTCTAATCACGTAGAGGAAAACCACAACGGCAATATGGCGATGAAAAAGCTATGGATATTGAGTACGCCGCAATAAACATCCTGTACTCACAAATAAGAAAGACTCTTGTATGTATAATGGATGATGAAAGAGGAAATTTCAAAGGGTAAGTCAGAGATCTGAGTATAAGTAGGGAAGATTGAAGGAATCGAGGAGTCATCAGCACACAATATGAATGCATGGATAAAGAAGCTCTTTGGAGGAAAGAACAAGGAAGGGATCGGTAGGCAATATTTCTTCTATAGTGAAAGAAAGCAGGAATGAAAACAGCACCGGGAAGAAGACGGGATGTTGCAAAGACGAATTGCCCTAATTTCTTCAGTCGCTTGCTCATGAATCATATGGAACGGGCAGCTAATAATTTCTAGGTCCTGGACGTCTATAGCAAGCCGTAGGGGAGGGCATTGCAAGGCTTAGCAATGCTGGGGCGTAAGGAACGGTTTGAAAGTTCTACTTTTCATGGGGCCCTTTTGTGTGAGCAACGTCGCATCTGGCGTGTCGTAGCTGTTGCGAGTATTTTGGAGAATTGGTCGTTTTTGTGTGACGCTTCCAAGAATCCTTCGTTCAGCTATTGATCTCGCTTAGAGGAAAAGTTTGTCATCATCTACATTGTAGTATTCCCTTTCAATGATTTGACTTTAACTTATATAGGTGAGACTCTGTTCATTCTGTCTCTTATCTCTGTCTGTTCACGCTGTCTGGATAATACGTTATCTCAAAATTTTCTGGTATGTTCACTCTACGTACTAGTACGACGCTTAGTGAAACGATTTTTTGCACACCCTAGTTACTCGCAGTAATAGGCAGTTAAAAAGGAAATTTCTCTACATAGTTCTGCACGCAAAGGCAACACACGTCTCACGTTCAGGCTAAGAAAATATGGTAGGCAATGTTTCTGCAGAATAATTCAATTATTTTCGACGCTATATTTATCTGCAATATTGCATGAGCTGAACAAAGGTTAGCCTCAAATTGTTGTGAGAAGAATAAAAAAAAGAAAGTTTAGTCAAAGAAAGGATGCTGTTCGGGCGAGCAGGAGTGATTGTTCTGTACCTGGCAGAGGTCATCTCAAGGACAAGCTTATATCTACTAGGCCTCTTTAGGGTGTCGAAATACATCGATAACCCATGGTATACATCACGGAACACGATCTCCGTAGGGAGAGTGGAGCCGCCAGACGCGTAACTTGAGGTTAAGGGCCACTTTCAAGCCCACCGCGAAAGCTGTTATAAGATCACAGCAGTAGCAGCCGACTTTGGTGGCGCAGTTGTACAACGCTGCAGGCATCCCAACCGGTGTCTCCCACCGCCGTCGCACGCAGTATGAGCAAGGTATTCAAACCCTTGCAGCCTGGTGTTCCACTGTGGAACCACGACGCCGGGCTTAGACCGCCGTCGCAAAAAGACCGTATTGAAGCTTTGTTAAGCCAGAAAAGGAGCCAAGTTGTTAATAATAATAATAATAATAATAATAATAATAAGAAGAAGAAGGTGAAGAAGAAGAAGAAGAAGAAGAAGAAGAAGAAGAAGAAGAAAAAAAATAGGAGGAAAAGAACGGCAGGGATGTTAACCAGCCTATAGGCAGCCGGTTTGCTACCCTGCGCATGGGAGGGGGATGGTGGAGATGAAAGATAGAGAGCAAAGAGAAAAGAGAGATAAACACAGCACATTCGGCAGCACACGCGCGCACACTCCGTCATTGTACAGTCTTGTCTTTCGTGGTGTGTAACATTGGGGTTACAGCCGCTTGTTCAAGTCCGTGTCGCGTAGGAATTTCAACAGAGCTTTTGTCGCCTTCTGTTCCCATGTCTTCTCTCGGGCACTTGACAGAATAGTGTCCACAGACAATTGGCTGTTGTCGATGCGCGCAAGAACGGACGCCATTGACTGTCTCTGAATGTCATACAACGGACAGTCGCACAGGATGTGGTGTAGCGTCTCGTCGCAGCGACAGGCACCGCAGAGAGCGTCGTCGGCCATTTCTATGACGAAGGAATAAGATTTTCTAAATGCCCTCCTAGCTATAAGCGATGAAGAAGGGTGACTTTTCTTCGGTGGAGGCCAGTGGGCATGCCGAGAGCCATCAAAGAGGACAAGTGGTGTTGACGATTCGTCTCGTTGCTTGGTGGGAACCATAGTGAAAACGCGACTTCACGCGCAAGTCGTCGTAGATTACTGGCTGCATCGGTTCGCGAAAGTGGTATGGCTTCTTTTCGTGTTCCTTCAAGAGCTGCCTACGCGGCAGTATCAGCCTGTTCGTTCCCTATGACGCCGCAGTGACTTGGCAGCCACTCAAACGTCACATGATGCGCTTTCTTGCGTGAAGTATGGAGAAGGCATTGAATTTCAAAAACAAGCTGTTCGTACGGCCCGCCACGCAGTGCTGAGAGCACAGATTGTAGTGCAGCCCTTGAGTCACTGAAAATCGACCATTGCTGCGGGGGTTCCCGATTGACCACTCAAAGTGAAGCGCGCAAAGCAGCTAGTTCTGCTGCTGTAGATGCCGTGGAGTGGTCAGTCCTAAAGGTAATGGTAACACCTCTTGCTTGGGCAACTACTGCACCTGATGAACACTGGCGGTTCGTGGAGCCATCGGTGTATATATGTACACTGTCTGGACATTTCTCGTGCAAAAGGAAAAGAGACAGTTGTTTCAGCACGGGCAATGAAATCTCAGATTTTCTCCGGATCCCTGATACACTAAGATGCACTGTGGGTCGAATAATACACCAAGGGGGTATCGATGGTTTAGATGCAGGAATAAAGCCCGAGGGAAGTTTCTCGTTGTACTTCACGATAATTTTAGCGAACGATACTTGGCGCCTCTCTGAAGGCAACAGTGCAAGGCGATGACAGGGAGCACGTGAGAAGTGTCTGATGTGCGTTGTCAGGACTTCTACAACAATGTAAGTTTGTATCAGATAGTCACCAGCAATTGCAATTGTTGCCTCTGTTGACGTACATCTGGGCAGACCAAGGCACGCTCTCAGTGCTTGGGCTTGTACTGCCTGTTGCAGGTATTGCTAAGCCCGAGCAAGCTATATCTCAGGAAACCGAGAAATAGGGCTCTGTAGAGCTCCATCATTGCATCTACTGAGATACCCCACGTCTTTCCTGCCAGATGCTTGAACAATAGGGAAATAGCGGTCAGGCGCTTCTTCATATAGGCCACATGCGGACTCCAACAGAGGTCCCTATCAATAAGGATGCCCAGAAACCGGTAGGTTCTGGCGTAAGAAATCAGTCGCCCGCAGATTGAGATGACATAAGGGGTCATTGCTTTGAGAGTGCAGGCCACCAGCGCACATTTTTCCTGTGATATGCTGAGATCTTGTTTTAACAAGTAGTTGACAATCATAGTTGCTGCTCTTTGAAGCCGGGAACGTATCTCAGGACGTGTGACTGCCGTAGTCCAGATACAGATGTCGTCTGCGTATATTGAGATTTTAATGGTACTTGGCAACTATTTAGCAAGGCCAATTAGTGCAAGATTGAATAGCGCCAGGCTAAGAACTCCACCTGGAGGAACACCCATGGAAGTATAGCGTCGCGTAGTTGGGCCATCTTCTGTGAACACAAAGAATGATCTTGCAGCCAGGTAATTCGAAATCCACCGAAAGACTCCAACACCAAGGCCAACCACCGCAAGAGCAACCCAAAATGGCTTCATGTAGTACATAATCATACGCGCCTTTCACACCTGGAAACAAAGCTGTAGATAGTCGCTTACGGCATCTTTCGTGCTGAACGTACGAAACTAGATCAACGACAATGTCAATGGAAGAGCGGTCGCGTCAGACACCAGCCATAGAATTCGGATAAATCTTGTAGTATTCAAGATACCCCTCCAGGCGGACTAGTATCATCCGTTCCATTATCTTCCCTACGCAGCTGGCCATTCTTATTGGGCGGTATGAGGCGAGTTCGAGTGGGGATTTGCCCTGCTTCAAGATGGGTAACAAGCGGCTTACTTTCCATTCTTCAGGAACATTTCCGTCTTGCCACAAGATGTTGTAAAGGCTCAACAGTTCTCTTCTTGCACCTTCCCCAAGGTTGCACAAGCCTCGGTGTGGAATAATAATAATAATAATAATAATAATAATAATAATAATAATAAACTTTAAAGGTCCTATAGCCTCTCACCTAAAACGACTGCATGGCTAGAGAGAGAGAGAAAAGGCTTTATTGCTAGAGCCAATTTCTTTTTCTTCGTCTTCGCCGTCAACGACCTAATCGTGCCCGGTCAGCTTATAAAAGTCTTCTGCACCTAACGTGTTTCCCACTTGCTCCAAACCACCCCAAGCCAAACTCACGAGAGATGCAAATCGACGAAACAGCAGATTTTTTCACCTGATAATGCTGCGCTGGAGCTTTTGGGCATGCTGCCAACAATGTTCATGAAGTGCCATCAAATTTAAATCACTGATTACTTCCATTTTCGATTGCAATGGCTATGCAACGTAAATACAGCTCTTTCGGAGCATATATAGCATCAATAATGTTATTTGACTGCTCATCATACGTTATTTGCGGCACTGACGAAACAACTTGGCACATTCTGTGTGAATGCCCACAATACTGCTCGCAGAGACAGTCAATGTGCAATGCACTAGACGAACTGGACAACCAGACTCTTTCGGAAGAAAGAATCCTGCGCTACCGAAAGGACTTTTATGTCGCAGAAGAAGGCTGTGAAGGAGCTCCTGCGCTTCTTTCGTTCAACCGGCCTGTCCAAACGACTGTGATCGGAACGCGCAACATGTGTGTGCTTGTGATTTTTTGTAATTTATTTTATATCTGTCTATCTCTATCCTTTTTCCGATCCTTATTTCCGCACCCCTGTACAGGATAGCATACCAGTTCTCCTAGGATAGCCTCCCTGTCTCTTCCTTTTATTTATTTGTCATGCTGAAGGAGTGCTCAGACTCATTGCAAGGGTTTCCAATAAAAAAGGTGGGCTTAGGGAAGATAATCTACTAAGACTATTTCACGCGCTCCTCATGAGCCATGTGAATTATGTCACTACCATGCACAGATGGCAGAAACACGTGATTAACAAGCTGAACACGCTAATCATTGATTGATATGTGGGGTTTAACGTCCCAAAACCACCATATGATTATGAGAGACGCCGTAGTGGAAGGCTCCGGGAACTTCGACCACCTGGGGTTCTTTAACGTGTACCCAAATCTGAGCACACGGGCCTACAACATTTCCGCCTCCATCGGAAATGCAGCCGCCGCAGCCGGGATTCGAACCCGCGACCTGCGGGTCAGCAGCCGAGTACTTTAGCCACTAGACCACCGCGGCGGGGCTGAACACGCTAATCAGGAAGTGTATTAGGAGAGTCCTCGGACTCCCTATGCACACACGCACAGAAAACCTAGCAAGACTTGGCATACACAACACATTGGAAGAAGTGATTGAAGCTCAGCAGACCGCACATATTTCCAGACTCTCGTCTACGACGGCTGGAAGGGGAATCCTGACTGAGGTCGGGCTCAGTCCAACGACTTTAAAGGATCGGACCATTCAGCTTTCAGATAGTGTGTGACAGGCTATTACAGTCTTCCCTATTCCAAGGAATGTGCATCCAACTTTCAACGCTGGCAGGAGGACGGCTCGCGCCTCCGTGCTTCTGCGGTACGCGCATGCACATGAGGCAGAGTCGTGTTTTGTAGATGCTGCCCAGCACGAATGTGACTCCAATCGCTTTGTTGCTAACGTTGTGGACCTATAGGGACGCGTATTATCAGCCGCGTCAATCAGCACGTCGTCGGCTTGTAAGGCAGAGAAACTGGCCATTGCACTGGCAACCCTCAGGTCGGACAGAGAAGAGATACTTACGGACTAGAGATCAGCCCTTCAAGCTTTCTCAACTGAGGCTGTTTGTGAGGAAGTTGCTAGGGCACTTGAGGGTAAGGTGCGGACTCATCACGTCATTACATGGTTCCCGGCGCACGAAGGCGCCGAGGTAGGGGGGTCGGCCAACGTCAGTGAGTTGGCCCATGCCCAGGCGCGAGGTCTTGCCGGCCGCGCCGGACACTGGGAAGCCGGTGTGTCGGGTGGGACCGGCGACGGGCTCGGTCCGACCCTTTCGGAAGCTGACCCACCCCGCTTCAGGGACATTCTCTCCACCTTTAACGAGATCACTAGCCACTACCAGATGAGCCGCAGGACTTTCCCTTGCCACATCGAAATCTCACGAGGCCCCAGGCCGTGACTCTCAGGCTTCTGCAGACAAAGTCGTATCCCACACTCTCCGTCTTCAGTACGTACACAGGGGTCTTCCCTCTGTGTCACCACTGTGGGGCGGTTAGCGACCTTAAGCACTTGCTCTGGGCTTGCCCCTCTTTGCAGCAGCACACAATCCACGGCTTGACAGAGGAAGCCTTCTTTGTTTTCCTCACGAGCCACGACAGGTTTGACCAACTCCGGGCTGTCCAGAGGGCCCACAATGCGCCGGTGAGGCTTGGCCTCCCTGTCCCAACATGGGAGCGGCCCGCAGTCTTGCCCCTATAAAAACGGGGTGAAGATTCTTCAGGACCCGAATAAAGTTATCTATCTATCTATCTATCTATCTATATATCTATCTACCTATCTATTTATCTATCTATCTATCTATCTATCTATCTATCTATCTGTCTATCTATCTATCTATCTATCTATCTCTTGACTGCTCCCATGTATGCATGTCGCCGCTTGTTTGTGGTGTATCACTGTCTGATCGATTAATCATGTCTGCTGTTAGAAGCTACATGAACACAACTTACGAAATCGCCTCCCCCAAGTGTATAGTAGCGCCTAATTCGCGATAAAATCCAAAGGCCGAAATAAAGTTTTTTCATTTAATAAAGTTTTTTCAATAAATAAAGTTTTTTCATTCCATTCCATTCCAGAGGCCGCCATGTCGCTGTGCGTCGCGGTCAGTAATTGTGACGTCCATTCATTCTAGTGCCCGCTCACTCATACGAACCCTGTTTAATTCGAACCGTTTTATAGTCTTCCTCGAGTTTAAAATAATAAGCTTTTAATGTAACGCGTTCCTGACAGGAGAGCCACAATAGAAACAAACAGCCAAAATATTTTAAAGATAAATAGCGAAAAAACTTGACGAAGAGATATCTGCAATGTGATTCCGGGGCAATTCAGTATAGGCATCTGACAGTGCACCAGAGGGTTCGACGAAGCTCTTTGGGCTTCCTCAGTATTGTTGGTACAGACCACCAGGGATACTAAGAAAAAGGAACGCTCGCTGAACACGGTGACACGCTGAAGTGTCAGTGCCCTTTTTGGCACGTTTTTAACGAACGCTTCTTAGGCGCTTACATAATCAGCCGTGATCCCACTGCTCACAACTAAAAAGAAAATGTTATGCCCATGCAAGTTTGGTTTTGCTGCGTCTACTCGCTAGGCTACGCATTGGTGACCCCACTGCTCACAACTAAAAAAGAAAATGATATGCACGTGGAAGTTTGGTTTTGCTGCGTCTACTCGCTAGGCTAGGCATTGGACGACTCTTTTTTTCTGCGCCTACTTGCTAGGCTGTGTGTTCTGGCGCTACTATCAGATCTCGTAAACTGCATTGCCGGATGCCTATACGAGTGTGTTAGAAATGCACGTGCCAGGTTGTGAACAGCAAAGAAAGATGATGACGTTGAGAGAGACTGTCATGCAGTTTTGTGGCCTGTGTGGCGTTTGAGTTTAGCCGGTGTGGCCTGTGTTTATCAGGTGTGAGCAAATTAGTATTTTTATTACGAGGTCAAAGTCAACATTTCAGAAGTGGTATCACCATCTAATCGCGAAGGTGAGAAAATGAGTTTGGTCGGTCTACGAAGCCTGTTAACGTAAGCCTAATGGAACGCACCGACGAACGAGTCAAGCCGACTGGCGGTGGAGACGCGGACTCCGACTACGGACACAAGATCACAGCTCGTGAACTACTACAAGCTATCCAAGAAAAGGACCGTTGACCCTGCTGGAACAACTGACTGTGTCGGCGCAACCTCAACCAGCGCCAACGTTCCAGGTAATTCCCGACTTTAGCCGCACCATCAGCCACTTTTACGGCTCCGAAGATACTCATTCATCGTAGAATATCGAAACTTTATGGGTGATCATCTGCCTACACGCTGGAAACTACCAAGGCCTGACTGGTTGGAGCTGCCAACGACTGGAATCATTCGAGGAGCTCCCAAATCCGATCTTGGGAGGATTTCGAGGTACGTTTCCGTCGTGCCTTTGTCAAGCATGGCTCCAGAGTTTACGCAACAGCACATCGTTTGCTCTCAACCGGAAGCACCACGGCTGAAGCAGGCGATGCTCCGAATCTACAGGGACCAGAAGTTGCGCCTGCTGCAACCCCCAAGGAACACATGAACCCCCTTTTCAATAAAGTCCCGCCATACGTTTAGAACTCGGGAGACAGTGAGGCACCGACAACGAAAGTAGCCGAAGAACCAAAGCCGAAGATGCCTGCCGGAGAAGAGGAAACCTGGAAGACAAGGACGCAGCCGAAGCTGAAGGCAAATAAAAGCAGATGACCTTCCAACCCGGTGCTGCGAGAAAAAACAGCGAGGCGGAGAGATTAGTGGAGGATCCTGTAACGGTAAAAGAAACAGCAGGGAAAGTCGGTGAAGGAAATAAAAGGAAAGACAACGAAGAAGCAACCCAGGGACAAAAGGCAACACATTGGGATAAGCAAGAGGAAGGTGATGTTGCAGAAAACAAAAAGCCAGGAGACCAACCAAGCCAAGACGACGATACGAAAGACAAGTCTCCGGAAAAATCTGAAACAATTGCTGTAGAACAGAGGGAAAGAAAGGTGAAAGAAGATCGCCGAACCTAGCTGAAGGAAGATAACGAGCTGAAGTCAAGAAAACCAGGCGATACCGAGGAGGTCACAGAACGCCTACAAAACGCCGGAGCAAATCCGAAGAATCGCCGCAGACGGGCCAAAAGTCGAAGCCTGAGCCGCACCCAGCGTCGATGCTGAAGTGTAGGCAAAAGAACATTGGCACCATGCGTGTTTTGGCTTACTTCTAAGTCAAGCCAGTCAGGATGGCCGGAAACTATGACATCTCCTTGAAAGTTTCCCGCTACGAACGGGCGAACATCTGTGTGCCTTGAAAAGCTTCATACGTCAGTGCAGTTTTGTTTTATTTCGTTTTTGGTCCTTCTTCATCTCGTTTTTATAGTGTGCCATTTAGTAAGTAGTTGAATAGTATGGGCGTACAATTTTATGTAGAATCACCGAAGAAAGTTTTCGTGACAGCCTTAACGAGGACGCTAAGTCACTTGCAGGATGGCCGTATGTTAGAAATGCACGTGCCATGTTGTGGACAGTGAAGAAAGACGACGACGT
The DNA here is from genome assembly GCF_043290135.1 of Rhipicephalus microplus. NCBI lineage: Eukaryota > Metazoa > Arthropoda > Arachnida > Ixodida > Ixodidae > Rhipicephalus > Rhipicephalus microplus. Next base: position 2,362,869 of record NW_027464600.1, on the reverse strand, counting down.
TGAGAGAGACTCTCATGCAGTATTGTCGCCAGTGTGGATCTGTTTTCTTGAGAGTCAAGTAAATCCTTCCCTTTCTACAACGTCTCGGGTGCTCCAAAGACGCCACAGGCTAACAAAAGTATCGTGATAGTATCTCGGAGATACTTTCGAGTATGTATTATGTATCGAGATAAATTTGCAAACTGTACTTGTATATTTTAGGAGTAAAATACATTTAAGATGATGATTGGATCGTGATACTGTACAGGGCATGATTATCTCGTTACTTTATGTGTGTTGAAAATGAGCTGACGTGTCTCTAAGGGGAAAAGCTAGACTTTTGTGCTATGTCAAGCAAAGACACAGCGCTGATTGCCGACACAGTGGGAGGTGGCGTAGGGTTTCCCGCAGGCACAGAATGAACCGTGTGGTAAAGCGCGATGCTTTGACGGCATAGTTGTGGATGCAGTCATGATTCGCCGACGAATGTCGCAGTTTCTCAAGGCAGGTGGCCGCATTGTGGTGGTCTAGTGTCTATGGTACTGGGCTGTTGACCAGCAGGTCGCGGGACCAAATCCCGGCTGCGGCGGCTGCATTTTCGATGGAAGACAAAAGGCTTAGACTCATGTGCTGACATTTGGGTGCACGGTAAAAAAGCCCAGGTGGTCGATAGTTCCGGAGCCTTCCAATACGACCTCTCTCATTATCATATGGTGGTTTCGGGACGTTAAACCCCGCTCATCAATCAATCAATCAATTAATCAACCAACCAACCAATCAACCAATGAATCACTCTATCTCAAGGCAGGTACCGCACCTCTAGTTTTTTTGAGTGGGAAGTCATTTCCCGAGTCATGTGTTGGAGCCTGACTTGCGTTGTTCCAATCCCAACATACTTAAGCAGCTTTGAGCAACCTGCTGTTGCTTAAGTGAAGTTAACACAACCATATCAAAAGCACAGATTTTGTGTCTATATCAAACGCACGCTTGTTTTTGATTTACCGGTGTTCGTAATATTTTAATCTGAAAGATATGCTTGACTTTCATGTATGAGTGCGGTGAAAAGTGTAGTTATCCAGAGCTTACTTTTTTGTGGAGTGTCAGTATTACAGAGACCTATCAATTATTCTAGTATATTATCCTTGTATCAGTATTCCTACATAGGTATTCCGGAATACTTTTTCTGAGTATCTTCGCCTAACTCTGGCTCATTACTTAGTGATAGTTATTAAATTTACGCTTATGAAAGCCACCAACAAAGTATTGGCCAGCTATTGATGTAGAAATTTTACTGTCTTAACTTTTTTGTAACGAGAGAGGACGTGCGCTTGAAATCGTGATTAGCAATACAACAGAATGTCTGCCAAACTCTTGCAGTATCTTCGGCCAAGACATATCGTCCACAGCCCCTCCCCATCTACCTTCTATACCGTTGTCTTCTGAAGAGGAAGTATTCCACCAGATGTAAGAATGGCACACGGAAGTTTCTCCTAATACTGATGGTAGGATGAGAGGACAGTGATGAGCGAGATATGAATGGAGCCATGAGCTTTGTTGAAGACGAGACCATCCACCTCTCTCAACGTTGTTTTGTTGTCTGAGTTCTCGTACGTTTTCTCGACTGGTGCGCAACGACAATCAAGAAACTTTACCGAGTGGACTCCCTCAAATGTCTCTGTCCCTCCATAGTTGATATCGGGCACGAGACGGAAGCAAAGACGCTAACAAAGTTGTGATTCCTGTCATGCAATTCATTTTCGTTGAAACGAAAGAACTGCTCCAACATCAAAAGGGCCCCGCTTTCAAGGGTCGCTCTCGCTTGACACTTGAGTACCACTACTGTTGGGCCTAGGTGGCACATCGCATTTAAGGTAAGAACTTTAGTGCAAACAAACCAAGACAGATAATGCGTGGCTTGCCCTGGAAGCGTACCCTACCAAGAAAAATAGAGCTTATTGCGCATGGGGTAAATATGTGTGCTCCCCTGAGTACAATTATTTCATGTGTGTGCACCTTCAATAAAAATCTGTTGCTTCGTGTGGGATACGTCTTATTACTCGTGCGCATGAAATGTTTTGTGGTTATGGCAATTATGGCAGTTACGAGATGAATAAAGAAGTTTCAGTTTTAACTTGAATTCTTTGTGGTCCGAAAAAGAAATCGTGAGAATAAAGGTGTAATTCTCTGAGCAGTTCTAAGTAAGTTAAAAACTTGAACTCTCTCGAAAGATGGTGGACGTTGCATCTTGCCTTGTCTTCATGAACGCTTTTAGGGGTGAAGCTCCTAACATTTTGACCTCCAAGGTGGTGCCGGTGAGAAATTTTTTCTGTGTGTTGCTGAACAATAAAAGATAGTGCTCAATGTACATGACAATGGCTGCTAAGGGGGAATGAGAGACAGGAGAATTCAGCTTTTAGTTAACGCGCACACTGCGAATTTTTCATTGTTCAACAATGCACAGAGGTCAAGAAAGGGCTGCTACGTTATACTCGCTGGGCGTAACCTCCTAGGTTTTAGAAAGGTTTAGCGAGCGTTGGGCCGCAGTGCCATGAATACAGTGAACTAGTATATACCATGAACTCGAGGTGGTTAATGGTGAGAAGTTGACACGAAGCGCAAGCCGTAAGAAAGTGTGCGTGTGCCTCCTCTCGTTCAGTCCTTGGAATGTCCGCTGTATGGCGGTGCTTCTATATGAGGATTATATAATGAAAAGATGCGAGATGGTGGTACTTGGAGTGTTGAATAAGTGTACGAATGGACACACAGACAGATGCATGTACGGACGCACGGATGGGTGCACGGACGGATGGACGCATGGACGGACGCAGGAGTGGATGCATGGACGAAAGCAGGGACGGACGCACGGATGAACGTGCGGACGCACGAACAAACGCACGCACGGACGAGCGGATGGACGCACGGGCGGCCACACAGACGCACGCATGTGTGGATGGAAGCAAGAACGAATGGGCGGATGGATGCTTCGCCCCACTATCGATCATTCACTGCGTGGATATGCTGCCTTTTTTTACTGTTCTTCCATTGAACACTGAGACCATTCCGCCATTTTTTGTGTTCTTTTTAACCAAAACCTGTTTTGTTTCTACTTTATCTATAGCTTATTCTTCAGCTTTTCATATGTACGCTCTCTCTTTGATTTTGCAATGCTGCTGCTGACGTAATGTTCTGCTCTGCCCAACTCCTCCGGTTCAGTCAGTGCTCAAAGATGTCGCATGTTTTCAGAGAACTTCTGAAAAGGTTTCACTTTTCTTTACACCCCGTCCATGTATTTTCGACGCTCGCGCAACTACGTGACATTACTTCTTCTAGATCGACGTGGCTTCTGCTTTTGAGTGGCAGATGTTTATGATCAGACATCAAGTACAGTTGTTGAATGCATCTCACGCTCACGCAATCATACTTGCCTGCCCCAGGGCCCCGATTTTCTTGCGCATGGATAGCTTCGTTTGATGGTTCGCTGTATTGAACAAGAGAGCTTGGACAGAAGGAAAAAAAAGCAGGCAACGAACATGTGAGAGCTAGATAGTGCAATGAAAAAGCAGCGAAGTAAACAAGAGGTAGAGACGGTTGGCCACCCTGCACGGTTTAAAAGTGTTGGGATATGGAGTGTATTCCGAATGTTTCGAAACTTAAGCTTGTGACAAATGCATTCTACGAAAAAAAAAACTATGTGAGGCTGTTTTTGGCAAGCTGTAACTTGTCACGTAACTTTGTTTAAATAAAAATTTTGTCTCACTATTAGGTGCCACGACTCTATGAAAAGAATATAATGATCTTAAAAAAGTCTTAAAGTGTCTCTTTAAATATACTCGTATACATATCAGTTCGTTCGATCAATCAATCAATAAATAAATTAAATAATCATATTTTATTTTCACACTGAGTTGCAACAAACGCCTTAAGCTACGGGTAGAAAAAGCGCAGGTGTGGAAGCTAACTACACGATCTTCAATACTTTAGGCAGAGCCCCGCTGCACTCTGACTAAAAAGTTACAGCCGCTCACTCAACTGCGACAGGGCTGTTTATTTGCCCGAGGATCAAATCGGTATACGGTAGGGGTGAGGTGCCAAGCAGACGAACACAAAAAGAGACATGGACAAATGGCTACTAAGAACTGATTTTTATTCAAAGAAAGACGGGTATACATATATATTTGAACCCTGACAGCGCTTATAAAATGGTGTGCTTAAAAGCGATAAGGGTCTGCGTGATCACGTATCTTGAACAAAAATGATTATATGATCATGTATAGTGGCTCTGGAAGTTCCACGACTGATGAATTACAATATCTGCCATAACATATATACTAGTCTGCAGTCAATCTGTTACTTCACATTACTTTGTAAATTGTAGGCTGTAAATTTCAGCAATGTTGTTTTTTGACCGCTTCGTACTGGTGGGAGGACTGAACCTTTAATAAAGTTCTGTTGCTATGCTTCGTTTTTTGGAACTTTTAACCTATCTTGACTGTCTTTTGGGTACCTGTGAACTCGATTAAATGGGCGGTTATATTCGACAGTCAGTCAAACAAAATAACTAAAAATCATACTGCCCGATGCATTGGACTGTTTTGGAAGGTCTATCAGTGGGCAATCAAACTATGATTCCGGTTAAAGCATTTCTAAAAATATGAGCCGATCGTTTTCTTTTGTCGACTTCATGAATAATAACGAGTGTGTAATAGAAAGAAAGAAAGAGAGAGAGAAAAAATGTCAGAAAAATAGGGAGGTCAACTAGACTAAGCCCAGTTTGCTATTCTACATGGGGGAGAGGGATAAGGTGGAGTAAAAAAAAGAGAGGAGGAGGAAATACACATTGGACGTGACACACACACCGCAGACACAGCGCTGGTTTCACAGGTGGTCGCTCAGTAAGTTGCCCTCCAGAATTGTACGAGCGCTTGGGTTGCTTTCTGGGCTGATGTAATTGAAGACCACGCACCTAAGATACTATTCGGAAAGGGGATGTCTTTCTAGCCAATATTTGAACAAAGGAATCTGCCATTGTCTATAGAAGTTTTTAGTCTTAGTGATATATATAATTAATGGCTTCTAGTCGCTGATGGCGTTGACTGAATGGATATTTATGCATACGTGCGGCAGAATGTGTATCTGAGGCCTAAAACAATGTTCTGTTTACGGCTTCGTTGCAGCTGCACCAAATGTCCCTTGGGTTACTGTAAAGCGTGCTTTGCCTGCAATATTACCCTGCATACAAGGAAGCATGCTTTAGGCAACATTCGATGTTCGTGATCGCATTGGTAACGGTGCTGCTGGAGTTATTACTATCAACGGTAACACACTGTGCTGGTACTGCTGCGTCGAGGAAATGGCAATAATGATACCAATGGTACCGGGCGAGGCCTACGCCCTATATTTAGCATTAGTCCTGGGAACGCTCTTTCATAAACTACCCTAAACTGAAGAGGGATAATCAAGAAAAAAATTCAAATAAAAAGGGCCTAAAAGAAATACTGGTTGTTTCAAGGAATGTGTCTAAAATCCTAAAAATCAGAGAAACTAAATATTCGTTTGGTATTCGTTCGATTCTCAAGAAGTCCAGAAACTGAGCAAGTAAACTTGGAGGTGAGCAGCAGCCCTTGTGCGCTGTATCGAGCAGAATGGCAATGAACACGTCTCTTACACTTTGCCCTTGTGTTTGTTGTGTATAACAAGAAGTAGCCATTTGCCTTTTATAGCGGGCTCTCGGATCTTTTGCGGACACATGAAAGTAGCCACCTACATCAGTGATTTTTTTGAAGTGCACCAGCGTACACACCAACTTTCTTTTTCCACACTTTATTCCCCATTGCTAAAGAAGTAGTGCAGCGAATATGACTTTTATTCGTCTCTTGAGTTTATACGGCATTTATTTTTCCACTCTTTACATTCCACTCTTTTTCGCGTCACACCGGGTTAAGTGGTTTCATTTCGCTTTGACTCTGCTACTCACAGGCAATGCTAGGATACAATCCCATGCTTGAAAATTGCATGGACTAGAGAACCACCGACACGGCCGAAAGGAGAGTAATCTAGAAGTACGCGAAATATTGGAGCACTTTCATTGCTGCACGGCATACCCCATCTAGGCGGTGTCCCTGTCTATACCAGATAGCAATATTCTCAATTCTTTATTTTCAGACCTCAGGCCATGTATAACTAGATCTCCGCTCATTGCTGGTCTTGGTGACAGTAGATGCTATCAGATACTTTTCATTTATTCGAGTTTAGTGAACTGTACTTTCGTGAGCGAGGTGCTTCACCTTCGCGTGAGGGGCGTGTGAATATATATCGCTACAGCAGCCACTGAGGAGGTGGACGACAGCAAGAATAGAATGTGGAAGCTATGTGGCTTCTACACTTGAACTTTCAACATTTACAAGTGTAGTGATCTTCCGGCTAACACTAAATCAGTGAGGAATGAGGCTATCGCCATGTGTTTAAACATTAGAAAAACTGCAATCAGACGCTGCACAGGAATGATTTTATATGCTGCGTCCGGTGATTATTTCATTTTGATGCGCAATTACAGCTTTATGTTTTTGTTAATTGCTATCAGGGACGCGTTCATTGGCCTCTCATTTATATGGGTCATAACAGTCATAATAATCAGTTCATTTAGTGAATTTATGGTACCAACCAGTGAAAGAAGCCAAGGAAGTACGCCGAAACATTCAGTTATTATGTTTTGTTAAATATTGCATAGAAAATTTCAAAAGATAATGTAAACAACTGCACATGGATAACTTTGTAGGTTAGTCTTCCTAAAAGGTTGTTTTATTTTTTGAAGTTTATTCAAGTGACTGTTATATTTGTTTTATTATCAGTTTCAGTACATTCGTGTTATAATAACATATTAGAGATTGTCATGAATGTGACTTGCCCTACTCACTAAGATTTCTCAAAACGTTCTTTTTACTGTACATACGTTGAGTGTATTATACACTCCTGTTATAGTTCTACAACAGGGCTGAAGATATTAATAAATAAAATGAACTTAGCTAGAATATTCTTCGCGAAACCAAGCGCTACAGCTTGCAAAGTCGCTGCAGTGAGAGCAAGATTGGGAGATTATGTGCGATGCGTCTAATTTCATAAAAACAGGAATGACAATTTAGTGTCGCTTCAAACAACTGCGCTCCTTTCTTTTTAGCCGCAGATTTGTGTTTCAGAAGACTGGGGCTGGCCATTACATTATCATTCAGAAAAAAACTGTCATGGCACGTTATGTCATGGCACGTCAAGGCACGTTAAAATGTCATGGCACGTTATGTCATGGCACATTATGCCAAAAAAATGTCATGGCACATTATGCATATTATTCATGAACATGATGACTGAGTGCGAAGTTGGGCAACAAAAAGTTTGACCGTGATGTCCTAGGACATTATGAATTTTGATGCATAAGTGTTCAGAACGTCTCCGAAGTCTAGTGTGAGGGGGGTGATAAAAATATGTGAACCCCATGATATCCCCTAGTTAGTAAACTGACATTGATACCCTTTCAAAAGGTTGTTTTTAGCTTGTACTTAAATCCGCATAGAGTCAAAAAAACAGCCAGATCCAGGAGCTTTCACGCCTATTTTCTAAATGAAACAGGGAGGTTGAAGATTCACGACGTACTTTTCCGCTTGTGCCATTAAGGAGGTGATTAACGGCGACCTTTAATAGCGGAAGTCATCAGCGTCCTGCCATTGTACGTGCACTTATACCTTCGCCTTTCATCCTCCAGCCGTCTTTATTCAGCGCTTTTAGCACTCTTTATTTCATTTAGCTATGCATCGTGTTTTTTTACCTTGTCATATCCGGTGTACATGACTTCGCTGACCGTTTTGCCATTTTCTGGTACCGCCTTTTTTTTTTCAGACTGAGCGTGAGTTGTGGCAGTTTTTGATCCAAAGGAAAAACGTAAAAGGAAGTTACTTTTTCGTTGGCAATATTTTCTTAGAGCAATGACAAGGAAGAAAGAAAGCAATAAAGAAAGAGAAAGAAAGAAAAAAGAAACAAAAGAAAGAAAGACAAGAAACAAAGAAAAAGAAAAAAGAAAAAAAGAAAGAAAGAAAGGGAAGTCTCAGAAGGCTTGATCAAGCTGGTCTGGTTAACTCTTTTTTGCTCTGAAAACATGTAGGGCACCTCTGAAACAGTAAGAGAGGATCATTACTTTCACATACCAAATTTCACTCTTCCAAAGAACTGCAGGTAGAACGCCACACAGTTGAACTCACTTTCACAATTCAGAGTGATGCTTTTGTGGCCATTTACACAGAAAGGATGTCCTGCAGAATACCACGCATTTACCGTTGACTAGTCACAAGCGCACCGGTTTCGACATCGAGCTTGAGAAACTTCGCGCAATACGCCGTTGTGCAGAACGAAGGTACCGACGGACAAAGTGCATGGATGATTTGAGGATGGCTAGACGCATTCAAAAGAAAATGCAGCGGCTCATGGATAAACTGGCTAGGCGACGTTGGACATCCTTTTGCGAGTCGTTGGATCCACGAAAGCCCTTATCACTGATATGGCGAACTGTCCGGGGTCTTAGCATAACCTTGGGTCAGCGACACCCGTTTACATCTCTGGCACTTCACCTTCGATGCAGAGAGATTGACGTCACAGAATTTTTCTGTAGAAGAATTGCCGGTGATTCCAATTTCACAGTATCAAGAATGAGAACATTTGACAACCCACCGCCCTCATGTGATCCCGGGAAAAAGACGAAGAAGTGTGTTTTGAATAGGAGCTGCTTCTGCTAGCTCCGGCGTATTTCAGTTGTAATTTAAGTCTGTTGATCAGTTTCCGCTGCTTCCTTGGAGGGGATGGAAGTAGACCACCCCGGGCGCCTGCCGGCACCAGCGGCGTCCGCGGCGACCGCCTCCAGGAAGCGGATGGGACAAGCGAGCGACAGCGACAGTGAAGATACTCATGCTTACTATCTCAGCAGTGAGGACTTCTCAGATGACGGTTTCCAACCTGTGCTGAGCCGCAAGGCGAAGAGAAGGAACATGAGGACATCCTCATCCTCAACTATTCAAACTGTAAGTGAAGCGCCAAAATCGAACACTTATACCATCCTGTTTCTGCCTGCACTTCCTACCGTCAACCTGAAACGCCTTAGCAGAAAGACTGTGTTGAGGTCTCTGGAAACGCTCGTGCCAAATGAGATCACGGACATAAGAGTGAACGCCAGAAAGAATATACTGGCTGTGGACGTTTTGCACGCAAGTGCGTTGGGCGTTCTGCGCAGTGTAACTGACTTGGACGGCAACCAGGTGCGCTCTCATGTTCCCTTGGGATGTGATGTAGTAACCGGCATGATCTACGACATTGATGTCGCTATTTCCAATAAGGACTTACAACTTCTTGTCAAGTTAACAACTGATACTCCAATTGTTGATGTCACCCGGCTAGGCAAGTTTCGCTGTGTGAAGATTGCGTTTAACAGCACATCACTCCCCTCTCATGTGAAGGTGGGGTACTTCAGACATGCTGTGCAGCCTTTCATTCCAAAGCCTCTCCAGTGCCGTAAGTCCATGAAACTTGGACATGTGAGCAGCGTCTGCGAGAGTTCGGTGGTATGCCACCGCTGCGCCGAGCACCATGAAGCGGATAAGTGCGTCGCAACTGCCAAGAAATGCTCTAATTGCAATGGATCCCATGAAGCCACATCGAAGGACTGCCCGCGGATTCTGGAGGAAATTACCATCTTGAAGGAGATGGTGCGCGATCACTCATCTCATCGAGAAGCCGCAGCTAAAGTCAGAAGGCGTCGTTCACGTCGACGTCGGTCTTCGAGGACGCCCGCTACCTCCTCGACACGTTTGCGTGATCCCTCATCAGTACCACCTCCTTTGCCTCCCAGACCACATGCCGTTGGAAAGGCTGTAAAGGACAAAGCCAGTGAGCATACGCTAACTGCGACAGAGTGGCCTGCACTTCACAGGGAAGCAGCATCAAGCGAACTGAAGGAGCTTCATGACGGCCAGTGCGCGCTCCCGGTTCGAGATCTTTCCAACCAAGACAGACAAGTGACTGCAATCGTCCCGGTTCGAGATCTTTCCAACCAAGACTGGCAAGTGGCTGCAATCGTGCAATCATTATTTGCCACGATTCGCACGCTACTGATCAGCATACAATCTCCGTCTGCTAAGAGTGCACTGCAAAACTGGATGCACTGAATCCAGTTCTTACTAACTTCGTATAAGCACAATGGCTCAACAAAATCTCCACTTCCGCACTGAAGTTAAAAGTGCGTCGATTTTTCAGTGGAATGTCAGAGGCATGAAGTCCCGTATCCCGGACTCTCGCCAATTTGTTCGGGCCAATCAATTCCCTATACTTGTTATATGTGAACCAAACGTATCAACGCCTTATAGATTGTCCGGTTATAAAGCTTTTTGTTCAGCCGCTTGCGAAGAACGAAGCAAAGTAATTGTTTACATTCGCACAGACTTGACTTATCTTTCGCACCCAATAAGTTCAAATGACGACAATCTGTACGTGTGTCTTCGTGTGAAGAAGAATGCAGTTTCGTTCACGCTTATTGGTGGATATATATCTCCGTCATCGCGGTTTGACTGCGACAGATTAAAAGACATCCTAATGAGAACCGATGGGCCTTGGATCATCACCGGTGACTTCAACGCCCATCACATGCTTTGGGGGAGCACTAGGATGAATGCCAGGGGTGGGAGCATTGTTACATTCGCTTCCGATTACGACCTTTCCATCATGAACGATGGTACCCCCACATATCTTCGGGGTCTCACGTATGGCAGTTGCCTTGACCTGACATTGGTGTCACGGTGCTTCTCTCACAAAGTTAAGTGGTTTTGCGATATTGAGACTCATGGGAGTGATCACATACCCACCTACGTGACGATCGATGGTATCATAAAAAATTTCTCTTCCGGTGTTGCAATTGGCACTGACTGGTCGATGTTTGCATCGCGTGTTGAGAACGCTTGCCAAGAAGGCCTCGCCTGCAGCCTGGAAAATACCATAGTGGAAGCTATACAAGCGTCCAAATGTAAATTACCATTTTCGTCTAAAGTAACACAGTTTGACATCGAACTGGAAAACTTACGAGCTATACGAAGGCGTGCTGAATGACGATACAGACGCACAAGATCAATTTACGATCTGAGGGAAGCAAGGCGGCTCCAGGAAAAGGTTCAACGACGCATTTACAAACTGGAAAGCGAACGCTGGAAAGCATTCTGCGAATCTCTAGACCCTTATAAACCGCTGTCATATATCTGGAGAACAGTTCGTGGTCTTCGCTCCTCTCCACAACAACGGCACCCTTTTAAAGCTTTGGCACTCCATCATGGAAAAACAGAACTCGAGGTGGCTGAAGAATTTTGCACGAGAGTAGCCGGGAATATTATGAACGAGAGCATCGACACTGTGATCGTTCCTGAGACGCGATTACCAGAAATGGACATTCCGTTCACCATGGAAGAACTGGAAGGTGCGTTAGTCGCTTCTAAGCGCATGTCATCGCCAGGTCCTGATGGTATTACTTATAGTGCGTTGGGACAGCTTGGACAAAAAGCTAGAAAAGAACTTTTAACATGCTTCAACAACTCTTGGCTCAGCGGCAGTGTTCCCCGAGAATGGAAAATTAGTCGATTATTACCACTTTTGAAATCGGGAAAATCACCATTGGACTTGACAGCGTATCGCCCTATTGCCCTCGCAAGCTGCCTCGGAAAAGTGATGGAAAGAATGGTTCTATTTCGTCTCGAGTGGTACTTGGAACGATACACCAAATACCCTTCTTGCATGGCAGGCTTTCGTCGGGGCCGCTCCTCCATTGACTGTGTCCTTGAGTTATCGACATTTGTTCAACAAGAAAAAAGTCGCAAGCGCATATCAGTGGCACTCTTTCTTGACGTGAAGGGTGCATATGATAATGTAGCTCATGATGCCATCCTCACTTCTCTCGCAGAAATGGGCATTGGTGGACGAATGTTTCAATGGATAAAAGATTATATAACTGGCAGGGGTTTCTTTGTGCAAACATATGAGGGTACAACTGCCCAACATTACACCTACTGCGGAGTACCTCAGGGAGGTGTTTTAAGCCCACATTGTGCGTACTTGAAGAAGAGACTGCTATCTATTGTGCATATTATGAAATTCTTGTGCGGTAAAGCATGGGGAACTTCTGTGGCCTCCGTGCTACAGCTGTACAGGGCCCTATTTCTGGGTCTACTGCGCTACAGCTTGCCGGTACTGACTAACACTTGGAAATCGAATACTCATTCATTGGAGAGTTTGCAAGGTCAGGCACTGCGTATCTGCCTAGGACTGCCCCGATGCGCTTCTACTTATGCCACAATCATGCTTGCCAAAGACCATCCGGTCAGGACATACATAGTTGTGGATTGCCTCAGAGCGCACATTCGACATGCTAGCCGTGTCCCCGACCACCACTTGGCCCTTCTACCTTCCGGAAGACCACGTGCTACGTTTACAGACGTCATAGCCAAGCACCTAAACAGCATTCCATCAGGATATACGCCAGCTGCGAGAACGGCATGCCCTTTGTGATGCCTCGACCAGCCGCAAGTACGTCTACAAATTCCGGGAATAAAAAAAAAGCAGTCACTCCAGAGTAGCATTGAAGCAAGCAACACTGCTATTATTACATGAGTTGTACTTAGACCGAACGCAGATATACACTGATGGGCCCGTCTCATCCAGCAGCTCATCAAGTGCCGCTGTAATACCGGCTGCAGAAATGACAATCAAGTTTAAGTTGTCGCATATGACTACATCTACGGCATCAGAGCTTGCTGCTATAAGGGCTGCTTTGCAATATCTCGTTCAAGAACGTCCAGGAAAATGGGTCATATTCTGTGATTCGAAGGCAGTGCTTCAGAGTTTGCAGTCTGCCATGCGTAGGAGGAGCCATGACCAACTGGTACAAGAAATAAGACATTGTCATCATGAAGCTCTAGCACGAGGGCATGGTATTATATATCAATTGCTGCCTGGGCATATCGGTATTACCGGAAATCAATTAGCCGATGATGCAGCCCGCTCAGCCCATGAAGAAACCCGTGTAGTCCCGATTCCTCTATCAAGGAATGATGCAGCAAGACAACTTTACCTGCTGGCTCGAGATCTCTCACGCACGTTCTGGTCGTCTACCAGCTTCCAAAGGTGTCAATTTTATGAACTGGATCCTTCGCTCAAGCTAAAGCTACCATCACAACTTTCCCGCTCCGATGCGACACTGTTATACCGCCTTTGGTTGGGTGTTGCATTCACAAAGGTGTACTCCTTTCGCATTGGTATGGCAGACACTCCTACATGCGACAACTGCGGAGATGAAGAGACCATCGAACACGTCCTGTGCAGCTGTGCTTGCTACGACACACAGCGATGCCAGCTACGGATGGTTTTGAATCGACTTGACCCCGGACCATTTTGTGTGCAGAAGATACTAGGACCTCGGGCATCTGCCTCAGTGGCGCAGAAAGCGACTAAAGCACTGCTACTTTACTTAAAGTCAACAAACCTGAGCGACCGTCTGTAAACTGTGTGTGCTTCCCGAGTGTGCTCGTGATTGTGTGTACCTTCTCATCTTTCTGCAACCTCTTTTCTCCCCTTTATCCCTTCCCCAGTGCAGGGTAGCAAACCGGATGTGCGTCTGGTTAACCTCCCTGCCTTTCCTTGTATCTTTATCTCTCTCTCTCTCTCACGTGATCCCCGTATGGAATGCCAGTTTTCTATGGATGAGCTAGAGGCGGCACTGGCACTGTGCAGACGTTCTTCAGCACCCGGATCTGACGGCATTACTTTGTAATCTTGGAGACGAAGCTTGGAAGGCACTCTTACGCCTATACAACGACTCCTGGCAGACTGGTACGGTTCCCCAGGCATGGAAGTCAAGTCGCCTCATTCCACTTCTAAAGGCTGGTAAATCTCCTTTGGATATTGCCTCATACCGTCCTATCGCACTTGCCAGTTGTATGGGAAAAACGATGGAACGAATGATTCTAACACAAATGGAGTGGTATTTAGAGCACTACGAAATCTATCCAGTATCTATGACCGGATTCAGGCGCGGCCATTCGTCAATCGACAACGTTGTTGATCTGGTCACATATGTTCAACACCAGAAAGCCTGTAAGAGACTGTGCGCCGCCCTGTTTCTAGACGTTAAGGGGGCTTACGACAATGTCACCGATGAAGCCATCCTTAGTGCTTTGGAAACAGTAGGTCTTGGTGGCAAAATATATATGTGGGTGTACAGCTACTTACAGCTGAATTCATTTTATGTGATGACAGCGAATGGCCCAACACTTGATTATTACAGCAGCCGAGGAGTTCCTCAGGGAGGAGTGCTAAGCCCTACACTTTTCAACCTAACTGTCATCGGTCTAGTCGAGCAGCTACCTAGCACAGTGGAACTTTCTTTCTACGCTGATGACATCTGCATTTGGACATCAGGTGTGGCAAGGCCTCAGATTCGCGCCCGCCTTCAGAAGGCTGCTACAACGACGTCATGCTACCTTCGTAAACAGGCCTTGAGATGTCCTGCGGAAAATGTGCAGTGGTAGCGTTCACGCGGAAACCAATGTCTGCTTACAGCATATCGATTAATGAAGAATGCATATTGTTCAGCAGAAGCCACAGGTTCTTGGGAGTCATAATAGACATCAACCTGTCGTGGACTCCACACGTGACCTATGTGAAGAAGCGGCTGATCGCAACATGCCACATGTTCAAAATTCTTGCAGGAAAGGATTGGGGAGTGCCCATACCCTTCATGCTACAACTGTACAGAGTGCTGTTCATCGGATTCTTACGGTAAGCTTACCTGCAATATCTAACACCGGCAAGACCAACCTGCGCGCCATTCAGAGCATTCAAGCCCAAGCACTTAAGATATGCCTTGGATTACCCCACAGTATTTCAACGGCTGAAACCATTGCCGTCGCTTAAGATCACTCGATAAAGACGCATATTATTACCGAGACAATGCGCATGCACCTCAGGCATTATTCCAGGACCTTTTCTCACCACCTGGCGAGCCTAACTGCTGAAAGTCCCCGCACGACATAAGGCACTACTGTCTACAAGTATCGTTCATCGTTTACTGAGACGTACGCACCTGCATCAAAGCCACTGCTTCCTCCTTGGAGCTTGAAGCGGCCGCGAGTTCACTTAATGATTCCAGGAATGAGGAGAAAATTAGACTTACCGACACATGCCCTGAAACAACTGAGTCTACTCCTACTGGAACAAAACTACAGTTACCACGTGCACATTTACACGGATGGCTCTACTACGCCATCTAGTTCAGGTGGAGCAGTGGTTATACCATCACAAGGGGTAACTAGGTGTTTTAAGACTTTACATGTGACGACGTCAACGACGGCAGAACTCGAGGCTCTGCGCAATGCACTGGAACTCATCAATTCAGAAGAAAGACCAGGTAAATGGGCTGTGTTTTCTGACTCAAAACCAGCGTTACAGTGCCTGCTACCAGTTCTCCGACGCGGATGCCACGACCAGATGACCTACCAAACGTGAAACTTCACCACCTTTTAATACAAAAAGGCCACGACATCGTCTTTCAGTGGTTGCCTTGGCACTGTGGTATAGGCGGCAATGATTCTGCAGATCATGCTGCTCGCACGTCACATAAAGAAGCGAACAGCGTTCCGATTCCGCTTTCAAGAGCGGATGCGGCGAGGCAGATTCGTCAACTGGCCCACAGTCTCACACTGACTGAGTGGAACACTCCAAGCTTACGACGTACAAGACTGCACGAGCTCGACCCTTCACTACAACTACAGCCTCCACCCGGCCTACATCGACGTGCAGCTTCGCTTCTCTGTCGCCTTTGGCTGGGAGTTGCCTTCACGAAAGCTTATAACACGTTATTTGGAATTACTGACAGTGCGGCGGGCGATGTTTGCGGCACCGACGAAAATATCGAACACTTGCTGTGCCATTGTCCTCGTTTTGCCTCAGATAGACAAGTACTTGCCAACGCGATGCGGCGACTGGATGATCGACCTCTTTCTGTGCAGGTGCTATTACAGCAACGTCCACATGCCTCGACAGCCCACCAGGCAGTGAAAGCCCTGCTGCGTTTCCTGAGAAAGACAGGCTTGTGTGAACGCCTCTGACATGTGGTAGAGTTCTACACACTGCAGCGAAATTACTGTCAGTCTCTCCCCCACCCCCCTTTTTTTCTTTTCCCTCTCTTTCCTCTTTCTCGTCTTTCTTGTCCCCTTCCCTAATCCCCCAGTGTAGGGTAGCCAACCGGATGTCTTTCTGGTTAACCTCCCTGCCTTCTCCCTTTTGTTGCTTCCACCTCCTACACAGTCTGAATAGCTCACTCGTTTCGCACATGTCCGAAGATCTATATATAACCAATGTGGCGCCTTTTTGGTTGCACCTCGATCAATAACCATGAACTTGAAGACCTCACACGCTGCGACATCTGCTGGCTTCGACATCTGCTGGCCACAGTGAAGTCTGTTATGCCAGAATCCCCTGGTACTTGGGTAATAATCTGCGACTGGAAGGCGGCCCTCCAATGTGTGCAAAGTCTCCGACGTGGAAACTACCATCGCTTTTTACCTCTAGTCAATGAATTTAGCCATCACGCCACTAACCAAGGATACAAGATAGTCTTTCAGTGGCTGCCGGGTAACTATGGGATCAGTGATAACTACTTCGCCGACAACGTTGCCCGATTGGCCCATGATGGAGCGCTCACACTGCTCATACCGCGGTCAGGAGCCAACGCTAAAGAAACTTTTGCCACATCGCACGTAATGTCATGCTCTCGTATCAGAATCCTCTACTGAATTCCGCTCGTTGGCCAGAAAACCTCGTTTCATCATTACAACTACACCTGCCTTAAAAGACGTCACCACGTGACGCTACCATTATGTGTCGGTTGTGGCCGGGGTAGCTTATACAAACTCATTCAGCTATCTCATCGGTATGGCTGACTCATCAAACTGTGATAACTGCAACTATCTAAAAACTCTTTACCACGTCTTGTGCCACTGTCTCGATTTCGAACAAATATGTCGGACTGTCCATTGTTCCTTGAGAAGACTGGATGGTCGTCCCTTTATTCAGTGAAGAAGATATTGGGTAAATGGTCTCGCCGCACATTAGCCGCGAAAGCCACACAGGTGTTTCTACAATTATTGTAAGCAACATAATTGAGCGACTGCCCGTGAAACCATGAACAGTGTACACTGTAAGCAAAAAATATCCGAGTTTGAGGTTTTTGCGGCTCATGACCTCTGAAAACTCTCTTGCGTTTAAAATTACTACCTCGTGTAGGAGTAAAAGATGGTACATGACATAGTTTTACGACCACCTCTCAGGCAAGTAGTAAAAGGATGTCAAAATCCTGTTTTACCACGTAGGGAGTTTTCTATCACGTGATTTTTAAGCCGCGTTTCAGGGTGTATTACCACGTGACTGCAAGGTGCAGCTGCTTCGGCGGCTTTTGCCGCATTCCCCCGGCCTTTGTGACGCTCTCAGTGAATCCTAAAGGTACGCGAGGACCACAGATTTTTTTTTTTTCATCGCTGTGCCTCAGGACTGACCTCGAGTCAACGCACTTTCACTGGAACTGGGGGCAGCATAAGCACAACAAGGGAGAACAGAATTCTGTGAACGAAAAAGAAAAAAAGACGGGGGGGGGGAATCTCAAAAGAAGTAAAAAAAAGAAAGAAAACCTGCTGTGGAAAGTTGTCCTGCATATTTTCGCAAATTGTTGGCTTTTGCTCGGCGGTGGTGCCTTGGAGACAGACGGTGCAAGAAGCTCGGTATCTGTGTGTCTGGTTGGGCTGATGGATCTCACGTGTTTCCTACATCGTCAAACGATCGTGCGCTTCCGAGCGCCTCCGAACCTGCACGTCGCGGATATCTCGCTTCCGAGCCTAATCGCGAATATCTGCCAGTGGTAACAAAATCAATCTGGTGTCATCGTCTGTGCTTGCCTACTGGAGAAGCAATAAGCAAAATGTTTCACTCTGTCGTCGGCACCGAGCCGCGGCCGCCAGTCACCAGTGGGAGTGTGTCGCCGGGGCAGGTGAAAGAAGCATCGCATATATTTTGTTCAACAGTAGGCGATGTCTGCATGAGTAAAGTGCTGCCCGAATTGCCCACCTCATGCACCAACTGTTCTCAAACATGTACGGCGAAGCCTATACGAGGCAGACGGAACCAACAAGTGGCTGCCGGTGAGCACGAAGAAAACCCGGACGGTGGTCTTTCGTTGGAAGTATGCATACACCACCCCGTCCCCGTTAGATAGCGGTCACGTGTTCATTTGTGTCTGATATTACGACGAAATTCGTACAAGATATGTGTTCTGTGATCGCCAGCTGTGTTTCGTCGGATAGCCGTGCTCCTCGAAAAGGCCTTGTACGCCGTCGGTAAGAAGCTTGTGTGCAGGCGTGCACCGCTCCTTTACGCCCGTTGTGATGAATACGTGCTGCTACTGTGTTTGTGCACCGTCGCTCAATGAAAATCATTGAGCTACCATGGTTTGTGCGTACTTAGGTATATTTTATGGACTTGTGCATCAGCAGTGCTAACACGCGTGGGGCCATGAGCCTGGTGTGCCAAGTAATTATTGGATTCCCAAAAAGGTGAGATTGGGTAGATTTATAATAAATGGTTGGTGTGACATTTAGTGCCCTGCAGCCCACATTAAGTTAACGCTTGCACCTTCAACCGTTGTTGGTAATCAATGCAAAAAAAGAGCTCTCCTACCAGTCCTACAGGGCCGGTCAAAAAGTCGTGCCTATATATACCGGAATGTCAAAGTGTAGTTGAGCATCGCGTGCAGTCTGTTCGAGTGGTGTAATATTCTGCATTTGTAGTGTGTACGTGTTTGTCTGTATGTGAATCTATGTGTCACCAATTCTGCCGTTTAATAAATGCAATCAATTCTGCTATTTAATAAATTTGTCGACTCTGGGCGAATGCGCCCGTCACTTTTAATTTTTTTACCACCGGAAATAACTCCTAGAAATCACCTCAAAAACCTTGTGAAGGCAGTAAAAATTTACTCTCTCTATACTCGCTCAGAACCTCACTGTGGTAAATAATTACTACGCTCCCTACGTTCAAAAACTCAGTTAGCACGAGAGTAAATTTTTACCTCCATAGTATGTGGTAAAAAAACCCCAGGAAAGGTAGTGCGCTAGAGGACAAATGGTTTACCCAGTTTTTGAGGTTATTTCAGGTCATTTTCGTTTAGTGTGTATGTGGTGTGCAATATGCATGTGCTTCTTTCTTTTCCTCTTACTCTATTATTCTTCTCTTCCCACATGTGGGGTAGCAAATTGGACATAGTCTAATTAACCTCGCTACCTTTCTTATATTACTTCTTTCCCTCTTATATCACTTTGGGTCATCAGACGTTTCCGCTGCTACTCGCACATAGCTCTCCTACCCTTTTGTTCGATATGTGTCTGATTTTACTATGGCTTCTATTACGAAGCTCCTCAGGGGACGTTACCTTTCTGCGGAAAGTAGTGTATCGGATTGGCCAAGCTTTCGGTGTTCTGTATATGTCGAACCTCAGTGCACTTGCGCTTCGATGAGAACATTCATAAAAAAAAAACATCGGTGCGTGTCTGCTCGAATACGTTCATGCTTAAGTTTGAAACCCTTTGCATGAGAGAGAGTGGATATTTTGCAGAGTATTCATGGGAACTAGGTGGAAGCAGGCAAACAACAATCCGAGATGTACACACTAGGACGTGTTAGCTCAATATTTCACCGCAGAAGCTCTTTCTAGAGGAAGGCTTCTCATGGGGGCACTCCGCGTCTATTCGGCCACTACTGCTCGGCATCCCGGCATCTCTCTGCGGAGGCATCAATCTCAGCGAGAGCCATGTACATCTACACAGCTAATGCTTCTCCACCTGCCTCCGCACGGGAAGGGCGTCGTTTCATCAATGAAATATGCGTGATGGTGTTTATGACGGGCCGTACGTAACGCACTTAAGTACCCGTGAGGCGCCAGTGGCATTTCTCTCGATTTCTTTTTTTTTTCTGTGTGAGGTAAGGTGCCCAAAGCTGCCTTCACGTATATTCCGAGCTCTCTTAAGCGTTTTCTTATCAAAAATATTCTACCATCAAATATTCGCTGAGCAAGGAAGCCGCGAGCGGTATACAGGGATAAGCTCAAAGATCGCGCGAATAGAGATGTTTGAGAAGCGTAGGTTTATACTTTGCTGCTCAAGTAAATTAGGCGATGGAAGTGAAACCACTGATCGCAGCCCACAAAATTTGATCTTGTTTGCCTCTAAAGCGTTGCACATACATATTGAACAGTACTTGTGCCACTGTGAGGTTTGAATTTCACTGAAATAATTGTCCTCTTGGATTAAGGCATAATTCTTTAGCCCTAAAGGCCAACTCCGGCGAATTTTTGACCATGTCAGGATAATGGTGCTTTTATGGTCCTTAGACACTCTTCTCAAGCGCCCGATAATTGAAATACTCAAAAAATTTGAAAATAATTTTAAAATATTGGAATGCCGCAATACTGAAAGTGAAACTTAATTCAGTGCGCTTCTACACGTAACGTAAAGATTTGCCTGACGCTGCCGGAAGCTGCTTTATTGCACACAATTCCCGCCAGATGGCACTACCTCTCCACGGCGCCGTCCGCGGCGATCGGCTAAAACGCTCACGCTGTTATGGTAAATATATGGCTGATCGAGTGTGGCTCGCAACGCAACTGCACTTGGCACCTATCGCGCCCCCAATAACTCAGAAAAGCAAATCGCATGCTCAACCGAGGAAGCGCCGGCCAAACCCACACAATCCATAGAAGACAAGCAGACGCTGCAGTGGCACATCAGTTCATCACTTCCGCCAGGCAAAGTTCAACGTCACACACACCATGTTTCCATCAATTCTGGCAAGCAACGTGAGCGTTTCGGAGCAAGCTATAAAATTCATTTGAAAAGAATTTGCCAAAGTCTCAAGCCTGCAATTTGGCATGAATGGCGTAAACGAGCAAATGAACGTACCAATGAATTAGATTGAGAGCCATTGACCACGAAAAATCACCGGAGTGCTTCAATATATTGAGAATATAGTGCTAAGTTATTCCGATAGAAATATCGGCGATGAAGTGTACTGCAGTGGCATGCAAGAGCACCGAATTTTGATCAATCAATTCGTATGCCTGACCTAACTGGCCATATTGAGGCTCTAACGTTGACAGTCATCCTACCTACATTTTTCGAGAGAATTGCCGGGCGATAAACATTGCGAAAACGTCAGGTAGCCACACACACAAAAAATGATTTGAACAATATCTTTAGCTTTGTATATGCGGTTTCATAAATTTCTTGCTTACGTTTGGGCAGACAACATGATTAGTAACCCTTCTTGGGTGTCACGCGTCAGTTTTTTTTTGCGCTTTGTAAGGCTTTGGATAAAATTGAGAAGGCGTGTGTAATGAGTACCTGTGAGCTCCCCGGCTTTCTTTTTTTTAGAATTCTACAGCTAATATTAATTGTGCACCAAAGGATGGGGCACAAACGATCCAATAATTACACCTAAAGTCAGACATCTTTACTGTCTTGTTGTTTATCCATGGCACTGTTAAAAGAATGAGAAAGAAGTCATACGAAAAAAAAAACACTATCAGTTCGGAAATGTACTAGTTGTCTAGACATGCTTTAATCAAGCTACACGCCAAAGATGGCAGCCTCATATCCGTTAGCTTAATCTTCTTTTCTCCTATTTTGTTCTCATTGCACAGAAGGCAGGATGATATAATGCTGTCAGAAATTTAGATATGTAGAAACGCACCCCAATATAATCCGGTGATACGATCTGAGGTGTCAAACGTGGTGAGCGTGTTTCGTGAATCGGACCACAAGCGTAAGTAGGGATTGGAAAGGGACGCGAGTTATATGCCCGGTGAGCACGAAAAACAATGACGACGGTCTAGGAACGGGATAGTGGTTGGCTGCAGTACAGTGAATACTCAAATAAGGAAAGGCTGGTGGTCGGGGTGTTTCAAACATAGAAACAGCGTCTGGCGGCTGCTCATGAGCTCATTGCCTAGGCGACAGGCTAGCTTATACAAAGGAAGTGGAGGAACATTTGATAGAGAGATCAGTAGTCATACATTATACATACAGTTAAGCCGCTGTAAGGAACGTCATCAGGATCAGCGACCGCAAAACACAAAGACGAGTGACCTGTTACGGACAAGTATACCCGGAATTTCGTATACAGTGGTTAGCCGAGGACACACCCTGGATTGTCTGCCTCGTAAGGGGATTACGGGAGCTGGGAGAGTTCTCCGATCTCATCCCGCTGACCGGTTGGCACCGATCCAGCTTTATGGCCCATGTGCTGCTTCAGACGCGAATTGTGATGACATATAGGTGCTATCGAAATATATGTTAGTGAGAACTGATAGGCAGTGTTGCCAAGGAAAGTGTAAGGGACCCTTGTTCTAATAATTATGATATGAAAGGTGAGAAAGTAAATTGTAGGAACTGGAAACTTGCCTCTAGCGGAGACCGAACCAGCAAGATTAAAATTTCTGTGCCCGATACCGGTTGAGCTCCAGCAGCACTCATCTACCTGTCCACTTTATCATGTCTATATGGGCATTTAAACCTAGTATTGTTAGTCAGCGCCCATCGAAGCCATGGCGGCGAGTGTGGAGCACTTTTTTTCCGGCCGGCTGGCGTCACATAGCACGTGCGTGACGCCAGCAGGCAGAAAAGGAGTGTGTGTAGCTTAGTAGCTACATTATCAGGCAAAAAATGTGTAGTTTGGAGGTTCGGTCTCTGCTAGAGGGAAGTTATTTTTCGTCCTTTAGTTCCTTCACGTTTGCATTCAATTGCTTTTTATAACGCCCCCCTATACTTTCCTTGGCATCACGGTCTGTTAGGCATCATTATTATTGCGTTTAACGAAGAAAAATGACCCATTAAAATTTCATTTTTCGAGTCAAGTGGTATGAGAAAAAGCCTATACCGTTCTCTGCGGCATCGATTTAAAGTTGAGCCTCATGGACATCTTCCTTCTATTTTGTACTTTGTGCCTTCGTGCTTCCGTGCACAAACCAACCATTGCCTAAAATTGTACTGACTCGCTATGGTGAGTCCCTTCACATTTTGTTTTCTAATTTTGCCAGGTAATAATGAAGGATAAACAAAAAACCGATTTGGTGATTGACGTCACCGTTGAAAACACGTGCATTTTATTTCGCTTTTCATTCACTCTCTCTCTTTTGGGTCCTCCGAAGTGTGTTGATAATTCATTCGTTTTCCCGTGCTTTCAATAGAGTAATCCTGTACAGCCGATGAGCTTTGGGGATAATCACGGAAAAGGGTATCGATAACCATCATCAAGCGTGAAAGAAACAAGCGGTCTCTGTGATTTTCTCTCGCTTTTCACCCAATCCTCCTTTTCCCGCGGTGCAAGGTGGTGAGTCAAATGTGTGCCATGTTAACCTCCCAGCCCTTCCTTGCTTCTCTCTCTTTCTCTAGACACGTGCTCACTTCTCTCAAGGTGTTGATCTTTGTCACCGTTTTCAAGGTGATATAAAATTGACCATCTGTAACACTGCCGGCAGAGACGCCACCGGAGACATAAACTGGTCGGTGCCCCCAGGCAAGAGACAAGCATCCATTGAGTGCTCGGAGCTTGTATCATGAAAGAGGAGAGAAGGACAAGAAGGGAACAAGGCGAGAGAGAAAGAACCATGCACGTTCTAGCTTTCATCCGCTACACCACACTATATTTTTCAACGAAAATCACTCTCATCAGCTTCGTATGTTTAACGTTTTTTTATTGATCAATAGGGAGTTCTTCAATAGCGTACGCAAAGCTTTGCGTCAGCGTGTGGCGCCACTGCACATGCGTCGCACGCTAACCATTTGCGGGCTACCGCTAAGTGATGAAAATACCGGGTGACCGCAACGTACACTGACTTACCGTACGCTATTTGGAAACTCCCTATTAATCTATCGTAACGTTGCACCTTCTACAAGGAGCGCAATGCAACACAAAAGTATGTGGACACACACAGAAAAAAGAACTCGCCGACATCCGTCCTTTCAAAGAAGGTATGGAAAAAATTTTCTTCGGCATGCAGTGTATTTCTTTAACACTATATTATGAAATATTACTATATATAGTAACGAATATTTTCTGAATTTATGAGCTAAAACATGATGCACCTGAGTAGAAAACAAGGTGAGAAACATTCGCTAAAATGAAGCTGTGTATCAAATGAAAACGTTATTCGGGCATTTTTTTAGCAGCTGCACAATCAAGTGAAGCTTATTCGACGGTTGTTTATGCAAATGAATTTCCGTTTATTGATGATTAATTGAATGAAAAACATGTGAATAAACACCGTTGAGAGAATTCACGAGAGAATGAGCTCTTACACACTATGCCTGAGTGAAATATTAGACGCCCATTACATGGTATTCACGTTAGCGCTAGCTCCAAACAACTGACAGGATCCCACGGATGCAGAAATCGAGGATGCTGTTGTTGAAGCTGAGCGACGGAAGGAATGTGTATATGCTCCCACATGTGCAGCAGACAACAAAGTGTGTGAGACAACAGCTGGCAGTGACACCTGCTCGTAGGCTGGCAGCGCAGCTATGCATTCAATGTGTGGCAGTGGGGTTCCGTTCGCGGGGGGGGGGGGGGGGGGGGGTGGAGATGGGCTGGGGAGGTATGAATAATATTTGGTGTGAGCAAAATATCATAACCTGTCTACGATCACGTGTCTGCTAGGGGAGGGCAAACAAAAAAACTGAAAATAAAGAAACAAAAAAAATGGAAAAAAAATTTAAGTTTAGAAATTACAAAGTTTTACTCAGCGTATCTGGTGCGTTACACTGCATATATAACATTAGTACTTTTCTGCTTCCTAAAGGAAGCGGAAAAGGGCCCCATGAGCTGCATCTCCGCAGTGGATTTACGATGTGATAGTAATGAAGCGACTCGCACCTCATTTCAAGTTGAAAAGCGAAACTTCATCGTGATAACACTAATCGACCTGCTCTATTGTATCTATAAGGACTTAGTGGGAATAATGCGTGCGGCAAACTGTCGAATCAACGTTCCCGCTCGTTGCACAATATGTTTGTTCGAAGTCGATATGTAATGTGTCGAAGTCTATGCGTATTTTTTTTCCTTTCTCAGTGACTTTTGCATACAGCCGTAGTTCCTGAAATGCATGTGAGGAACTGTTACCCTATCTCTCGTGCCGCTTTCCCTGAGCGTGTGTCCTGATTGCCTCCTCGTTCAAACTCAAGCGTATGGGCCGCACTGATAAGCCAACGCCTGCGGTGCTACGCTGTCCCTGCAGGGCCTGCCTGATGAGGCAAGATGAGGCAGTGATTTCCTGCTTCATCGCTTCATGCATGCAGTGCTGTTATTTTGCTGCTTCGATGGCTCAAGTTTTAGGTATGTCTGTGTCGCATGCCTTTTTTATTTTCTTGCAATTGTTTGGATCGTCCTCATCTGTCGTCCTCGCTCGTGTGACGTTGAGCATCACATCAGCGTTTGCCTCTCCCTGCTGTCAGTACCTCTTTCTCACCTCAGAGCCTTTTCCTTCGGTAGCACTTCTGGGCGTTGAAATTGGCATACAAATTTGTATATGGTAAAAATGATGCTCTCCGAGAATACAAGATAAGGTTTTGCGTTCACTTGCTCTGTTTAGATTTTTCGCTCTTCTTTCACGAGCTTTTTTTATGTTTCCATTTTTGTTTCTTTAGTGTATATTTGCCGAAACTTCATTTTGTTTACGCAGAGTCAGTGAAGTTTTGTAGCGATCCTCGGCAACTTCGGACTGCACGTCATATCAATTTGGAAGTGAAGATGCACACACTTGCACACAATTATAAGGATACAGAACAGTCTTAAAACGCGCTAGGTTACAAACAGAGTAATAAAAAAAAGGCAGATCCCTCGTACAGTGGGAATCGATTATATGCGAAGCACGAAAAAGAAAAGTTGATATACCACTTTAAAGTCAGCGCAACATTAAAAGTTGGAGGTAAATGATGCCGTATATGACTTCCGTGTCATCATTATGATGTATGCATGTGTCATTTACTTTCGTCATCTATTCACGTCACGTGATACCAAATTTAGTATATGTGGAGCTAGCGAAACGGCCGCAAGCATGCTATGAGCGTGGTATGTTGTCATGTTCTTACATTGCACGGGTGTTAGGACTATCATGTTCGCACTAGTCATATATTTTGTCATTCATTGACATTACGTAGCACCAAATTTGGTATTGTGGAGCTAGCGAAATGGCCGTGAGCACATCATGAGGGCCCAATATACTCCAATGTAGCATTGACGCGCGCGCAGGCTGGGCACAGTGATGCTACGTTAGCAAAACGCCAGGACTCCATAGCCTGACGCCAGGTGCGACCAGCGCGACCAGCATCCGTCGTCGTGGCCCTACGGCAACCGGCGCGAAATTGGCGCCGATGCGTTACGCAGAAAACACTGCATCTCCCTCTTTTCGTGACGGAGGGACGCCGGACGCGCTGAAACGCGCATGCGTCAAAGCAACGCAGTTCGGCGCGCGCCTGCGAGTATATGGCAAGACCGGCGCCTGGCGTGACAACGCCGTCGTGACGCGATGAAATGAACGCCGGCGAGCACGCGCACCACGTCACGTCAAATGTATTGGCGCCTTCACTGTGGCATGTAGTCATGTTCTCAGATGACACGCACCTCATGATTATCATGTTTGCACCAGTATCCTACCTTCGTCATCCATTCACGTCCCGTAATACCAAATTTGGTATAAGTGAAGCTAGCGAAACGGCCGCCAACGCATCATGAGCGTTGCATGTAGTCATGTTGCTACATGACACGTATATAATGACTATCATGTTGGCACCAGCAAGATACCTTCGTCAACCATTCATGTACCGCAATACCGAATTTGGAATATGTGACGCTAGCGAAACTGCCGCGAGCATATCATGAGCGTGGCATGTAGTCATGTTGGTACATGACACGAATATCATGATTTTCATGTTAAGGTTTGTCGCTTGTGTTCGCCATGCAATCTTGTCATACCATACCAGTTTTGCAACATGTCCTGTGAACGAAACCACTACAAGAGCTGCAGGACCATGAAATGTCAGCCATGACATGCATGGCATACATGTCATTATTTTTGATGTCATCTCTTGTCAAATATGTTCTTCATACAGTCATGTTACACCATAACAAGTTTGGTATCGATACCATTATCGGAACGGTCAGGAGAGCTAACTGATAGATAGATAGATATATATATATATAGATAGATAGATAGATAGATAGATAGATAGATAGATAGATAGATAGATAGATAGATAGATAGATAGATAGATAGATAGATAGATAGATAGATAGATATATAGATAGATAGATAGATAGATATGCTCAAAGTCGCTGAAGTTCGCTAATAAATGCTTCATATTTAAAAGAAGCATCACTGGAGAATGCAGGAATACAAACCAGACGAGTGCCCGGTTTCCTTTCCTTTACTATAGAATTTTCTTAAATTAACTAGATGAGACTCTGGCGTTGCGATCATTCAGCTACAATGGGAATGATGCGCAACACACAAATTTGCCTAGTCTTGGTGCTTGGGGCTCCGAACAGACTTGTGTCGGTGTTTATTGCCGTGTTTTTTTAAAGTCGGCGCAAAAATTTTGGTCTGTCTGTCTGTCTGCCTGCTTGCCTGCCTGCCTGCCTGCCTGCCAGCCTGCCTGCCTGCCTGCCTGGCTGCCTGCCTGCCTGTCTGTCTGTCTGTCTGTCTGTCTGCCTGCCTGCCTGTCTGTCTGCCTGCCTGCCTGTCTGCCTGTCTGTCTGTCTGTCTGTCTGTCTGTCTGTCTGTCTGTCTGTATGTATGTATGTATGTCTGTCTGTCTGTGCATTTGTCTGTTTGTTCATTTTAATAGAAATGGGTTACTTAAAACGGCCGACCCCATCCGCAGCGACCACCAATGTTGCTCAAGGTTGAGTATTCGTGCTTGTGAAATTCTGGATTAATAAACGCTTGTCAGTTTCAAGCGGTGAAATAATGTGTACAAAAAATCACTCGCGTAGGGATTCGAACCTACAGCCTTCAAATCGATAAGAAAATAAAGTAAGAAAAAAAAAGGGGGGGGGGACATGGCTTTCAACTAATGGCTTCTGTTGAGTGCATGATCGACTATAGCACATCGTGTATGTACAGTGCACGGCCCGGCTTCCCTAATTTTGAGGACTGCATACTTTGCGCGGACACATTTTTATCAATAAAAATAATGTATCATACGCGGCTCTTTTTAGCCTAATAATCCCTAAACGAAACTAATAACCACACTAAAAAATGGGCAGCCCTTTCAGTATTTGAAGAACACCGTTCTTTCGCACTTAACGCTGCCGCACCACATTCCCACTATCTGCAAGCATTTGGGGGGGCCTTACGAGAACAAAAGCTTCACGCGGAACCCATTGCACTGTCTTTACAGCGTATGACAACATTTATTGGACGTCTTCTTTTTTCTTTTGCTTCTCTATGCCGACCATTGTGGCACTGCCGTCATGGGGCGGTAAATTTGAACCACCAACTTCCTCAAATTCTTGGACTGTTTACATAGCTTCACTCAACTTTGATTTTCTTTTGTACTAAATAAACGACGAGGACGCGAGTTTGGAATGTCGTGGCTATAATGATATGCAGAATCCTTAAATGGAGACGGGTGCTCAAATATCCCCAAAATAAGATTCGTAGATCTGGTGCACCTTATTGAACGTTCATACCTCACATTCCACACATTACTCTTTTTTTCTACTTAAGTGTTTCAGAGACTTTTTATTTATTATCGACATATTTATTATCGACATATCGATAATTTATTATTGACATAATAATAAAATCACTGGTTGGCAGACAACGTAGTCGCCGGAGATTGATGGAAGGGTACAGTAATGACTGAAATGTGAGCAGAAATGTGTGACTGAAATGTGTGCACCTGGTCTAGTGGGTTTGTGAAGCTCCGTGGTTCGTACTTACTCGTTTGTATACGCACAGAACAATAAGGAATGATAGACAATCCAGAGTACTGCGAATTCAACTCTATCTTACTTGTTAATGTTACTCTATGCTTGTGCCCAACTAGATACGAGTTTTGTGCAGTTAGAAAACCTATTCGACAATATAGAGTACTATGCATGTACTCTACTATGGGAGAGCATTAAGCTGTCCTGATGAACCCAATGGCATATTTTCTTGTGTTAGGAAAAAAAAAGTGGTTAACGATTTAGAGTGTTTAGATCAAATGTTCGATGATTTAGAGTGCGATGTGTTTTAATATGAGAGAGAATTGAATTGTTTCTTCGAAAAGGAAGGAAAATGTGACGGGAGGGGTCAGATAAAAGATTGAACAACTCAGGGTACTTGTATGCGAGATCATAAAGCCGTCCCGTGGGTTAAATGTCCTCTGGGAAATAATTTTGTTATTCGAAAAAGTGTTAACCGATTTCGAATACTTCGATTTGGAGGAGCGTGCAAGTAAAGAACTTCAGGCCTGTTTAGAAAAACTTATTGTCACAGATGTCAACAGAACATTTTCACAGAACATTTTCTTTTTAGACATATAATAACGATGATGACGAAGCAGACTTCATTTACATGAGCATAAATATGAGATGATGTGGAAAGAAAATCAGTGTTTAGAAAAAAAATGGCAGCATATCCACGGAGTTAATGATGGTTAGTGGGGCGAAGCATCCGTCCGTCCATTCATTCTTGCTTCCGTCCATCCATGCGTGCGTCTGTGTGGCCGCCCGTGCGTCCATCCGCCCGTCCGTGCGTGCATCTCTTCGTGCGTCCGCACGTTCATCTGTGCGTCCGTCCCTGCTTTCGTACATGCATCCGATCCTGCGTCCTCCCATGTTTCCACCCGCCGTGCAGCCATCTGTGCGTCCGTCCGTGCATATGCCTGCGTGTCCGTTCGTCCACCTATTCAACACTCCAAGTACTACCATCTCGCATGTTTTAAACATATATGCACCATATAGAAGCACCGCCATCCAGTGGACATTCCAAGGACAAAACGAGAGGTGGCACACGTACACTTTCTTATGGCTTGCGCTTCAGGTCCGCTTCCCACCTTTAACCACCTCGAGTTCATGGTATACATTTGTAGTGCATGATCATCATCATCATTTCTCAATGACCGCGCCGCGCCTCTCGTGCAGCTGATGCTAGCTCGAGCTGCGCGAGGAAGAGAACAAGCTAGCGCACTTGGTGTGTCGGACGTGGAAAGCCACGCGGCTCCGCTTCAGGCGTGGAATAAAATGGCGAGAGAACGACACGATCACGTTGGCCGCCGTCCCGTCTTCCTCTCTCGCTACAATTTGGTGACCCGGAGAACACGCCCTTCGCCGAGCGGCCCGCTGCCATGTTCCCGCAACTCTGCCCGCCAGTGCCGCCGTTCCAATCGACCTACCCCAAGGTATGGTTCATGCAGCTCGATGCCGTTCTTGCGTTGAATGGCGTGACGAACCAGCCGCTGATGCACGCCATTCTTCATGACGCCCTTCCGGTAGAGTTGCGTCATCTCGCTGCCACTTCAAGCACCAGCCCGCAGCCTTACGATGCCCTCTGCACTGCGGTGCTCGCCCGCAACGGCCTCACGTACCGACCGCTTCCAGGGACCCGCGACTTTGGAGCTGTCACTGCGTCGCAACGTGGGCTACCAACCGTGGCCCCACCAGACTCCATAACGGCCACCTTGCCGCCCGCCTCGGAGCCTGGTACAGGTGACCTTTCGCCCGTTATTGACTTCCCGGCCTTGAAGCTTTCGCCTTCAACAACTTCCGATAAACGAGACTTAACCTCTCGTCTGGCCACTAGCGACGCGTGTCTTGCGCCTGACTGCCCATCCGCCAAGGTTCTTGACATTTGGGCTGAATGCAACCAGTCAGCGACGAGGTTTGTGTTTTCATCGTCCTCGGCCGATGACACTGCAGGCATGCTTACCACCGGCTCGTCTCGGCCGACCTCCATGGCTCACAACACGGCTGACACGTCAGGTTCTATGACGGCAACATCACCGAACGCCCTGGTGTCTACCACGACTACGGACATCGACACGCCTGCTATTCACTCCCCGGTCGCGAAGGCTTCAGTGTCGACAATGTCCGAAGGTGCCTCTCCACTCACCTCAATGATCTGCGTGTCCTGCCAGCAGCAACCATCCTCGCCCTCGCAGTCTCTCGCAGGCGAAGTTGAAGCCACAAGCTGTCAACCACGGCCAAACTTCCGAGATGTTGCGACAATGACCGACGCTCTTGAGGACGACGTGCCTGGTCTGCCTATGCCTATGCCTGGTCGTGTCGTTCTCTCGCCACTTTATTCCACGCCTGAAGCGGAGCCGCGTGGCTTTCCACGTCCGACACACCAAGTGCGCTAGCTTGTTCTCTTCCTCGCGCAGCTCGAGCTAGCATGAGCTTCACGAGTGGTGCGGCGCGGTCATTGAGAAATGATGATGATCATCATGCACTACATACTAGTTCACTGTATTCATGGCACTGCGGCCCAACGCTCGCTAAACCTTTCTAAAACCAAGGAGGTTACACCCAGCCATGCAGTATAATGTAGCAACTTTTTCCTGTCAGATAGTGCTCAATTTACATGTTAAAGGCTGCTAAGAGGAAATGAGAGACAGGAGAATTTGGCTTTTACTTTTTTCGGTTTGCGCTTCGTATCTACTTCCCACCTTTAACCACCTCGAGTTCATTCATGGTATATACTAGTTCATTGTATTCATGGCACTGCAGCTCAACGTTCGCTAAAGCTTTCTAAAACTAAGGAGTTTACACCCAGCGAGTATGACGTAGCAACCCTTTCTTAGCCAGATAGTGCTCAATGTACACGCCAATGGCTGCTAAAGGGGATCGTAGCGTACGCGTTAACTAAAAGACGAATGCTTTTGTCTCTCATTCCCCATTAGCAGCCATTGGCATGTACATTGAGCACTAGTTTTTATTGTTCAACAACGCACAGAAGAAATCTCTCACCGGCACCACATCGGAGGTAAAAATGTTATACTTGTTACAAACTACGGGGGACGAACGGGTGCCGCTATGAGGAGCTTCGTTCATAAAACATTAAACGATTTAGAGTACTAGGTACTCTATGAGAGAGCCTATAGCCATCCCTCTAGGCCATGACTTTAACGATAGTAGCACGGACGTAGTACGACTGCTACGCTCTTCTTGTAGCTGCTTGGTAACTGTGCGAAGCCACCGGAACTGTTCTGGGTAATAAGTCCACTCTATGCGTGATATTTCGCAATGCTTCACAAATGCTCATTAGTGTTTTTATAACGGCAGTTGGTGCTTTCAGGCGCGTAATTTGTTTAATGAAGCAAATAGCTTACTAAAGCTATTTTTTTTCCACAAGCGATTATTGTTGAGAACCTCCGCGGTTTGCTTTTGTTTTCCACTCACTAATATATTTTTCAAAGAAACACCAAATGTTAAACTCGAAATGTGGCGTTGAATCGACTACATGATTTTATTGTGAAGCATTTCTTAGCGAACTTTGGCGACTTTGAGCGTATCTATCTATCTATCTATCTATCTATCTATCTATCTATCTATCTATCTATCTATCTATCTATCTAGCCGCCTACGACTTTTAGCTCTCCTGGCCGTTTCGATAACGGTATCTATACCAAACTTGGTAACAGTATCCATACCAAACTTGATATGGCATAACATGACTGTATGAAGAACATATTTGATTAGTCATAACATGAAAATTGTGACATGTATGTCAGGATGTCATGATTTACATTGATTGTTCCTGCAGCTTTTGAGGTGGTTTTGTTCACATGGCATCGTGCAAAGGCGGTATGGTATGGCATGATTGCATGGCGAACACAAGCAACAGACCCCAACATAAAAATCATGACATGCGTGTCATTTAACAGCATGGCTACATGCCACGCTCATGATGCGCTCGCGGCCGTTTCATTAGCGTCACATTTACCGAATTCGGTATTACAGTGACGAAGGTATGTGACTGGTGCAAACACGGTAATGATGAGATGTGTGTCATGTAACAACATGACTACATGAAATGCTCATGATGTGCTGGCGGCCGTTTTGCTAGCTTCTCTTATACCAAATTTTGTATTACGGGACCTGAATGGATTGCGAAGGTATGATAATAGTGGACACATGATAAACATGAGATGCGTATTATCTAACAACATGACTACATGCGACGCTCATGAGGCGCTCGCAGTTGTTTCGCTAGCTTCACATCTACGAAGCTCGGTATTACGCGACCCGAACGGACGGCATAGGTAAATGACACACCAAAACATGATAATCACGACATGCGTGTCATGTGTGAGCATGACTACATGGCACAGTCAAGGCGCCAATACATTTCGACGTGACGTGGTGCGGGTGCTCACCGGCGTTTTATTCGTCGCGTCACGCCGGCGTTGCCACGCCAGCCGTTCACCGCGCTGCGTTGCTTCGAAGCATGTGCGCTTCAGCGCGTCCAGCGTCCTTCCGTCACGAAAAGAGGGAGATGCTGTATTGTCTGGGTAACGCACATGCGCGAAATGCAGCATGTCGCATTTCGCGCCGGTTGCCGTCGGGCCGCGCTGACGGACGCTGGTCGCGCCTGGTGTCAGACTATAGAGTGCTCGCGTTTTGCTAACGTAGCGTCGCTGTGCCCAGCATGCGCGCGCGTCAACGCTACATTGGCATATATTGCGCCCTTTATGATGCGCTCGCGGCCGTTTTGCTAGCTTCACATATACTAAATTTGTTGTTACGTGACGTCAAAGGATGACGAAGTATACGACTGGTGAAAACATGATAGTCCTTACACGCGTGTCATCTAAGAACATGACAGTATACCACGTTCATAGCGTGCTAGTGGCCATTTTGCTAGCTCTACCTATACTAAATTTGGTATCACGTGACGTGAATAGAAGACGAATGGAAACGACACATCCAAACATGATTATCATGACACGGAAGTCACGTATGGCCACATTTACTTCCACCTCGTAACGTTGTGCTTATCTTAAAGTGACATATCAAGATTCCTCATTCGTGCTTCGCATATCATCGATTCCCACTGTGGGATCCCAAATTGGGATCTGCCAATTTTTTTTTTATCGAAGTATGAAAGGCGTCCGCTGCGCATAAATTATTCTACTTCGAGCTCAAAGAACGCGCAAAGGCTCAATGGCGCGTTGCCGTTCATGAGACGGCAACAGTATTTCGAAGTGTTCAGCGAGCTCCTAGGCCATGGCTCAGGCGCTGAGTGACGATGAGCGAGCAGCGATGACGTCGACACATTTAGTGTTGTCATCGTGGTTTCTACATGTGGTACCGTCTAGTGGTGACGCCTGGCAACGGTTTCACTTACACTGCTTGGCTTGAGTCGCGCAGCGCGTTTGTCTGAATGCAGCGTTTTCCTTGGGCTGCTTCGGGTGATTTGTCGGAAGTCGTGAGCGTGAATGTGATAACTTGAAGCTAAGGTCATCGCGAACGAGTAACACGCAGTGTTAATAGAAAGTTTTAGTACTGCGTACGCTGCGTACGTGGTGGCGTTGCGTACGTAAGGACGCCACGTTCTGCGTAGTGCGCATGCGCAGACCGCAACGCGCCCGTATCGCGTTACGTACGCAGCTGCTACGTACGCACGCATGAGATGCGTGCGTGCGTACGTATGAGGTGATCGCGCCGCTCTCGAACAAGTTCGCGACAGCGCGAGACTTCGTTTTGCAAAATGGCGGCATCGAAGGTAAGCACCGACCGGCTCTGTGGCTCAAAATATGGCCATAATCTGGCTATAACACTTGGATTGGCTCAGATTGGCTGTCAACAACACGTGCTTAGATTTTGATCTACCAGATGACGCAACACGCTTCACGTTCGTTACGTACGCGGGTACTACGGCGTACTAAAAGCCGATTAGTGGCAAACGATGCCACGTAACGCAAGGCGCTTGCGTGATGCGTACGTAGCACCATTCCGCAGTACTAAAACTCTCTAATTTGTCTTGCTAGCCAGCGTGGCCCAAGCGTGCGTCTCCAGTTCTTTCATCACTGCTCGGTCTAGTATCAATTCCAGAATCACTGATCAGAAGAGGATTGAACCGAAAATGATTCGCCACGCCTCATATAGCCGCGATTCCACATTCCTCATTTTTTTTATTGTCGGTTGTGGACGCTGATCATGGTTGCGATGACAAAAGGGGTCGCGATGACATGCCCATGCGCGCGCGCGCCGAGAAGACGAATTGTGAACATGTAGAAACTCACGTCACCATTTTGTGTGGCCACGTGATCAGATAGGGCGGGACCGTGAGAGGTGACCACTTGGCAGCGCTGGCATCGCCAAAACTGGCGGGCTTTGCACCAGTTTTGATTTGGGTTCAATGCCGGTCATACTATACGATATTACATATATTGTTCTGCCCCTTTGTTGCAATATTAGCAACGAATCCTTACTAGGGGATTGATTTAACTACACTTTGATGCAAAAAGCGTGACATGCGTCAAGTTGATGTCACTGCTCCAATAACTGCATAGTGTAGAATAGCTATCTTCAAGCATACTTTCTTCGAAAAACCAGGCGCCTGTATTGTAACGTGTTTTAGCTTGTGAGATTACATGGAGTCTTACGCTGCCATAGTAAAATGCCGTGGCACTGCAAAAGTAAAGCAAAATATTTCAATTTCATTTGCCCCATTTATGGTAGAGCCAATGGCAGAAGGGAAGCAGGGCAGCGTTGTTACTGCGACAAGGTTCTGTGCCATAAAAACCATGATAAAGTAATTTTCTCGTACAGTCGGCGAAGAATTAAAGGATTACAGTATGACTGCCGCAACTACCGCAGCCTGTAACTACGCCCTAAAGGTAGGGCACTATTGTTATGATGATACGCAAGATCTACAAATAGCGACCGGTCCTTAGGGACGTGAAAATTTAGATTTTTAGGTCCCTCGCATTTCACACACTACTCTTTTTTTTCTGCTTTCATGTTTCGGAGCCTTTCGTGCGTTTTATTTTCAGCGTAATAATAACACCGCTGGTTGGCAGTCAGCGCATTAGCTGGAGAATGATGAAAGGGTACAGTGGTAGCTGAAATATGAGCACTTGTTTTGTTGCGTGTATTCTGGAAGGTAGTTCCACCGAAAGGGTCGAGGGGTAGAATGCTTGCTTATCGTAGGTTTGTGAAGTTCTGTGGTTCGCACTTGCTCGTTTGCACACGCACAGCAGGATAAGAAATGGTAGACAGTGCAGAGTACTGTCAGCTCAACTCTAGGTGAGTTGTTTATTTTACTTTATGCTTGTGCCAGACAGCATACGTGGTCTCTATGACTGGTATGCCATCAAAAGAAGAGGAGAAATAAAAGACATAGTAGGCATATGATTAGGTAAGCATTCTATTTAATCTCTGCCGATTCGTCTAAACTGCCGTCGTATTTCGCTTCTACTTGAGCCATTGCATGAGTAGAGCAATCATGCGGGTTCTTCATTCTTGCATGAACCTCGCGTCAATGGTAAAGTTCGGCTCTAGGAGCTATACGGCTCGCCCTCATCTCCTTGTTTAGCGGGACGGCTCAGTGCTCTCCCATAGTTAAGTACGAAGTGCTTGAAATCGCCAAACATTTTAAACGTGAAGCATCTCTTAGCGAACTTCGGCGGCTATCTATCTATCTATCTATCTATCTATCTATCTATCTATCTATCTATCTATCTATCTATCTATCTATCTATCTATCTATCTATTTATCTATCTATCTATCTATCTATCTATCTATCTATCTATCTATCTATCTATCTATCTATCCACCTACGACTTTTAGCTCTCCTGGCCGTTTCGATAATGGTATCAATACCAAACGTGGTATGGCATTACATGACTGTGTGGACAACATATTTGACTAGTCTTAACATGAGTATCGTGATATGTATGTCATGAATGGCATGATTTACATTTCATGGTCATGCAGCTCTTCCGGTGGTTTCCTTCACATGGAGTGTTGCAGAACTCGTATGGTGTGGCACGATTGCATGGTGAACACAAGCGACAGTCCCTAACACGAAAATCGTTACATGCGTGTCATGTTACAACATGACTACATGCCACGCTCATGATGTGCTCGCGGCGGTTTTTCTAGCGTCACATATACAAAATTCGGTATTATGGTACGTGAATGGATGCCGAAGGCATGTGAATGGTGCAAGCATGATAAACATGAGATGAGAGTTATGTAACAACATGACTACATGCTTTGCTCATGATGCGCTCGCGGCCGTTACGCTCGCTTCACATATGATAAATTTAGTATCACGGGACACCAATGGATGACGAAGGTATGTGACTGGTGCAAACGTGATTATCATACGATGCGTGTCATGTGAGAACATGACTACATGCCACAGTCAAGTCTCCAATACCTTTCGGCGTGACGCGGTGTGCGTGCTCGCCGGCGTTCATTTCGTCGCGTCATGCCGGCGTTGCCACGCCAAGGCCGGTCCTGCCATATACTCGCCGGCGTGCGCCACGCTGCGTTGCTTTGATGCATGCGCACTTCAGCGCGTCCGGCGTCCCTCCGTCACGAAAAGCCGGAGACGCAGTGTTGTCAGCGTAACGCATCGGCGTGAAATGCAGCATGTCGCATTATACTAGTATATACTACTATATACTATATGCTAGTATAACTAGTATATACTAGTTCACTGTATTCGTGGCACTGCGGCCCAACGCTCGCTAAACCTTTCTAAAACCAAGGAGGTTACGTCCAGTGAGTATAACGTAGCAACCCTTCCTTTTCAGTTAGTGCTCAATGTACATGCCAATGGCTCTAATGGAGAATGAGAGACAAGAGAATTCGGCTTTTAGTTTATGCGCACGCTACAAATTTTTTATTGTTCAACAACGCACAGAAGAAATCTCCCACCGGCAACACCTTGCAGGTCAAAACGTAAGACTTGTTACACACTACGACTACGACTACGAGGGACGAACAGGTGCCCCTATAAGGAGCTTCGCCCCTAAAATAACTAAACAAGCCTTTCGCGTTGTACACAAAGAGGAGATAAATATCACCATTTATAATAACCACTCACTGTTCACATAAAAAGAAGCAGGAAAAGTGAAGGACCGCAGTTCACCGTGGGTATTAGCCGGAGAAACAAGGGGCGTCCCAGATGCGACGCTTCGCAGCGTTGAGTTGGAAGTCAAACGATGGGTCGCGAATGATTGTCGTAGGGGCGCCTCGCGGCGACTCACGTTCAGGTGAACTTTGGGGTGGCCCGTACACTTCTTCTGACAATTGAGAGCCTCAGGCTCCGAAGCACCAGGCGTCAACAGGAGCCGGGATTTCTTCTCCGTGTCACTGCTTCTTCCACTGAACTCTGGTTTTCGCTCCCGCGCTGCTCCTTCACGCCTTTTAGATGCGGAGCATCTAATACTCGAGGATTGTAGTGCGGCGCCGTCCGCAAGCTTCCTCCTCCTTCTTCCACCATCTGTGCATCCCTTCCTCCTCTACACACCGCGCGCGCTTCACTCCTTCACCATCTGTGCACCCTTCCTCCTCTACACACCGCGTGCGCTTCTCCTCTTCACGAACATTCGCTAGCTGTATAATGTAGCGCGCATGCGCCGTCACGCTTCGAGAACATCGGCAGCTGAGGCGCGCGCATGCGCCGTTGCGCTTCGAGAACATGGGCAGCTGACGCGCGCGCATGCGCCGTTGCGCTTCTCCCCCTTCTCGAACATTCGACAGCTGACAGTGCATGCGCCGTCGCGCTGTATATATACTCAAGGTCGGCGCTCGCTCGCTCAGTTGTCGCTCGTCGGTTGGTTTGTACGGCGCGTCGACGTCCAAGGTCGCGGTGAAATGAATTCCAACGAATCCACAAACACAATGATCGACGTCCCTTCGACCAGCGCCGCGCTTTCGCATACGTGTGTACGTGTTCACTCATTTAACACCCCCTCCTACAACCACGTTAACCAATTTAGCCATCGACCCAAGTAAGTCGCAATTTAACACCCCATTTCACAACCACGTTAACCAATTTAGCCATCGACCCAAGTAAGTCGCACTTTAACACCCCGTTAACCAATTATATGCTCCGCATCCTCCTCAGTGTTCTCCCGAGGGAAGCTGCGGGCAATTTTTTTTTCCTTTTTAAGATGCTCGCGCCACGAGGTTTTATCGCGTTTCTCATCTCCTTCTTTTCTTTTGGTGTAGGTGTTACAGTAGCTTCAAAGCATGGCCGTCTCTGTCATTTTCACTTAACACAGAGTGTGTAGCCGTGTCACACGACAACCATCTGGCATAACTGCACCATTGAATGTAACCTTAGGAGTACGACGAATGACTACAGGGCCCACATTATTTTCCAATTTGGACACCTATGCGTTCGCACAGTGGCAATAAACAGCTGACGGTGGATGACAACCAAATGAACAAAAACAAAGAGCAGGCCACACAGGAGCGGAGCATAAAGAAGTAGACTTAAACTGGCGTCCACAGTGCCTCCTACTTCGAGATGAAACGTGATGACCGTATTCAGGGCCGTTCATGGTGATGGCGCAAAGTGCCGATGCCTGCGATCTTTAAGACCAGAGAGGTAAGGCTGCGTTACAATAGCCCCGACACCATCGTCATCAGGAACGGTATTAGAGCCAGCGATATTCTCTCGCAGCCAGGTGTGTCGCGCGGGGGCTTCACGACAACAAACAGTGGCCGTTACGTGCGTCCGCCAGACAATCGCCCACATTTGGGGCATAGGAGCGATGGGGTGCTTGTCATAGGCCGTAAAGTCTGGTGATAGTTCTTCCCTCGTTTTCCTCCTTGTCTTTCTGCTACGTCTCCTCCTCATCAAAGTGCAAGTGTTACGTACAAGCGATATAAAGCATATATAGACGGGTCGGCAGTCAAGAAAAGACCGACTAATGATGAAATGTATTCTGGGACATATATGTTACTGCCAGTGCCTTCTGCCAACGGATATCAAGCCCATTATACACTCAGCTTACGTGCAGCTAACTATATACTAGCGTTCGGCACCTCCATCTGTGTTTACTTCCCTGGTCGTGTGCAACAACTATGCTCATTTTTACAATCTTTCCATTTCAGGGTACGTAGCCATACTGCGGTGTCATAACGAGCGTTAACTATGGCGTTAACTAGCCACGAACTTGAAGAAGTGATCCTGCAAAGTGAAAAATCGGGTGAAGGATATGTAGTGTGCGGTGGTGCTTAACACTAAGCGGCAGTAAGGAATATAGTCATGACATGCAGTTATGACAGCAAAGGTGTACTCATGGCAACTGTACTTTTAAGGTTAGTGAGGCGCATTGCGTCGTAATCCCACTCTGCGGTGTTAGTAGAGGGTTCATTATATTTATAACCGTGGAGATCACGGTAGTTGAGCATAGACTAATGATATTAGTTTGGTGCCATGTGCATGAGCTGGTGTAAAAATCCTTTGTTATCTCGCGCCACGAAGTGGCCGCCACCTGTATCCTCTGTTGTTCCCATATATTTATCTCAAAAAAAAAGCCTAATAAAGTTTAAGTGATCACTTGCTTTTCGATGTGAATGTTTATGATAACGGTGTCTGAAAACTTCTTTTTCCGACCTTAATATCCTAAGAGCAGCTTCAGTTGTGGGGGAGGGAAAGAGACGCACTTTGATGAAGGCTGATTATGCGCGTCTGGTCATGTGATCAGAGCTTTCAAGATGAGGTAGCAGACAAGATAAGGGTCAGCAGCCGAGCACTGTAACCACTGTACAACCACGAAGTCCGGCTTTCTTCTTTCCTTTCTATAGCTGCTGGCATCGTCCTCAATGTAAGTTGAACCCTATTACTAAGCTTATGTATTTCTGCCCAGTGGGTAGGTACCGGTAATAATAATATCTGGAATTTCGCGTGCCGAAACGATGATATCATTATGAGGCTCACCGTAAGAGAGAGCTCCAGAAATTTTGATCGCCGTAAGAGCTCCAGAAATTTTGACCACGTAGGGTTCAATGGCGAGTATGGCTTGTTGTTAGGATAGTTGATTCATACCATCAGCAGACACGTTTAAAATGCGCGAAAAAAACAACGAAGTGCAGTTTCGTTAACCTGCACCGAAATCGCACAGTGCACGAGCGTGTAGCATTTCGCCTCTATTGAAATGCAATGGCCACGGCCGTGATGCAACCCACGACG
Organism: Rhipicephalus microplus; assembly: GCF_043290135.1. Classification (NCBI taxonomy): domain Eukaryota; kingdom Metazoa; phylum Arthropoda; class Arachnida; order Ixodida; family Ixodidae; genus Rhipicephalus; species Rhipicephalus microplus. The sequence continues at coordinate 2,321,572 of NW_027464600.1, read as the reverse complement.
TTTGTTTCGGTGAACAGGTGCAGCTGTTGTATACCTTCCTCTTGAGGGAGAGTGGCAATCGACCGGTCATCATTTGAGAATGCTTGCCCAATGTGTTCCACTCCATTCTCATTCTTCTAGTCGCTGTACTCTCGTGGTTGCAATGTGCGGTGCCCATTGACCTGCGTAAAACGTATTGCTTTGTCCTCTTCCGTAGACTGCTGAACATTACCTTAGCTTTATAGACTACAGATATCTCTTAAGAGTTACCGCTCTGCTTCGCCTGTCAAATTCGTTAATCAGACTTTCATGTCGTCCCATAAGTTACTCATCAAGTCTATGCCATCAGGCATTCGAAGGTTACTAATGTGTTCTAACGTTACTTGATCGTCCACAAATCACGTTACATGAAATAAAACGCTCACATCAAGAGGAAGATAAAGATATTTCTGATGCAAGGAGGTATGTTTCCTGCTGCTTCGAAGTTCGTCAAAATTGGAAGAAGGAAAAGGCATGCTGCAGAAAAATGTGGTGACAAGCATAAAAAGTGCAATAAATATAACAAAAAAGTGAAGCGAAAATACCAAGAACACCATGGTGCGTTCACAGCGGAGTAATCACTGTCAGACATTTTTCTCGATGCATAGAGTCTGCCATATACACCGTAGTGCTCTTCGACTTTAGCCGTGAATGCACCACAAAAAAATATAAGGCAGGTTTGTTGATTTCTGACAAAGCGAAAATGATCAGGCATGTAGGTCACAAGAAAGCGTTGACAATATAGAGCGTATTATAAATTGCGTGTGTACATGCGTGTGTCTTTGTGTGTGCGATAGAGATATAGAGAGAAAAGCCCTAGCAAAGATAGAACAACTCTTAAAACTAAAGCTGCTCATCAACGATGTGTGTACATGAAACACTCTATAAAAGGAAAGCCTGCAAAACAAATTACTTAGCGCAAAAGCAGGCAGACCAAACAATCGCCGTCACAACAGGCGACGAGGGATTCACCGGACGTATTGCTCTTATCAGCTGCGCCCATGCGGTCTTATGTTTGAACGATGAAACGCTGAAGAGACCTGTCGTGAGCGAGATGTTGGGAAAGTGGTGCTCCCACTCAACTCTTCCCGGAACGTCCACAATAACTCGAGATCGACAAGGAGCAGCCACGTATAGAGGGAAAGGTGGCAGTGGCGTGGACTCGGGCATGTCATTTTCCCTTCGACACGGATGAACAAATCGGTTGACACATCCATGATTCGGACAGTGGCCCATGTCATCTCTCTCTTTTTCTCTCTCTCTTGGCATCCCTTTTCCGCCTCGGTCGAAACGCTTGGTCAATATATCGGCGCGCATTCCCACACAGTCACATCTCACCACACACGAACGAGAACAAAAACACGAACAGTGATCGATGTGGCATTGAACACACGGTCAAACCTCAGCCAATGCGCTTGCTCATTCCGACAAGTCGAAAGCCACCACTGAGGACTAGCTTCCCTCGGTCTATATTCGAATACGTTCACCATATTTGAAGATAGCATTCGAGTGATGTCGCGTTGCGGTCTAACGAATTCGAGGCGCAGACGTGCGACATATAAGTCGGGCGTTCTTGTTGTCGATGCGTTTTCTCCGACGAAAAGATGAAACATGAATCGCTAATGTGAGGTGGCAACCGCGCGGATAGCTGGACGAAGTCCACAATGTTTTATTGGCTTATGTATATCTTCAGTCTTTCCATTGGTCTTTCCATCGGTCTTTCCATCTTTGAGGCACATTTTTAATCTACACCCTTACTTCTCAATTTCATTAGTGACAGTGACTTGCCAAGTGATGCAGTGCTTTTTCATGCAACCGGGTATATTGATCTTTAGTACGGCTTCCCAGTTTCCTGTGGTTTGAAGGACTATTGGCTTTCAAATGCGGCCTTACCTAAACACGCCACCTAAGCGTGTTTCGACGATGTCTGCACGCTCGAGCTCTCGTAAGTATAACTATGCGTCGAATAAATTCTAGCCTCACATAATCATTCGCCGTCCTCGACCATGCTTGTTATCTATTTAACACTATCCATTGCTTATTTGGGTGCACGTTAAGGAAACCCAGGTGGTCGAAATTTGCGGAGCCCTCCCCTACGGCGTCTCTTATATTCATATGGTGGTTTTGCGACGTTACACTCCGCATATAAATCAATCAATCCATTGCTTCTATATATGTGTACAGTCGGCTAGAACTTCAGATATCTTGTGCAACGGCACTTTTTTGTTTGTCAGTGTCATTTTGGAGAACGAAGTTACAAAACGTTGCTTCGTGGACTTGTGCTTTGTGGGCGTACACTTGTCTTCACTTTTTTGAAACCTGGTTCAATTGTATGGCAAAGATACAATGAAAAAATCGCCACTCATGTACCATAGCCAAAGATTTGACCGGCTGTACTATTGTGAGCAATAGGAGCGTGAACACGTTTGCGTGGCAAATAGCTTCAAACTCAAAATAACGTGACACGTGGATGGCGCTGCCGAAACTGGAGGGGCACTCCTGATGACTGCTGGCACTCCGGCATGATTGTTGCTGGGAAAAGGGTGACTGATTGCGTGCCATCAGCCGCTAGCATTAATAACACGAAAAATTAAGTGCACCAGAAACTGAATAAGTAAAATACGCTTGACAAAATGCTGAGCGAAGACAACCTGGACGTATTAAAAGCATAGCCTGAGCATCACTGCAGGTTACACAACGTCTGAAATATTTGTAAATGCATAGCCTTATTGGTGTGGCTGTGCGCGTTAATGGAACCGCTACACTCTAAACATGGTTACCTATAACGTAACTTTTAGCCGTGAGTAACTTATGATATAAAAGTTACAAGGGGGATTCATTTCTCATGTTTTCTTTATTCTGTAGTGTCTGAACGTCAGAAAACTGATATTGCGAACAATGCATAAGTTACCAGCGCGAAAATCGCAGCGTAACCCGTCCGTAGTAACCTATGAACAACGCAGTAACACGTGTACACAGCCTCACCGCTTCTCTCGCCTAATAAAAGAGAGAGTGAAAACATTTGTGAGAGTATACCGAGGCTGCGAGCGTGATTCATCTTCATCGCTTATCACCTGGTTGAGTTCGGCGCCATGAAGTCTAGACGGCGGAAAGAAGCCTCCGAAGCGCGTGCGCGAACTTATTTGACCACTTGCTTCGATGGGTTTGCGTGCGCTGCGGGAAACCGGTGATGCCACTGAGCAGCAGAGCCATACGGGGTATGCTGCGTGGTAACTGCAACAAAACCTTTTGTGAGTGTCGGCGCTACGTCTTTTTTTGTTCACCAGACGACTTCACTGCTAGCGCTGTCCTTCGCTTGTACTGCAACCACTGTCCAACAGCCCATGGACGAATAACTCAGTTGAGTAAGTGGCTTTTGTTCCAGATACACTTCAACGGCATTTGACGTCTTCCTTATTTCAGCAATTGTCAAACCGGGTCTTTTCTGAGCTGTTAGAAGTGGCCTCATTTGCGGAGTTTGTTGTTATTCTGCTTTTCTTAGCAGTATACATACGAGGCTCACTTCGTTTACCATTGCGCAAGACTGACCTATCACTCGCAACATCATGTGTAGACGGTTATGTTTCTCAATATATCTGCCATGTGTGCGCCTGCTTATAGCTGAGTACTGGCGTAGCTCCCTCGTGTTATGGGCTACTTTTGAGAAGTACGCGGATTATACTTATTCAAGTAGATATCGACTGTTCATGTGCGCTCGTTGCCTGCGGTGATCACGGGCTTTGGTGTAGTCATAAATGCACACGCTTCCAGTGCACGGATGCGGTATAAACATTTTAAACCTTTGTTCTTGTACTGCGTGTACGTGCATGTGCTTGTGAATTGGGTTCCGTGCCGTAAGATTTTGACTCTATGCTTGGGGAACGAGAGAAAATACCTAATGTGTGGCGGTACAGAATTAGGCTGTATGCAACACATAAACGAAGTTGGTTGACTGAGGGCTCAGCGCACCATATGGACCGTGTGCAGACGGCACATAAAGAGCGTGACAGAATTTCAGATGTTGTTACGACACGATTCTGTCGCTTCTATTATTGCATATTCTACGTAGGTACACGCGATTGTGCCAGAAGCACTGAGTAAATCGTGCGGTTCTCAATTACAGGGTGGACTCTCATTTTTGGCCTGTGACATATAGGTGAGAACTCTCGAGTATACGCCCTCGATATCACACTAATGGTTGCGCTGCACAAGAGAGTACGGTTGAAGCACATATAGATGGAGGATGCTTCAAAAGTAACATATGTATTTTTGATTGCTGTACACCCCTAAAAAAGTTACATTCCCCGAAAAAGACGTGTATTGTTTAAAACAAAATGTAACCTTTGAATTTGTAACCGTTGAGGTTTTAGGTGTACAAAATGTGAAAATGTGCACCTTCGCATATGTTATCGAATTTAGAGTGATATCAGCCTCTGACGCGCTATATGGAGGCGGGAGTGTCAACAGCAAGCGGAAGGGCGCCGCCTTTTCCACTTTCTTTCCTACTCAGGCCACTGCGAACAGGCGCATGCGTTCAGAACTATTTTCCGATTTTCCGCGTGCTCGCTTGTTTGAGCTCATATTTCTCACGATAGTACTTCGTTAATGTAGTGTATGACGGCAAAACATCACGTTTAAATGTGGCGGAAATGCAAAAATGCGCTTAGTTTCGATTAGTTATGTCCCTAGAGTTGAAATAAACCTGAACTTCAAAAGCTTTAGCCTTCCCTCTTGAAACCTGTACTCTTATGCGAAAGCACGCATTAGACGGCCTGACCATGCCTTTGGCTTCCTCCATCTTAATGCTATCAGGAAGACTAATATATCATGCTAAATAGAAACAGGCAAGTGGGAAGGCATACCCTGACCCAGGAATCTAGTAAAACTGCTTGAAGCGTGATATTTGGGAAGAAGCACCTACTGCTTTTCCGATAAAGTAATGTTTGCGCATGGCTTATCTCTTTTTTCCGGAAACGGGGACATAGCAATGATACGCGTTGGGAGAAAGTATACCGGTATGAATTGGGGGCTTGCCAGCATGTTCTCGGCGTTCCAGAGTATATCAGCGATCGCAAAATGTAAGGCTGGGTGGATCGCAACATGAGGGCAATAAAACAAGAAAGAAAATCGCTAGCTCCTGCAAGACGTACCTACAATCTACGAAAACAGGCACTTGTAGTCTTCCCAGAAACGTCGTTACTGCTACAATGAGGAAGCGAGGGAGACAGAGAGAGGCAGAGGATAATACGCACAGCTTTTCCACGTCAATGAACCGTGGTTCCAACCTCGGTGTGGCGCTGCTCAACCGTAGCAGTTCCGTTGACCGGTCTTTGGGTAAGGCGACTCACTCGTACAGCGAAGACGATTGGGATGAGTGGCGAGCTCCCAATGATACGCTTAACCGGGAGATGTCCGGAACAATTTGAACTTCGCGCGGGGAACCTGGAGCGACGTTCGCTCACTTGATTGGTTCTCGCACAGTCCCTGCTACATGAATGCCGCTTATTACTCTCTGATTGCTTCCTTTAGTACACAACGCGTGTAAATACCTCTGTCGCGTCGCAGCCTCTCTCCTTCCTACTCTTCCTGTTTTAAAGGTACCCGACGCTTCATTCTGTAAATGTCACTTCTTCCTTGGTCTGTCATTTCCATCTTTTATTAGCTTCCATAGTCCTGATTGATAGATTTGTGGGGTTTAACGTCCCAAAACCACCATATGATTATGAGAGACGCCGTAGTGAAGGGCTCCGGAAATATCGACCACCTGGGGTTCTTTAATGTGCACCCAAATCTGAGCACACGGTAGCTTCCATAGTCCTGTGTCATGGATGAATGATTAGTACTTTGTTAAGGTCCAATAAGTCGCGCTAGCTTGTGGACAGTGTCGTTTGTTTTGATGCTTCCTGCTTGCACCTGTGTAAGTGAGTTCGAAGAAAGAAAAGTGCGTGGTGTGGATAACTGTTTTGTGTGAACGACGCTCCTGCACTGGGCTCCATCTATTTCACTCTCTCTCTCTTAACCGGACCTGCTATCTCTCTATTCGCCCCTCCTTATGAAGAAAGACAAGGATTTGAGTCGGCGACGCCAACGCACACTGCCCAAATGTAGCACTGTGCGAGCTAGCTAGCTAGCCAGCCAGCCACTTTGGTACACCAAAATTAGTACGGGAGGGTAAGATGGTTTGACGAATATGACTTGTAGGTCATGACATGAAAAATGTCGCAACCTTATCGCGTACGTCAGCAAGCACTTTCCAAAAAACAAGGGCACATACTTGGGACCAGGTGTGGGCCACTGGTATGCGGGTATGTGCCACAGAAGACTGACTCTTCATTTCTATTCAGGAACGGCGAGAACACACATGGGTAATTTAACGCTCCAACGTTAAGAAAAAGCTGGCATATGCAGCGTTGACCGGAAGAATGCAAAGAATAAATGTCAGTGTTCCAGCAGGAATATAACGCAAGCATTCTGCGTGGCAATCAAGTATTCTACCACTGCGCCATGCCAGGGGAGCTATTCTCATGGTGTCCGATCCTTGGACATGTCCGATTCGGAGAAGCGCTTTCAGTTAAGCAAAAAAAGAAACGGTGATTCGTGACATCATGACGCCGTTGACTACGTCAGCGCGCTGAACCTGTCATCACATTCCCAGCGTGAAAAGAAACTACGTGGAGGAAATGTAGAGTGAGAGGACTGTTAAGCAAATTTGACAATTGATTGATTTGTGGGATTTAACGTCCCAAAACCACCATATGATTATGAGAGACGCCGTAGTGAAGGGCTCCAGAAATTTCGACCACCTGGAGTTCTTTAACTTGCACGCAAATCTGAGCACACGGGCCTACGACATTTCCGCCTCCATTGGAAATGCAGCCGCCGCAGCCGGGATTTGAACCCGCGACCTGCGGGTCAGCAGCCGAGTACCTTAGTCACTAGACCACCGCGGCGGGGGCACAAATTTGACAAGTCTGACGACGTGTATGAATGTGTTGAGACGTTTGAAGAGCGATACAGGGTATGCATACAGACGTTTAAGGGGCGTTAGCCGTGCGGCCGCGTTCAACGTAATTCAAGAGCTAACGTGATAAGAATCTATGCATGGCCTCTGACATGTGCGTCTAAAAGTGCATCTCTGGGAACAGCATTCATTGTGCCGAAACGCATTTCGTCATTTCAATTTTCGTTGAGAGTTGTGAAAGCTGCGTGGCGTCAAAATGACGTTGAGGAAGAAAGACCGGAAACAGGCGGTGTGCTCCAGCCAATCAGGGGAGGCCGAGTTGGACATGTCCAAAGATTGGACACCACGAGAATAGCTCCCCAGGTCCCAGAAATACGTTGCAAATAGACCCTAATGCTCTTGCAACGCGATTTCTAGTCTTAGTACTGCCCATCAACTTTTATAAACAGTTTATAAACAGACTTATTACTAAGATACAGCCACCATGTCAGGTTAACGTCAATTGAAGTTGGGCGCCATTCGCTGAAGCTGATTTATGTAGCAGTGTTGAGGGCTGGCATGTTCGTGAGCCCCATCGCAAACACCAGTGATTCATATTAGCTCACCACTTCTGATGTTCCTAATACCCATGCTGCTGTTGGCATCGTTACTTAAGTGCTAGTATAGAACATATGCGGCTGTTTAATGTATTCATGTGCGTGTATTTGTACGTATGGTGACACCGTTGTAACAGCGTATGACGACTCAGTTTATTCTCGGTAGCGAACAAGCGTCACGGATGTGAATCAGCAGACACCCGAAAAAGCGATGAGTATGAGCCCAAGAAAGACGATGATGACTGACTGCTCCTCAAATGAGGATGAAGTGCATGATATATGCTCACAATATATAGAGCGACACTTCAGACCATCTGGCTCTATAAAAAAAATTAAAACACATTCACCTCGCATTCGCATGCTTCGCATAACACTGGCTCTCAATTGTACATGCGATCTGTTGAATTATTTCGCTCATTCTAAACCTAATATCAGCACTGTTTATGTGCTCGTTGCGTTAACTACTCCTAATAAGCATCATCTTGTCGAATAAGCTGCGATTATTACTTCATTGGTTGGGTATCATTGCATGACTCGCGAAATAACTTGCTGCCGGAGAAAAATTAGGGTTGCGACCCCGGCTATGAGGTACCACGACATTCGTCGCCAGTGCATGGCCTCCGCGATCTTGACGCTTCATCACAGGAGTGATTGCATGCCTATGGGGGGGGGGGGGGGGTCCCTCTGCCACCCCTACTGCATCGGCGACTGGCTGCGTGCCTTTGGATGGCATAGCACAAAATTATTTCTTTCCCCTTGGAAACAGGTCCATTCATTCCCATAAAAAAAAGCAATGGGGTACCGCAGGGTGTCGAGGTACAAGTGATACACGTTAAAATTATTTTACTACAGACATAAAGATACAGTTTTTTTTAAATGTATACTGACAAGAAAATACAAATGCTCAAATGTATATCTAAGATACTCTCGGGCTACTTTTGTATCATGATGCCACGGCCCAGCTCTGCTTGCAAGTGTCAAGTTCCAGATCGAACCTCTAGTTCCTGTTGCATAAATTTGAGACAGTGACGTTTTTCCAGAAACCAGACGTTTCGTAAATAGCGACATGCAATGGTGGTCAAATGTGTAAGCTTAGAAGTTCACTGTGAAAACTGAACCCACACTTCCAATACACGCGATCTCACTTATTGGAAGTTCTCTACAAATACTCCAGTGACCACCTGATGGGGACTTTGTTCCTCGCTTAATGCAGAGTAATCGTTGTGTATAGAAAGGTCGCAGCCTTTGATAGGCTCTATCAGGACGACGAAGGAAACGGTTTATCTCGGCTCGCCTGTATGCAATTTGCAAGACGGTGAGAAGAAAATGCGACGTGGGTACGTTTTAAATTGCCTCTGTCCTTTGGAAACAGCCTTTATTGAGGCTGCAGTGGAAGTGCTATGACCAAAATCACTTCCGTTTTCAACTCATCTTATCCGGAACCAGTAATACCTACAACGTTTCTTAATGACTTTTTTCAGTGTAAGAGATAAAAAAAAAGACAGAATCATAGTTCGGCAAAAATAATTGCAGCGTATTCAGACTCACTCACAAAATGCATCCCCTTCAAAAACGATGAAGTTTCAGGACGATATTCCAGAATAGTTTCTGCCTTCACCGGTCTCTGATCTATGTGAGCTATAACTACCACGAATAATTTTCTCTGCACATTGTAGCGAGGACAGTCGCAGAAGATGTGCTGCGATGTCATCTCCCTTACTGCTGTCAAAAAAAAAAATGGTTGCATGCCATTTGGATTCGAAGAAAAAATCACTTCGTGAAATCCACTCTTAGACACGAATGGTAACGCAGTGTGGAAACACTTAAAGAGAATCTAAAGGACAAAACGATTTTTCGCTGATTAGTAAAGTACGATGTCCCAATTCTGAAAGTTTGGTAACCGTTGAAATACGCGTAAAAAACGCAGGTGGATACGACACCTTGACATTCTCGCACCAAAATCCGTGACGTACGAGATTTTGAAGCCGTGTACTGGGTCCTGCGCAGCTTGTACTCGATAAAAAAAGCATTGCATTGTCATCAGTGGGTGCCGTAGATGTAGGATATGAAGTTTCAGAAAATTTTGTCGAGCCAATGTCGTGAAAATACGAAAAATACGTTTTGAAATTTGTTACTTCACGCACTGCAATTGTGGCATGACATTTGAAAACGAAACATAAACATCGATTTTATCTGCTGATAATGAACCCATTATAATAAAACATGTGGCGTTATAGTTCACAGAGTGCAATTTGGCCATATAAACCAAGGGTTCGTTTCTCTTTATTTTCCCGTTAACGTTACAGAATAAAGCTGTGCAGGCGCTACCGCACTTTCTGTGTTCAACCAGTAGAGCTTCAGAGAATCAAAGTACGTACTAAAACAACTGTGGCTCTAAAGAAACTATCGAACGAATTTGGTTTCTTTGTTGAGCGTATGCCGATGAGCGTGCGCTCCCTGAACATTGGATGCATTTGCTAACCCGAAGAACTTTGTTAACCGACTGTGTCCTAGGCACTTTAACCTGCCTCACGCAAGAGATGCACGTGGCGAAATTACTATTCAGATTTATAGAGAGTATGGGTCAGCTCGAAAGAAGTTTAGTGGCCCGTTGAAAATGCGCGATAAGTCACTCTGTCAACCCACGTCACCACCCAAGAGAATATGGAACTCAGTTTGCGTTTTCACTGTTTTCCTCCGTTTGAGCTATTTATAGTTTTTTGTCCCTCTCTTTATTTCTTCCAGTCCCCAATCTTCTTCACCATGTACAGTAGTAAGTCAGTGATTTCCAATTACTGGCAAAGTTCTCCACATCTCAGTAACGAGTTCTCTCTCTCTCAGAACGGCTCTGACTGGAACGTCCTGCATGTGCGCGCATTTGTGGGCGTACGTGCATTCCTCTTATTTTGTTTTGTTTTGTATATCAATCTCTGTTAATTTTCGGTCCCTATTTGCCACTATGCAGGTTAGGGTACAGGTTCTTTTACCGGGATGACCTCTTTGCTTCTTGCTTTTCACCTGTTTTTCTTTCTTTCTCTCTGTCTTTGTGCCGTAGAATCAGAGTACCTGCCATGAGTTAGCACTCGATATGGAAGCAATTTGCGTAATTCACCTGACTGAGGAAAGAACAAGAAAAGCCACGCATTATTCAGCAAAATGATCTGTACATACACCTGCGGGGACGTTGCAGATGTGAACTTGCGATGCCTGGTAGCCATTATGAAAGGCGATTGGCATGACATTACTTTTGCCTCCGCATTTTTACCTGACGTCACAATATAAGATGTGAAGCAGCTCTTTGACTCACGTGTGTAACGACGTACGTGCTTGCATCCGTACGAACGCGCCGCAACGCATTTCTTCACCACGGGTGGTAGAGTGGTGCCAAGTAGGTCATGCCACAGCTGCGCGTTAACCTCATGCTCCCCTCGCACGCTTTCCTCGCTGGTGTGCACTGTCGTCCCTCTCCCTCACTTAGCACACGCTTGCCGCCGCAGCCGCTTTGTCTGTTCACCCGCAACACCTAAACGAATCTTCCATCGCTCACTGCAGCACCCGCGTTAGCGCCGTTTAACCCGTGACGCCACCCGTGCACAACGCTGCTGCTTCGCATCCCATCAGGATTCCCTTTGCGAAGATGGTGTAATATTTTTTATGCAACAAACTATGAGTTGGAATTTCTTTAAAACACGTTATTCACAAATACGTGGTATATCAGAACAGACTCATGTAAATTGCGGTGTTCGGTATAGCCAGCTTTTGGTGTGCACATAGTACAACGTTTGGTACACTGGAAGCATAAATATACAGAAGGTTCGAGCTTTTAAATGAGCTTCTCATACGAATACACTCGCACCTGTGACAGCTCGAAATAAGCTTGCTCGATGTGGAAGTGAGGAAGTTTCGCACGCACAGATTAAGCTCGTAGATGCAAACCGTAATCAAACCGGCATATGCTCGTTCGAGAGGAAAGCCACCGTTGTTCGAAGTTCTGTTCCCGGCAGAAGCCGCAGCCCGAGAATGGGCTGGTTGTGTCGGCACAGTGCCGTGCTATATTCTGCAGATGCTCAGAAATGTATTCGCGGAGTGCGTGCCTTTGTGTTTTTACGACGAGAGCGCGCTTTCACGAAGTCAGCTCACGTGGATTTCCTGTCAGCTCCTCTTCCTGAAGCGGTGTCAGGCGCGAAAGCCTGATACCGCTAACCCTCTGTGATGGGCTCGTTAGTCCCTTCGGGTTGGCAGATTTGTCACAGAAAAAGGGCTTCTTGCGGTTCTGGTTAGGTGCAACGAGAAGAACTCCTGCACCGCGCTGTCAGGATGGGGACGATGGCTCGTTCATTCTGGCTCTTGCCATCATGGCTCACCGTCCCTTGCGTTGCTCGCGCTCTTGTGCGAGTACTGAGGGGGTTAGCTATTTCCTGGTTCACCTAATAATAACTGTTCTGCGGAATACTTATCGGTGTTGTTATAGGTCCTCGCTCCCTCGAGGAGCACGATGTTTAAAAAGTTTTCCATTAAGATAGTTCTAGAAACTGAAGCGTTCTTTCTTCTGCTCGCATCGTTAGTGTGAAGGGTTATTTAACCAAGGTAGACGGTGCAGTACACGTTAACATTGGCGTAATGTCGAGCTGGGGCCCTATGATGCCGTAGCACTACAAAGGTTTCAATTCAGGCTAGTTGGTGCTCTATGGTCTACTACGCATTGAGAAGTAGCAGAGCATAAAGTACCAACTTGCTCCAGCTAACATATCAACTACCATGCCAGCTGGCATGGAGTACAATAAGTTGCATACCAGACTCATGCTGAAGCTGTTGTTAGAACTACGGTTGACGTATGAGATGTTTTCTGCAGTGTTTGCGGCCCCGTTATCACTGGCACTGTAAATATTGTCACGGGGTCGTGACGTGGCCGAAGACAGGAGACTTCGTGTTGGGATTTAACTGTTTATTTGGGCGAACCTGTGCCCTTTAAACGAAAAGTCCAATTACAGCAGCAGTCTCGCACAGATAGCAGTCTCGGACTGATAGCGGCGAACGGAGCGTCAGCCTTCGATCAACAACTGACAAACGGCGAAGCGCGTCGGCATTTATACTCTTGCCGTCGAATGTTCTAGCGTTATCGCTGGCGGCGGCGTAGGTTCCAGAACAATCTGTACCGTTCGCACAGTGGGCGTGATCTTATCGAAATGATCTACTACAGTCCGGAACTTTCTCGAAAACTGCAGGTGCGGTTCGCGCTGAGAATGGTGTGGTGTTTTGGGACGATAACAAAAACTTGGGAAATGGAACGTAGCAATATTTATTTGGGTGCATTCAAATCAAAGGTCGCCGGCTATGTAAGCGAGTGGCTGTTTTTTGTCAGTTCTGCTCTTAATTCAGTTTTTAAAAACGTTTTTTCCCCACTGTATACAGGGGTATGCTTCTTCGCCAGCATGGTGAGGCAAACAAAAAAGACTTCAGGTCTTTTTTTTGCCTCTTCCCTCGTTACTTCTTTCCCCCTTTATCTCTTGGACCACTAACCCCAAGCTTAGTTGTTCTTATCAAAGAAAAGGAGCAGTTAAATTTACCTCTCTTTCCTTCATTCAAAGCCAAGTTCTCGTTCTGGAAGACCTAGTGCCTTCAGATGGCATGTGACAAATTATTGATTAGCTGCCAGCTTGGAATAAGATCACGTATTACATGATGCCATTAGGAAAAAAAATGTTTCTCCCACACTCACCGCTATGGCAACAGGTGGTGCTGATTGACTATTCCAGGTTTAATGCACATACATACACCATAAAACTGATGAGACATTGCAGCCATCGTAGCTCAGTTGGTGGAGCATAGGACACGATATTCGAAGGTTACAGGTTCGGCTCCTGCATGTGGCAGGCTATCTTTTCATCCACTTTTCTTTCTTCACATTTACATCAAGGTTACCTCAAATACAATTCCCTACACTTTCTTTGGCATAATTGTCTGTCAGTTGTCAATGATACTGTTTTTAGTAAAGTAAACGAGCCTGCAAGTTTACCTTTTTTTCCGTCAATCACAAGGAGTGCATGGTACTACCACAATGCTTCAACCCCACCAGTAGCAACAAAATTACAGCCGGAAGCGGTAATGCAGACACTCGGCACCATATCAACACTACCAGTGTCTGCGAGTACGTGCAGACCATGTTCACACCACACCTATCTCCCCGGTACAACCGCACAGTGACAAGAGTGCCGTGGTATGTATAACACCTCCATCACAAATACCAACAAAATAATTACGGCCGTTGTGGAAGGCCATCTTAAAGTAGTATTTTTTGTCAGCACCGTGTCAACGCAGAAAATAGAAGCTTTAAAAGGGCCCTGCAACACTTTCTGAGCATGGTCAGAAAACCCCTGCTCATCGGTTGTCGAGGTTCCTGAGAACACGGGAGCGAACTATAGCCCAGGACATGGCTTGGAATTCGCAATAAAATTGAAAAGTTTGCTAAAGTTCGCCTTTTCTTCTCCCAACAGGTGACATTACAGGCTGAAAAATTACTGCGTCACAGGCGATGTGTTTGGGCATGGCACGCTCGGTCGTTACTGGGGCTGCCACAGAAGGCCGCGACTTGTCCAAGCGTGTGCGCGAAATCACAGTGAAAAACCGAACTTGCGAAAAAAAAACGTAGACGATGATGCTTCATTTTTTTGTTGTGTAACCAGGAATATAATTATTATACTGACTCCATTGATGGCATTCCTATTTGTAAGGTAAGATTATCGTCACAGGTCCTACAAAGAAGGCAGACATTAAAAATAATCAGTAAGTTAATCCTTGGTGGCACACACACACATGTACACGCAAGCACAAACAAACAAACAAACAAACAAACAAAACACACGCACGCATACACGCACGTACACACAAACACACACACACACTTAGGAAACGTAGCCAAACGTAGAAGCTTAGCCGAAATATAGAAACATTCTGAAAATGCCACCAGGTACAGAATACCAAACGAAAGCGAACGTGAAGAGACCGACGACAAAGCACTCGGGCAAATGCACTGGCGCATTATGTTCCAGCGTAGTCACCATCGAGTGAAGAAAGAAAAGCCACTGCATCAACCGCATGCGTACCGGCACAGCTAGCCAAAAAGGTTCCACCGTGACTAGAGTCCGGAACAGCTAGAAAACAGTTTGCCCAGACGACGACAATGTGTGTTCACATACAACAAGAAAAATCTGCGCGTTTACGTGTACGTGAGTGGGCAGACGGGGGCGAGGAGGTTAATGGGTAGTGGCGCAGAATGAAACGCGCAGGGAGCATAGGTGAATCAGTGTTGTCATGCGCAGGGGGGTACGAAGTAGAAAGAAAAAAAAACTAAACAGCAAACGCGTAATGAAAGAAACGCAGAGAAATAAGCGTAGTGAAAAGTTATGTGGTAGGTCAAGTAGTAGGAGCAAAAAGAAAAAGAGACAGAGAAAAACAAATCCTTCGCTGCGAAGGTTCGGCTTTCAAGACCAAAGAGCATGGTATGCGCTGAGAAAGAACAACTTGCGCACGCTTGCACAAGCAAACTGAGGAAGCGAGTGGAAAGTTCAGTCTCGCGCGATACCGTTGCGGTGAGATGGTGAGAAATTCAAAGCGAGAAAAAGAAAGAGCGGCAAGAAAATGTTAGAACATCGTATTTTCGAGCATTCTTCGCGCAGGCAATTGAGTGATAAGAAGAATAAACATCAGTTTTTTATGATGGCAGTGAATACATCACATTTCATCCGCTCGAATTAAAATTGTACTTGCTGTGTCGTTTGCAAGATGTTACTGGTCAAGGCATAAGAAATCTGAGACGAAAGAGTGCAAAGATGGGTGGGCGCGTTTACTCTACGTTCGCTCTATCTGACAGCAAAATCTCACTCTGCACTCAGGCAGATAAAGCCTTGAGCGCGAACTGTTGGCCCTAACACTGTGTTTCCTGTGTCCGTCGTTGCCGCCTGCTTTCTGTATCAATAGACCTGCTGTGCAAGTGCTGTTTACACCAATAAACCCCTTTCGCTTACACTGAAAGGACACGGCAGAAATTGACTGCTGATTCAGGTCAACTGGCTAAACCTGAATCAATCGGTAATCTCAACAACGAAAACAAGGGTTTCCTAAAAAGTAGATTGATTCTGTTGTCAGACTATCATCAAATTTGATTGTCAGAAAATAAAATTACAGGGCAGCCCTCCACGCGTCTCTTAAGCACCTCGCGAGAAATTGAGTTCACTTGGTTGCGAGTTATCAATTATTTGTGGTCGTTCATTATTATTTTTTTCGGCAGACCAGTTTTAAGAAGTGATTGGGAAAGAGAGAAACTGGTATTGCCAGTACACTTCATACCTGCCCATACTGTATAAAACACCTTATGCAGCATTCGACATTTTCATGTACTAATACCCAACTGATGCAAGCAACCGTGTAAGCGACCTTACGCTTTTTACTGGCAACATTGCTCTGGAGTTGTCCTTGCATAGAATAAGAGTTGTCAGGCTTTAGAGTTTTCTTTTCAGCACTGGGCAGTTTGCCTGTTCTCAGAAACATTATTACAAAAAAACCACTTTGCTGAAATATATTTCACTGGAAAAAAAAGTAGAGCATTGAAGTTTATGTGTAATTGCTCAAGACATCGCATAAGTAACACGACTACCAATATCCAGCCTTATGAAATGCCTCACAAATGATATGCCGCGGTCAACGAATACCGAGAGTTTAGGCCGAAATGCAGGCGCTTCCATGGCCTGTAGCAAATGAAAAAATGGCAAATGGCAGGAACGTACAGCCAAAATTTGTGCATAAAGACTGCCCATTTCAGGTTTTCCAACGCAATAAGAGCAATCCGCGGCATTTGGTTTCATAAATTATCTCGACACCTCAAGACTCTTGTATCTTCTAGTCTAGAAATAGAAAAACGGTAGTATGCTTTCCTCCCTTTTATCAAGTGTTGATATAAATAAATTTTTTTCGTCTGCACCTCGAAATACGTGCTGCCCCAGGTTCACGTTCATTATATTAGGATAGTAAAAAAGTCATAAACGCACAATGCTGACGTTGGAAGCTCAGCGTCGTTGGTAAAACATGGGCATACTAGCGCTACCCGAGTAACAAAAGAAATAAAGTTTATGCTCGCTGTGTAGAACGGTATCATCTTATCAGAAGCGAAAAGCCATGCTTTTTTTAACTTTTTGCAGCGCCAGCTGCTACGAGATCATAACGAGAGCTACTTTTGGCGCCGTATATAGTTATCAGCCGCTGCCAGTTTCGGTAACCACTGGCGCATGATAGAAGAAACGAATAAACGAAAAAGAAAATGTTCCGGAGAGGATTTACGGAGAGGTAAATCTTTTAACGTTTAAACGCCAAGCCATTTATATCTACCACTTACCAATATTGGCGGGCATCTCGGAGGGGGGGGGGGGGGGTCTTGTGTTTTCAGCATTATCAACAAGATGGCGCAATGAGCGGGTGACGGCTCTCATCTCTCACGCGTACTTTCATGCGTGGAGAGGAGGGAAGTGAACGATTTCCCGTGCACCCTTTTCTCCCGGGGCGGAGGATGATACGTCTTTGCTGGCGTTAAGGCTTCCACTGGAACGATTCCGTTGTAGTTACGGGGCGTACATAGGTCTCTGCAATCGTCGCAAAGCCTCCGTTTGCGAAAAGGGCGCGTTTCTCAGACACAGCGAAGTAGCAACTGACACACTTATTTACGTACGTTTCGTGCGTCATATGTGCGTGAGAAACGCGGGGCATGTTTCGATCTGCTTGCCCTACTGCGCGGGACCTTCCGATTTGTTGCTATCGCGTTCATTGCTTCGCCTTTGAGGTAACGCTGCGACTTTTTTTACAGGCAGTTGAGAATGTTTTTGGAGGCAGGTGCTACGAACATACGGAGCCTTGTGGAGCAATGTAGTGCTCAGAGCTCATCCCAAGCTTTGCTAAATCGCCTAAAGTTTTCTCGCTATTCCACATCTGCCCCTCGTTAGTTCTGTGCATTCAAACGAAGCAGGGAAGCGTAAGAGGAACAGAAATGTGGACATAACGGGTGTTACTACGTCTTGTACTTACTATGGCCCGTCCTTTTTATCTTATACAGTAACGGAAGTGTTTTCCTTTTTCTCAGCGTTGTTTTTTCTTCATGGATGTGGGGTAAGGTGTAAGACGGGGAGACTCACAAGACAAACCTTTTGTTTCTTCTGAGCAAAAGAACCGCGAATCTGGGCGCAGAGCACCTTGAGGACTTTTACTGTTTCGTTGAGTCTTGACTTTACGACTGAATTGCAGAAAAGAGAAAAAAAAAACGTTCTAACACACGGTTTTTGGTAAACGTTAAAGTCTTAAACTCGAAACGCGAGGTTATCTTTTTTGACATCTTGAATTAAGTCATCCGAAAAGTCGGTTTTGAATAATACGTAGGCAAAAACTTAGATAGCAAATAATACACATATAGTGTTAGTCCATCAATCAAAAGCCTCTGTGTGTACGCTCACACACCTACTTGAGGAAGTCCTTAGCCTAATAATAAAGGTTCTCTTATTTTAAAACTTTCATCTGATTTCGAGCACCTCCTCAAGCAGTCGAAGTAAGTTTTCCATTGAGTCTTTCGCGTATTGCGAGATTTCTGAAATCGATGTAGTAGGCGTCCTGTGCACAGAGTGAACAGATGGACAATGTAGTTTCGAACTGTAGTGAAGTATATCTTTTTCTTGCAAATAGACTGAGACGAGTAAAATAGGCCGCCGGCTGAGCGAGCGATAGCGACGAAGAGAAATGATAAAAGTTCGTCCTACTCACATAAGCCAAGCCGCTGCTCACCTTAAAGCTTTATACCTTTCTATAATAGCACTGTGCGGGAATAAAGAGCAGAGATAGAAAATACCTTAAATTTCGGCTATAGCTGAGCTCACTACAATTGGATGAAAGGGACTCAATCGGGGAATAGAGTTGGCTAAACCCGACTAGATCGCGTTTGCCTGTGAACTTTCTACGTTCGTTTGGCGTCTCAACCAAACTTTCGAGGACAGATTATGCAAAATCAACTCGGCACACAGTACACACTCGACCAGATCGTTTCCGTATTAACACGGCGACCAGTTTTAGGTGCGAGACTCCTTAAGACGTGGGTCGTGCGTCTCTTGTATGTAGTACCCATCTCTCGACTTAGTCTTTGAAATGCCCGCTGGATGGCGGTCCTGTAAATGAATAATATATGATGAAAAGATGTGAAATGGCGGTATTTGGAGGGTTCACTAGATGGATGGACGGAGGACAGACATACATACGGACGCACAGACAGACAGGAAAGACAAGACAGATGGACAGACAGGACAGACAGGGCAGACAGACAAATGGGCGGATGGATGGACGGACGGATGGATGAACCCGGCTAGCGGAAGACTCACGGCTCACCAATAAAACCCTTCGAAGCTTCGCCCCACTCTTTACCATTCACTCCGTGAATATGCTGTGATTTATTTTTGGTCTAGACCTGGATTTGCTTGAATTTGTCGGTTTTATGAGCACGCAGCTACCTGGAATGCATTCATAATTACCCGCTTCATTACATCAACACCCCACATCTCGTTCTCTTTCTCTCTAAGCTTTCTCGAGCTGTAGTGAAAAAAAATGCCATAAGTCGGCGCCAAGTTGCACAAAGCTTGTTTCAGCCAAGCTGGTTGATCCTCAGCTCATCGTGCCGCGGCACGCGAATGGCAACACCGGTGGCGATGGAATTTCGTGCGCTTAGCCGAAGCGGCAGCCAAGAGATGGCTCGAGAAGCGTAAGATGGGGGGCTAGTTGGTGACACATTTAGGAAAATTATAACTGCGCTAAAAATAAGACACGAGAACGAGATAGCCACGGTTAGATTAGGAATACGCGCAAAGCTTACCAGTTTGAATGTATTGAAATATTTTTGCGTGAGCGACAGTGTCTGAAACTGTTGTGGTTGCTGTGGTGACCACCCGGCGGTGGCTTGGCTATCTTTAGCACAAGTGGCGCTCAGCCGCAACGTTTGCTATGGCAACGGCACAGCAGAGAGTTTACGTTAATGGACGTCTTACTACCAGCTTTAGCAGCTTCTCTGTTAATAGGGTTGTATAGGGGCTCCGGCATCTGTCATTTTTTCCACTCAAAGTACTGTGAAGGGTTTTCGGCCAACCACATTGAAATGGTCTCGAAAAAAAAAAAAGAAAGACGACGCACTCAGTGCCACCAGTGAGCCCAGGCAAGCACCAGTCTGAAGTTCCGCTATATGCACAATTTTAATTATAATTCTTGAGGTATAACATCAGAAAAGCAGGATATCATTATGAGAAAAGCAGCAATGAATCACTCCGAAAAAAGATCACCTCAGGTTCCTTGATGCACACCTAAATCTAAGTACACATGCCTCAAGTATTTTCGTTTTTATAGAAATAGACGTGTCACGGTGGGGATTTGACCCCTTGACCTTCGGGTCACATTTCGAGCACCATAAACACTAGACCACCGTGGCGACTATGCGTCTCATTTCCTTTACGCAGGAGACATTACATTGAGTTCAACAGGTAATTTTAACTTGCACATGCATTTAAATTCTGCGCAAAATTTTCACTTTATTTTACAAGTAATCACACACATTTCTATTCTATCTCTCTTACTCACGGTTCAAAAGCAGCTCATAGTTTAGTATACGTTTTTATCAGGAAACAGATACGTGAATTTATCAGAATCCCATAGTGTGTATATTAAATCGTTAAACCCTGCTACATCAATAGACATGATGGACATTTTACATTGTTCAGACCAGTGGTTAGTCTTGAAGCCCCACAAGCGGCCATCGGAAAAACACTCACTTTTTTGGCGCGTCTGCCAGCTTTCAATTTTAAAGACGATAGTCTTTCTTGGGGACCTTCGACGCAAAAATTGTGATCTGTCTGTACATTTCTGTTTGTCCACCCTTAAGGGTGCTCTTAACGGCACCGAAGTGACCAAACGATACTCCAAACGGCCGACCTCAAGGTTCAGCGTTCATACTCGTGAGATTTTCAATTAAAAAGCAATTATTGCGCATATCTTAGGGACCATAACAACACGTCAATATCATGTATGTGTATTTTTTACTAGGAAAGGCATACATAAGTAATTATAAAGATCATAGCGTTATAACGCTGCGCTGGCCATGCAACGATTGCACGAAACGGCAAGTGTTTCCAACGCTTTGCTAAGACGACATGGTGATGACACCTGCCCGTCACCTTGCATTCTACACCTTATCATTTCCGAGACAGGCGCACACGGCGCGCGCCCCGTTTTTAGAATAACTGCCAGATAGCGCTAATGTCTCACGTGTGACGTGAACAGATGCGCTTGTTCGCCTCCGCTGCACGCTCGAGGCACTCTAATGTAGCGTTCCACTGAAAAATCGACGCTTCTCGGACCTCCTGTCGGAACGACTTGTGATTGTTGGCCATGGCTTTACTGGAGGCTTGCAAGGACTGAACTCAACGCGTCCAGCACCTGTAGACTGCTCCTAGCAGTTGGCGTATCGATGCTCGTCAGAAGACTTCTGATGACACTCACAATGGATCGCAGCATAGGAATAATTTGACGATCGGCTGTTGGAGCCTCGTCATCAGCAGCATTGGCTTTCACTGGGAGCAGAGAGCGGGAAGGCTGCTCGGAAGGCCGTGCGTTCGCAAGCACCGGCCAGTCTTCAGGGGAGAGAGGCTTCGCCGGTGGGGATATTCTTGTACTCTCTGGCTTTCTACTGGATGTTGATGGTGGTGTAGACCGAAGTGGTGTATGAATATCAGCATGACTGGAGCGCTTGCGTCGGTGGCGACGTCGACGCACGATTTTCTGTGAAGCTTCTGTGAAGTGGAACGCAAGAGGTCTGCGCATCCAAAAGAAGATACAACGGCGCCTGGACAAATTAGACACCCAATGATGGAGAAAATTGTGTGCGTCACTAGATCCTCATAAATCACTGTCTCAGATATGGAGAATTGTGCGAGGCCTACGTTCTGTTCCAGAGCAGCGTTTTCCCTTCGAAATTCCTTGCACTTTTTCATCGCCGGCACGAAATTGAGGTAGCAGAAGATTTCTGCGCTATGACCGGGGGCCAGACAATATACACAAGCCCACATACAGTGAATCATATCCCTCACTCATGGGACCCGCGCATGGATCTACCGTTTACATCACAGGAGCTCGATGCGGCGCTCGTCTTATGTAATAAGTCGTCGTCAACTGGCCCGGATGACATCTCATACAGGATGCTGTGCAACCTTGGTAAACGGGCACGAGAAGCACTCCTTAACATCGTCAACGATTCCTGGCAAGCTGGCGTCGTTCCGCAAGATTGGAAGATTAGCCGCTTGGTACCGATTCTTAATCCTGGCAGATCTCCCCTGGACATTGCCTCTTACCGACCGATCGCACTCTCAAGTTGCGTAGGAAAGGTAACGGAGAGAATGATCTTGGCCAGGCTTGAATGGTACCTGGAATACTATGAGATATATCCGAACACCGTGGCTGGTTTTCGCCGTCACCGATGTTCGATCGACGATGTTATAGATCTCGTCACATATGTCCAGCAACAAAAGGCATGTAAACGACTATCTGCTGCCATGTTCCTTGACGTAAAACGAGCGTACGACAACGTTCTACATGACGCCATCCTCGAAGCCATTGAGTCAGTGGGCCTAGGCGGGCAACTGTATTGTTGGACACGCAGTGTTTGCAAGGGCGGACCTTATTTGTGAACACTGCAGATGGTCCAACCTCCCAACACCCAACGCATCGTGGAGTCCCGCAAGGTGGCGTCTTGAGTCCAACCCTCTTCAACCTCGTTCTCATTGGTCTTGGATAACTTGATCACACTTGGTAGTCGTTCTACATGTACGCTGACGACATCTGCGTCTGGGCATCTGGCGTGACAAGACCTCAGGTACGCGCAAGACTTCAGAAAGCTGTGACGTTGGTATCAGTGTACCTCAAGGACCAGGGTCTGAAATTTTCGCCAGCGAAATGCACATTGATTGGTTTTAGTCGAAAGCCAATGAGACCATACGCTATATCAATCGATGGCCAAGTCATACCATATGTCAGGACGCACAGATTTCTAGGCGTATTCATTGATAGAGACTTCTGCTGGGGCCCACATGTGGCCCACTTGAAGAAGAGGCTGACAGAAATTGATAACTTATTCAAGTATCTCGGAGGAAAAACCTGGAGAACTTCAGTACATGCAATGATGCAATTGTACAAGACGCTTTTTCTTGGCTATTAGCGCTACAGTTTGCCTGTGTTGACCAACACCTGTAGAACCAACATTCGGACTCTCGAAAGCATCCAGGCTATGGCTCTGCGAGTTTGTCTGGGGCTACCGCGATGTTCATCAACAGCTGAGACAATCGAGATCGCTAATGACTACCCGCTAAAGACGCATATCATGATGGAAGTGCTAAGAGCACACGTGAGGCATCTTACTCGTGCCCCTGCCCAACATCTAGCTTCACTGCCAGAAGCCCGACCTCGTGCCTCATTTTGCCAGACAGTCTTGTCATATCGCACACGCATTCCTACGGGATATACAACTCCATCGAGGATTTCAACTCCCCCATGGAGTATGACCTATGCACATGTTGAACTCACGGTTCCAGTCATAGGGTCAAAAGCCTGGCTCTCGTCTCCAGCGTTAAAGCAGCTTTCTCTTCTCTTGTTATATGAGAAATACAGTGAGCATACTCATCTATATACTGACGCTTCAACTAAAGTGGATGGGTCTGCAGGGTCGGTGATCTTTCCTGCAACAGCGACAACGGTGAAGTTTCGTTTATCCCACCAGACATCATCGACAGCTGCGGAACTTGCTGCTCTACGTAGCGCAATTCAAGTCATTAAACACCAAGAAGCCAAGAAATGGAGCGTGTTCACGGACTCTAAGGCAGCACTACAGTGTTTGATATTCGCCTTGCCCCGGGGACCTCATGAACAACTAGTGCTGGAAATTAGAGAGCTGCTTCACCACCTCTTCGACGAAGGACACAGAATCACGTTTCAGTGGCTTCCAAGTCACTGCGGCATATTGGGCAACGAATATGCCGATGCAGCTGCCCGAGCAGCACACGAAGATGATGAAGAAGAATCTATACCATTTTCAAGGACTGATGCTGCAATGACCATCCGAAAAATTGCTAATGCAGAATTAAAATCCCTGTGGAACACCGAGTGCTTACGGCACACGCGACTGCATAGACTGGACGCGTCTCGTCGACTCCGGCCTCCGTCTGGACTCTCTCGACTCGAGACAACGGTGCTTTGCCGACTATGGCTTGGTGTCGCCTTCACCAAGGCTTTCGCTTTCCGAATCGGCATGGAAGACAGTGCTGCTTGCGGTCATTGCGGCAGCGATGAAACTATAGAGCACGTTCTCTGTCACTGCCCTCGTTACAGCGTGCAAAGACGGCAACTAGCTGCTGCGTTAGCTCGCCTTGACGACAGACCTTTGTCTGAACAATCAGTGCTGGAAAGACGACATGATTTGTGTGCTCACAGAAAATCAGTGAATGCCTTACTGAACTTTTTGCGTGGCAGCGGCCTATTGTATAGACTGTAGCACCCCAGCTCCCCCCCCCCCTTTTTTGCGCGCGTCTATTTCCCTCTTCGCTTTCTTTCCAATCTTTCTTCCCCATTCCACTTCCCCTAGTGCAGGGTAGCAAACCGGATGCTCCACTTTCTGGTTAACCTCCCTGCCTTTCCCTCATTTTATTCTCTCTCTCTCTAGCGTAGCGTCTCCAGAATACCATTCTCTGATTTTCTTGCGCAGAACATCAAATAAACGTTTTGTTCACTCTCTCCAAACGCAAGACTATCATCTTCCGATGACATTTGCGGTGTAACAGGCTGATACGGGGCCAATTTTTTTCTTGTTCATTCATGAACATTAAAAACAAAACGTGCCACCATTCCAAATGAGTCTGCAAAACACACTCAAGTGTAGAAGCTATGAAGGGACAGAGAAAGTTAGGAAGCTACTGCGTTATAGCTGGTTCATGTCATGAAAATCTGAATCTTATTCTGTCAATATTTATGGTACCTCCAAGAGTTTTTGTATAAAACAGATGTCGAAAAAATGTAGACAACAAGGTTGCGAGTTTTTTTATTTCATCCCAGAAAACTTGTTTGCTTGAATGCTTTTCTGTTCACTGTGCTACCGCTTAAGACTTCGTGAGCTTAGAAGAGTCTCGCTTTAGCTAAAACAAAAAAAAAAAACAGGAATGATCATACGGGCGATAACATTTCAAAAGTGTTTCTGTGTATGAGCAACGCTCGAGGCATTTCACTTGTTTATTCAGTGCAGATACAGATTTTCATCATAACAGAGCAATACGCATTAGAAGACGACAAATGTTTTAAGAAAGAATATACGGCATGACGTTGTGAGTGAGACTGCCTAACATCATTTCTCGTCAAGATTACGTTCTTGCCGACTGCGATAGAACTAGTTCGCCAAATTGGAATGCAGTCCCAAGCCTCTTCAGTAGTCATGGAGATTTCGTTGCACGCAAGGCGCTTTGTTCTTTGTGCGACTGTCGGACTTAAGCCCTATTTACTTGACTGCTTAACAAGGCCAGATTTTTTTTAATCTTTATTATATCTACAACTGTCTTCACGAGCGGCCAGCCTATGACGGTTCTATTTTTTTTGTTGCTATTAGCTCAAGATTTATTGAAAGTAGCTTCATACTAAACTGTGGACAAGGAGGTCAATCCTGAGTATTGGCTCCACTCTAGGGACTTCGAAGCAGTTTTTTTGTAACGAGCAATTTTTCTCCCCACGAATGGTGCTCTGGTAAGGATTCAAGCAACGAACTATAGATCTGTTCAAACGTTTACTGCATTCTTGGAATTGTTTTGGCTGTTGTGTCAAGAATAAATAAAAATACAGGTTAACCAGAAACAATAGTTTGTAAATTATATTGCGCTCTTCTGAAACTATGCCGCTTAATTAAAAACAAAGTGATTGCAAGATTTTTACAAAAAAAAGAGTCAAGTTAAGGTTAAACAAATACGTAGAAGACGAAGGTGGCGCTCGATAAGCTTCGGTAGACAAAAGGATGATAGGTTGGCTACCAGCCCCAACAGTCTGAAAAAAAAAATACGTATGTAAAGATCAACTGCTGTCAGACGAGCCAACTTATGTTTGAAAGAAAATTTATTAGTGAATCAACATAAGCGGGACCGCAATCTGCAGGCATCTCCATATCATCACTGGCAGCGTGCCGCTGTCGTTAAATAAAAAAAAATATAGAATCAACACACTCTACGAATAGTAACATTTGAATATCCACATAACAGAATATACGACTAAAAACTCTAGAAAGAGTTAATGCGAAGGGTGTTAAGCATCGCGAATAGCAGGTGTAACATTAACTTCGGTAACACGCAATGTTACCACAACGTGGAAGGGTCTTATTCAATGGGGCGGCAAAATGCGTCAAAATTCAGTGCTATTATAGGGTCAACTGTTTTCAGCTCGGTGGTCACCCCAGTAACCACCTTTTTTCATTTTTTAAAAACACGTGACCTCCGCGTGTCCAAATAGCCATCCAAATAACCAAGCAGCGAATTGCGAAAACATTCCCATTCACAGCGCGTGCAGGACCAGTTCTTTGTGGGATTTTGTACCACCTATCTCGTCACAAGAGTGAATGAGATTGTCCCTGTGCCTTTCCTCGGAAGCAGGCATCCAGGAAGCCTGCACAGCATTCATGAAGACTCTATTCCAACGATTTAGTAGAAGAGTTAACATAAAGCAAAAAAGAAGAAAGAAAAAGAGGCAGGAAGCAGGAATTGAAGAAAATAAAAAGAAAAAATATGGCAGCATATTCACGAAGTGAATGATGGAGAGTCGGGCGAAGCATTCATCCGTCCATTCGTTCTTGCTTCCGTACGTCCATGCGTCCGTCTGTGTGACCATCCATGCGTCCATCCGCCCATCCATGCGTGCGTCTGTTCGTGCGCCGGTCCCTGCGTTCGTCCATTCATCTGCCCCTGCGTCCGTTCATGCGTCCATCCATGCATCTGTCTGTGTGTCCGTTCGTTCATATATTCAACACTCCAAGTACCACCATCTCGCATCTTTTCATCATATATTTCCCATATAGAAGCACCGCCATCCAGCGGACATTCCAAGGACTAAACGAGAGGTGGCACACGCACACTTTCTTACCGCTTGCGCTTCGGGTCTACTTCCCACCTTTAACCACCTCGAGTTCATGGTACTAGTTCACTGTATTCTTGGCACTGCGGCCCAACGCTCGCTAAACCTTTCCAAAACCAAGGAGGTTACGCCCAGCGAGTATAACGTAGCAACATTTTCCTGTCAGATAGTGCTCAATGTACATGCCAATGGCTGCTAATGGGAAATGAGAGGCGGAGAATTCGGCTTTTACTTTCTTACGGCTTGCGCTTCGTATCTACTTCCCATTTTTAACCACCTCTAGTTCATGGTATACACTAGTTCATTGTATTCATGGCACTGCAGCTATACGGTCGCTAAACCTTTCTAAAACTAAAGAGGTTACACCCAGGGAGTATAACGTAGCAACTCTTTCTTGTCAGATAGTGCTCAATGTACATGCCAATGGCTGCTAATGGGGATCGCAGCGTGCGCGTTAACTAAAAGCCGAATGCTCCTGTCTTTCATTCCCTATTAGCAGCCATTGGCATGTACATTGAGCACTATTTTTTATTGTTGAACAACGTACAGAAGAAATATATGACCGGCGCCACGTTGGAAGTCAAACTGTTATACTCGTTACATACTACAACGGCTACGAGAGATGAATAAGTGCTGTTATAAGGAGTTTCGCCCCTAATAATAAAACAAAGAATGAAGGTAGGGAAGGAAGAAAGATGAGGTGGGGAGCAAAAGCAGAAAGAGAACTTGAAGCGGCTTAGTTAATGTCCTCTCTCAGCTCTCGTGTAGTTCATCCCGAGTTGTTTCAGCTAGCGAATCTGGGCAGAACAAGCAGTTCCCAGGCAGAAAATTCTCGTTAAGCAATGACGTACCGCGACAATAGTGCATGTTTGGTTGAGTGTTAGCAATGTGAAAACACGGCCGGTTGAGTTACTCTGCGGAGACACGGATTAAAAGACGGCGAGCCAGGAAATTAAGAGAAAAGTGGAAGCTGGGTGGGGGAAGAGAAGTGAGTGGGTATGTGGGTATTGGCTTTTAGGGGCACATCTGGTAGTCCACTAAATCTCTCATGACACATGGTCAAACAGCGGCCATTACACGCCTAAAACAACACTCGAAATGCTCAGAACCAATGCCAGATTAACGAATAAGGCCCGAAATCTTATTCAGAACAAAAAATGACTTGAAATTAAATGCCATATGATACCTTGGATCATCAAAAACCTATATGAATTATCTGCCAGAGACCCGCACCCCTAAAGAGAGTGCTCCCGCTTCGGCAATCGCTTGCTTGCCGAGGCGCTGGCGCTTTCCCTTGCACGTTGGCAAGCACGCACCCTAGGAGACACAAAGACGTTTTTACGTGCAACGGAGACATGAAACACAGCCTGAATGCGGATGTGTTGTCGACAGGTGTGCGAACACTGATCGTTCATTACAGCGCGATCAGGGAAAGAGACACAGGTATGTGTGAAAGCGGAGGAAGTGCTACGAATTTCCTCATGTTTTACTTAAACAGTCATTGCTCACTTTTCTTTGAGCTTGCTGTTGTATAAATGTAGTATGACTGAGGTAAGCGAGTAGCTATGTCGGAATATATTAGATAATCATAAAGATAATTAAACGCACGTGATGTGCGATGAAGACGAGCAAGCATTAATACTGGCGTATGCAATTTATCGCAATGCACGTCCAAGGCAACGTCAACAACACACTGGACAAAAGAAAATTATAAGAGATAATGCGATTTCTACGCACCATCTTCTCTAGGCATAACAGATACGCCCGGCGCCCCTGTTATGCTTAGAGAAAAGTGAGATGACGCCAGCTTATTTCACCTGTTAGAAAAGCAAGATGTAACTGGCAATACTATCTTCCTATTGAAGTACCTGTAACTGATGGCGAAAAAATTTGTTACCAGCGCGAGGAAATTCACTTTTTTGATACATTTTGCAGTGGCCAAAAACATCTGAAACAATTCGCCCAATTCCTGGTGCTTTGAAAGACACAGAAGACTTTGGTACACAGGGTTTGAAGAATATCCTCGTATGGACGATGAGGTTCTGCCGTTTAGCTAGATTGAAGTCAACGGGTGCCTCAAATTTTAATCTCGAGTTTCCCTCAATTTCGTGCTCTACCGCTTCGCAACGCTTTTCAACTCGTCGCGCTTTCAGCAGGATGAAAATTTTCACTCCCAGCGCAAGCGAGAAAATGAAATGTGAGCGTAGTGAAATCGCGTTAAGTGTAATAAAAGACGGTCAGGTTAATTAAAAAAAATTACGGCATGTTCACGGGGTGACTGATGATGAATGGGCGAAGCTCCGGAGGGATTCATCGGTAAAATGTGAATCTTCCGTGTAATTCGCCCAGTCGATCATCATGTAAAGACGTGAGAAACGCTGTGTGTGTATATACACAAATCAACTTTTATTTGTTCTTAGACAATGGATGGCTTGCGATGTCCCTTGCCTCGCGCGCTCGCACATCGGGATTCTGTCTGCGAGCGCGCGCTGCTGCCGCCTTGCGCTCTCTCCGCTGTGCAGCCTTATCCATCCGGCGACTCCGAGCGCGCGCCAACAGCGAACGGATTTTATTACAACGCTCCCCCTAGCGTACGTCGCCGCACTAAATCGAACGATTGCCTTCAACCAATGACACGTGCCATATGTGACATCATTCCTATTTTATAAGATCTCGCGTCTTTCATCAACTACAAGTACCGCTTTCTAGTTTATAACATCTTGCATCTTTTCATCATCAGCTACAAGTACCACCATCTAGTAAACACTACAAGAACTAAACGAGAGGTGGCTACATACAGGAGACGGTACCGCCATCTAGTGAACACTGCAAGAACTAAACTAGAGGTGGCTACATACAGGGGACGGTACCGCCATCTAGTGAACACTGCAAGAACTAAACTAGAGGTGGCTACATACAGGCTACAGGGGACGCACAGCCTGCACCCTAAGGAGCTTCGCCCCTAAAATGTGTATGTTTAGTGTAGCGCTTCTCACAAAGTGGAGACCATGACAGGAATTTTCATGTACGGTGTTCACAACATTGAAGCTTTGTTTTCTCGTTTGTTCATTCTATGGCTCAAGCAGGTACGTTAAGTTTTGAGCTACATTTGAGCATACCCGAATTCACCTCAAGACAGACGGAAGTGGCTTGAATGTTATTAAAAAAAAACTTGAAGCATGTAATGAAACAGCGAAACTTAGGAGATTGTAAAGACTAGTATGGTCACTTCTAGGCTGCTTCCAGGCCTTCGTTAGCCGATGAGGGTTGTTTTTACGTTGCGCCTACAGTGTCTATATGCTTTTTCTAGGTTATGCTATGTTGTTTCAACGTTCGTTCCCAGCGCAGAGATGTTCGCTTTAAATAATGGACAGTCGCAGCATAACACGGATATCCTTACTTCGGCAACTCGCACTAAAACCAAACATTCGCATTTCGTTTCATGGGCACATCACAGGGGCGGATGCAGCAGCTCATTTTACGGGGTGCGGTCCCTTGAAGCAAAAGCGGAGAGGGGGTTCCTTGATCTTGTGCTTTTTATAGTTAAATCATCACAAGAGCCTCGTCGCCACATACTGTCCCACTAATTTGTCCCACTAATTTGTCTTAATGAGTGGTAGAGTTGGACGAGAGGCATTTAACAGAGCATGGGGGGGATGGCAGTGCTAACACCGGTTTTAGGGGGGAGGGAGAGGCCCCGATAGATTGATTATCTGGGGTTTAACGTCCCAAAACCATCATTTGAATATGAGAGACGCCGAGGGAGGGGCAACTGCCCTTACCGCTCTCACTGTGGATCCGCCACTGGCTCATCATAGTCGATGTATAGACCTTTCACCTTTTCGGGATCTTCGGGCACTTACCGTCGCCTTTCCCGTCCCCCAGTATGGTCTCGTTGGTCTTTGGCTCACCGCCATGACTTCGAAGCCTACTGTTATGTTTTTTTTTTCATATTTGGTGGAGCAGCGGAGAGTTGTTAGATTTACACAATTTCAGTGGCGTATACCCGCTTATCGTGATGATAATTTGCTGACAGAACGCACACAGCTATTACGGCTACACTAAAGAGCTTCACTGTCCGCGTCGGTAGATCAGTGGCTAGAGTGCTCGGCTTCTGACCCGAAGGTCGCGGGTTCGATCCCAGCCGTGCCGGTCGCATTTCTATGGAGTCAACATTGTAGAGGCCCATGTACTGTGCGATGCCAGTGCACCGATAAAGAACACCAGATGGTCTGAATTTCCGGAGCCCTCGACTGCGGCGTCTCTCATAATCGTATCGGGGTTTTGGGACGTAAAACACGGAATAATGATATTATAGAGCTTCGCTCTTAAAACTCACAAAAAAAGCAGTAATGGTATACGTTAGAAGTGGTGTAGGTAGGCTGTGCTATGAGAGCATTAGTTCAGTCAATACAAAGACAAATCACCAAATTTACTTGTGCAGGAACAGTTAACTGTGGCGACGAACGAACACAGCCGTGTTTGAACCAGGTGTAAGAAGAAAATATTTTATTACACCATCGTGTGAACCTTCGTATCGACTAAAGGACACTTGAAAGCGCTTGAGTAGCATCGCATGAGCGTGTGTCTATTTCATAGTTCCCGTGCTTCCCTCGCTTTTCTTTTTTTTGTTTTTCGAAAAAAAGGAAGAAAGAACCAGGCACATTTTAGCGAAAGAAATGCTTGAGTCTTGTGAGCTACAACATGCAGATAATATTTGATCGATTCAAGTCACGTCGCCTCTACAGTGGTCTTCTAACATTACAATACTAGGCATTACTTTCACTGCCTTGGTTTTGTTTAAAAGAAAAGGCCAGCGTACAAGATGGGAGAGCAGTGTGCCATCCTGGTAAAGAACTATTGAAACAGGGAAATTTATTGCACTTCAGGTGGTACAATTGTGTGGTGCAATAATACCACTTCGGTAACACGTACCACGGCCACTGGATAACCAGAGAACAGAGACGCGATGTAGCTTACAGCACTAGAATGCTCTCGTAGATCACTGAAGGAAACAAAGATAAAAGTTAACACAAAAACCGCTAAGTTCAAACAGAATCACATATCATTATGAAGAAAAGCAACATTTTGCGTGTTTAGAAAAACTAGTGAACGATTTAAAGTACTTGGTACTGTACTATGGGAGAACTGTGTGTTTGGACAAAGTTGTTAACGATTTAGAGTACTTAGTACTTTACTATGGAAGGGCAAAATGCCATCCCGGGGTCCCTCGCACAGGTGTATTGACTAAAGCTTGAAATCGCTACGAACATGCAATGCATTTCCTCACTGAAGCGACGTACTGATGTGCACTGCTAACACGTGTCATCGAGAAAGTTGTCTATGCTTGCTCTGGTTCGACTGCGAAATATACCGTTATATTTAATACACGCTTGCAGACAACCATTGCTTGAGTATCTTTGCAATAAATGCCTCTAGATTCCTTGACAATCTTTAAGGTGACATGTTCGTATCTTAGTAAATCGCCTGAACCATAGAGAAACTTAGCTTGTGTTAGCGCGGCACATATAAGGAAGAAACATGGCACAGACGCAAGGAAAGGTAGATGGCGCCTCTCTTTCTTTAGGTCTGTGTAGGTGTCGTGTTTCATGTACCTCGCTAATATGAGCTAAGTTTACGGATTGCCAACGTGCCAGAACTACACTTCTGAACTTGATAGAGAAACATGTTTAACTCAACTTAGGGGTATTTTTTGCGGACGCACGGTGTATCTACATAATAAAGAGTGTGGGGCGTTTCCTTTCTACCAGACGAGCCATCGACGCCAGGCTTCACACGTGGGGCGACAATATTGTACGGGCTCTTCGTAGGGCGAATTAGGCTGGCACTTCTAATTTCCGTCAAAGCCGCGTTCGTCCTGAGCGTTTTCGAGCGTTTATTGCGCGCAGACCATTCGAAGTGTGGGGTGATGCTATCAGTTTGAACTTTACTGTGAGATTCATGGCGGGATCGGAAGCCCATTCAGAGTGTCGTATAATTGCTATCGATATAATATCATTGCTTGCATGCCTCGTTCGCGTCCTCCACGGAACATCGGCTCCCAGAGTTCGTCGGCATCGGTGCTTGGAGGCGTAGTTTTGACGCTTCAAGTGTGTACCCTCCGTCTGCGTTTTATGCAGCGCGTTGCCGTTCGACGTATTGTTTTGTCGGTGATCCACATTATGAGTGGGCTCAGACATGGACCATCTTTTAGTGGAAGTTGCGAGGCCAGTTTTCGAACTGAAAGAAAATCTAGGAGCGTTGGGGGCGACGACCTTTTGACGCCATCACGAAGCTGAAAGTGAATACGCATGAGCACCTCTGAGCTCTTCATTGCGCTAACGGTAAATGAATGATGTGCACAAATACCTCGCCATGCAATACATTTTTGAGGAGGATGGATGACGCGTGGCAGTGTTGTTTAACACAGCGTGGTGCAGCGCACGGTTATATATATATATATATATATATATATATATATATATATATATATATATATATATATATATATATATGGAAGTAGATGCGCTTTCACATAACTGTTTATTGTGCCGACGTTTCGACAGGAACCCTGTCCTTTTCAAGGCATTATGCCTTGAAAAAGACGGGGTTCCTGTCGAAACGTCGGCACAATAAACAGTTGTTATGTGAAAGCGCATCTACTTTCATATTTATAACCTTGCGGCAACCGAAGTTATTCTTCTGTATATATATATATATATATATATATATATATATATATATATATATATATATATATTATGGCGAAGCCTTCGTATAGTGGGTCGTCCTCTCCAGTGCCTTCTAGCGGGTATAGCGGGTATATATATGTATATATATATATATATATATATATATTGTGGCGAAGCCTTCGTATAGTGGGTCGTCCTCTCCAGCGCCTTCTAGCGGGTCGCCCATTTTAGGAAAAAGAAGAGCAGCTCGTACAGAAAGTCAGTACCCGCATTGACTGTCGCTGTCGAGCATCACCGACAAGTGTCCGCCAATAAACGTCTCAACAATTTGGTGGAGAGTGCTGTGCCCTTCAAACACCTTCGGTTCGCATTAGATGCCCTTTGAGCTTAGATCCCGTACCGTGCCTTCTACCATGCACCAAGACGCCGCTAAGCCAACGCTTCCTCCTGCGCCGACGCCATGTTCCGGTGTCCCCCACATCCACCACCCTCCTGTCTTCACTGGCTCGCTATGTGCGAACGCGTCAGCGTCCCCAATCATCGGGACGAGGCAGGTAAACTCGGCAACCTGGTTTTCTACCTCGCGGGTGTGGCCGGCGTGTGGTAGAAAAACCACGCATCCGATTTCCCAACTTGGTCCGCTTTTAAAACCGCCGTCGTCGACGTGTTCGGCCGTCCTGCCGTTCGTAAGCTGCAAGACGAACAGCGGTTACGTGAACGAGCAGAGCAGACCGGTGAGTCCTTCACAAGTTACATAGAGGACATCCTTGACTTGTGCAAGAAAGTGGACGCGAGCATGTCAGAGGTTGACAAAATTACCCATGTTCTAAAAGGCATCGCCGACGATGCTTTCACAATGCTCCTGGCCAAGAACCCTCGCACTGTGGCAGAGATCATTACACTATGCCAAAGTTACGAGGAGCTGCAGCAGCAGCGCTCGATGACCCGTCGGCCACCCTCACGTGACGCTGATCTCTCGGCCTTGTCAACACTTTCTGACCACACCACCTTGCTCGCTGAAATCAAGTCATTCGTGCGTGAGGAAGTTGCCCACCAGGTCTCTTTACTGGCTTTTGCTTCCCCGCAACGTGATCAACAGCCGTCAAGCACACTTCTTCCTCCCCTCCGCCGAGCCGTTCACCAGGAAATCGTGGAGGTCGTTTCTGAATACCACCAGCCGCCTCCAGTATCTACACCACTCAGTTACGCTCAAGTTGTCGCCAGGCAACCCCCACCGATTCCTGTGACTGGCCCCCTTGGTTACACCGAAACCATCGCCAGGCCCCAGGCCTTCGGAGAAACTGTGCCGCCCACATATGCTGACGTCCTCCACGTGCCCCGTGGGCCGCCTACTATGCAGTTATATCAACAGCCGGCTCGCCCATCACGTTCTGCGGCATGGATGGGACCCGCGAACCGATGGCGCATTGCTGACAATCGCCTCATCTGCTTTGCTTGTGGTTGCGTCGGTCACGTAGCACGCTATTGCAATCGTGTGCAGCAACCGCAGGTCGCCTCTAATTTTCCGAGCCAATCGAGCCGCTTTTATGACCAACCGGCGCCTACGTCACCGTCGTCCCGCCCCGCTCCATCTACCCGCCGTTCACATTCTCCGCGACGTCGCTCACTGTCACCGATGCGGCCACGTCCACTAGAGGGTGACCAGGAAAACTAGTCGTCGCAGTTCACGAGGCAAGGGCTGCGACGCTGTCAAACTGCGGAAGCCCTCAGGAAAGACCATCGAACGTGATAGACGTGCTTGTGGATGGTGTTCGTGCATATGCCCTTGTAGATACTGGAGCCGCCGTATCCGTTATGGACGCAAAACTTAGCCGATTACTGCGCAAAGTGATTACGCCACTTTCCGGGCTCTCCCTCTGTACAGCCAGCGCCCAAAGCATTCACCCTATAGCAATGTGTACAGCCCGCCTCATGATTCAGGACGTGATGTATGCCGTTGAATTCGTCATAATTCCTTCATGCTCTCACGACGTCATCCTAGGATGGGATTTTCTCTCCTGCCACGACGCCGTCATTTATTGCTCACCAGCACAAATAGAGCTGACACATTTCTCTTCGACGCCGGCCGACAGTCCACCTGCTGCTAGCAAGTTACTCGTCAGGGACGACACGCAAGTGCCTGCAAACTCGTCCGCGGCGTTGTCGGTCTACTGCGCAAGTCTTTCCGACACCGCTTCACTCCTCTCAACATATCATCGTGTTTTCACCAGAAGAGGCTTGCTGGTTCGTTTCGCGACCGTGCAAGTCACTCACGGCAGCACTACTATTTTTGTTCTGAACTCATCCCCGTACAGTGTTACGTTGGTGCGAGGGGAGTGTCTCGGCAGCGTGGAATCCATCGAAGACGCACAAGTCGTGAATCAACCTGATGACACGCACTGCCAAAGTTCCAATACGCTTAGTGCTGTTTCTACATCTGTTTCATCATCCACTAATGTATTCGGTCCTTTCATTGCCGACAACCTTACGCCGGTCCAGCGCTTCCAGCTTCTGGCCTTGTTGGAAGAATTCCGCTCTTCTTTCGAGGTCGCTCAACCTTCTCTTGGCCGCACATCCGCTGTTACGCATCGCATCGACACAGGCGCACAACCACCACTACGGCAACGTCCATATCGCGTATCTCCCGCAGAACGCCGTGTAATCAAAGAGCAAGTGGACGACATGCTGCGCCGCGATGTTATTCGACCCTCTAACAGCCCCTAGGCGTCTCCTGTCATTCTCGTCGCGAAGAAGGACGGTTCTGTGCGGTTCTGTGTGGACTACCGGCGCCTCAACAAGATCACTCGTAAGGACATGTACCCGCTACCGCGTGTAGAAGACGCGATTGACAGCCTGCAAGGAGCCGAATTCTTTTCATCTCTCGATTTGCGTTCAGGGTACTGGCAAGAGCCTATGGCTGAGAACGCTCGACCGAAGACCGCTTTTGTCACTCCCGAAGGCTTGTACGAATTCAACGTTATGCCATTTGGGCTGTGCAATGCGCCCGCTACCTTTGAGCGCATGATGGATACCGTTCTGCGTGACCTGAAATGGCGCACGTGCCTGCGCTACCTCAATGACGTCGTCGTTTTCGCTCCGGACTTCTCCACGCATCTTCAACGCCTGCGGCATGTTTTAACGCGTCTGAGTGACGCCAGTCTGCAACTGAACCTAAAGAAGTGCCGATTTGCAGCTCGGCAGTTGACAATACTCGGCTACGTCGTCTACAAGGACGGAATTTTCCCCGATCCAGCCAAGCTTCGGGCTGTGACCGAGTTCCCCAAGCCGACATCCGTCAAGGAACTGCGCGGTTTCGTAGGACTGTGTTTTTACTTTCGGCGCTTTATCCGAAACTTCGCGTCTATCGTATCGCCGCTGACGAAGCTCCTCGGAAGCAATGGGCCTCTCCATTCGTGGTCATCACAGTGTGACGACGCATTCACAACGCTCCGTCGTTTGTTGACGTCACCTCCCATACTCCGCCACTACGACCCTACGGCCCTACAGAGGTACACACGGACGCCAGTTGTGTCGGTCTAGGCGCTGTCCTTGCGCAGCGCTAACCAGGGTTCCCGGAATATGTCGTGGCGTATGCAAGCCATACGCTTACGAAAGCTGAGACTAATTACACCGTCACTGAAAAAGAATGTCTGGCAATCGTCTGGGCCCTTACCAAGTTCCGACCTTATTTGTATGGTCGCCCATTTGATGTAGTCACCGACCATCACGCACAATGCTGGTTGTCGTCATTGAAAGATTCCTCAGGCCGTCTCGCCCGGTGGGCACTTCGCCTGCAAGACTACGACATCCGCGTGCTGTACCACAACCGAAGGCAACATGCTGACGCCGACGCCCTGTCGCGCTCTCCCTTGCTTGACGACGATGCCCGCGACTCAGCGTCCCAGCTTTTCGTTTCTTCCATTAGCAGTCATGCCGTTGCTACTGAACAGCGCAGGGATCAATGAATTGCCGCACTGATAGACTTGCTGACTGATCCATCCACTCCATCCAGTCGCGCTTTGCGTCGTCAAGCCCACAATTTCGCCGTTCACGACGACCTCCTCCACCGACGCAATTACAACGGTGACGACCGCCAGTGGCTACTAGTCATACCCCGTAGTCTGCGCTCTGACATATGCAAATTCTTTCATTCTGATCCGCAATGTGCGCACTCCGGGGTATCGAAGGCTTACCACCGCCTTCGCCAACGGTACTTTTTGCGCGGCATGTGCCGCTGCGTGCAGAAATTCGTTCGCTCCTGCATAGAATGTCAGCGCCGCAAAACTTCAACGCACCTCTCGCCGGTAGGTCTACAACCTCTACCTTGCCCTGCCAGGCT
Organism: Rhipicephalus microplus; assembly: GCF_043290135.1. Lineage (NCBI taxonomy): Eukaryota > Metazoa > Arthropoda > Arachnida > Ixodida > Ixodidae > Rhipicephalus > Rhipicephalus microplus. The sequence goes on along the minus strand of NW_027464600.1, from coordinate 2,283,754 downwards.
GTTTGGGCGCGTTGGCATCGATTTGTATGGCCCACTTCCACTAACTTCGGCTGGTAACCGCTGGGCAATTGTTGCTGTGGACCACCTCACGCGATATGCCGAAACTGCCGCTGTCCCCGCTGCTACAGCGAGCGATGTGGCCTCCTTCCTGCTCCAACGATTCATGCTGTGATACGGTCCACCTCAGGAACTGCTCAGTGATCGAGGCCGCGTCTTCCTGTAAGAAGTCGTCGAAGCCATTCTCAAAGAGTGCAACGTTGTTCACCGCAAAACTGCTGCTTACCACCCGCAGACGAATGGCCTCACTGAACGCTTCAACCGTACGCTCGGCGACATGCTCTCCAGGTACGTCGCCGCCGATCACACAAATTGGGATGCCACTCTACCCTTCGTCACCTACGCATTAACACCGCCCCTCAGAGCACTACCAGCTTTTCACCTTTCTTTTTATTATATGGAAGACACCCATCGCACACCATCGACACTATACTTCCGTAAAAGCCAGATCCGTCCGAGTGGGCGCCTATTTCTGCTACAGCCAAGCTTGCTGAAGAGTGTCGAGAGCTTGCAAGGACCTTTACAGCGCATGATCAAGAGCGGCAAAAAGGCATTCGCGCTGACACCAGCACTACTGCGCCCGTGTTCCTCCCTGGAGCACTCGTCTGGCTCTCGATCCCTACTACTTCAACTGGCCTATCTTCAAAACTATTGCCCAAATACGAAGGCCCCTACCGTTTCGTCGAACGCACTTCCCCTGTAAATTACTTGATCGAACCCATCTAACCATCTTCGGACATGCGCCGTCGAGGGCACGACATTGTCAGCGTGGAGCGCCTCAAAGCCTACCACGACCCGCTCATAGTAACCAGCTGTTAAGTCGCCAGGTGGCTCCCTCTTCGTAGCCGGGGTAGTTGTGGCGAAGCCTTCGTACAGTGGGTCGTCTTCTCCAGCGCCTTCTAGTGGGCCGCCCTTTTTAGGAAAAAGAAGAGCAGCTCGTGCAGAAAGTCAGTACCCGCATTGACTGTCGCTGTCAGGCATCATCGACAAGTGTCCGCCAATAAACGTGTCAACATTACACACACACATATATATATATGTATATATATGTATATATATATATTTATATATATATATATGTATATATATATATATATATATATATATATATATATATTGTTACGTGGAAAATAACAGTTGTCAGTCCGCAGCCACAACGCAGCTCGCCGACAACGTCCATTTCTTCACTCTCAGTCTGAGACACCTTTCTTGGGTATGCCCCACTATGCCCTCTTTCAGTCAGCCAAAATCACGTAACACGACCCGCGGCGGCAAAAGCGCCGACCCGGCGAGTTTAGGGGCCACAGCGGGAGCAGTGTGGTAACGCTTGAGCCTTGATACGTGGACGATGTCCCTTGACAGTAGAGCGGAAGAGGTTGATGGATTATCAGGGACAATTTCACATGTAGTGTCAGTCACTCGTCTAAGCACGCGGTATGGGCCCGTGAAACGAGAGAGAAGTTTTCCTGAAAGGCCTGCATGTCGCGTAGGGGACCAAAGAAGAAAGAGGGAACCTGTTAGAAAGGGTTCGTCGCGATGCCGCTCGTCGTAACGATGCTTCTGCGAGTCTTTGGACGCCAATAATCTGCTGCGGGCAAGCAGACGAGCGTGGTCAGCTCGGGTAATAGCGTCGCGTGCATATTCAGAAGTAGACTGCGCAGCGGCTGGCAGGAAGGTCTCCAATGGCAATGTTGATTCGCGTCCAAACAGAAGGTAAAATGGCGAGTACCCAGCAGTGTCATGCCGGGAGGAATTGTATGCGAACGTCACGTAGGGTAGTGCAAGGTCCCAATCACGATGGTCGGCCGAGACGTATTTCGATAGCGTGTCTGTCAGGGTGTGGTTTAAACGTTCTGTAAGCCCGTTTGTCTGGGGATGGTACGATGTTGTGAGCTTATGTTGGGTAGACCAGACACGCAGGATATCGTCAACCACTTTCGAAAGGAACGTACAGCCTCGGTCTGTAAGCAGTTGACGAGGGGCTCCATGCACTAAAATGAGATTGCGTAGTAGAAAATCTGCAACGTCTGTAGCGCAGCTTGTTGGCATGGCTCGCGTAATTGCATAACGGGTCGCGTAATCCGTAGCCACCGCGACCCACTCGTTTCCGGAGGCGGATGTTGGGAAGGGACCGAGAAGGTCCAAACCAACACGGAAGAATGGCTCCGGTGGGATGTCGATGGGCTGAAGATATCCGGAAGGGAGTCCCGACGGCTTTTTGTGAGGCTGGAAAATTTCACAAACATTGACATAGCGACGTACAGAGCGTGAAAGGCAAGGCCAGTAGAAGCGGCGGCGGACACGGTACTATGTGCGAGAGACACCAAGGTGACCCGCGGTTGGCGCGTCATGGAGCTCGCGTAGCATTGTGAAACGCAGGTGCTTTGGTATGACCAGAAGTGGGTCGTGACCTTTGGGCGATAAATTACGCCGATATAAGGTGCGGTTCTTTAAGGTGAACATGCGAACAGAAGCGTCTTGCGGTGAAGATTCGAGCTGTTGTATTAGGCGGCTGATATCCGGATCGTGATACTGCTCGTCCCCGAGATGAGCAGCTGGGAGATGGAAAGGCCGCAGCCCACAGAATCAGTGCTCGTAGGATCTCAGTCAGCTACGGGGTAGCGTTACAGACAATCCACATCTTTGTGCAGTTTTTCTGATTTATACACTACGGTGTAAGAATACTCCTGGAGGCGAAGTGCCCAGCGGGCGAGACGACCTGTGGTATCTTTGAGGGGGGCAAGCCAGCAGAGAGCGTGGTGGTCGGTGAGAGCTATAAATGGTCGGCCGTATAAGTAAGGGCGAATTTTCGCGACTGCCCACACCAGCGCTTGGCATTCGCGCTCTGTGATGGAATAATTACGCTCCGAGGGGGACAGCAGCCTGCTGGCATAAGCTATCACGCGATGCTGCCCACGTTGTCGCTGAGCCAACAAAGCGCCTATTCTGTAACTGCTGGCATCGGTGCGGACTTCGGTTGGTGCCGTAGGGTCGAAGTGAGCCAGCACAAGAGAAGTGAGCAAAGTGGTCAAGTCGGCAAATGCTGCTGCTTGCGAGGAACCCCAGGCAAACGTCTCATCTGGTTTGAGTAAATCTGTTAGGGGCTGAGCGATTTCCGCGAAGTTCTTGATGAACCGCCGAAAATAGGAGCAGAGCCCCACAAAGCTGCGGACATCTTTGGCGGTTTTTGGCACAGGAAAGTCCTTCACAGCTCGAACTTTTTCTGGGTCAGGCTGTACGCCGTAAGTGTCAACAATATGTCTAAGTATTGTGATGCGACGGCGACCAAACCGTCATTTGGTTGAATTCAGCTGAAGGCTGGCGAGACGGAATACATCAAGAATTTTTGACAGTCTCTCAATGTGCGCTTCAAAAGTGGGAGCAAACGCAATCACGTAGTCCAGATAACAAAGACACGTAGACCACTTGAATCCATGGAGCAGGGAGTCCATCATTCGTTCAAAGGTGTCGGGGGCATTACATAAGCCGAAAGGCATGACTTTGAATTGGTAGAGGCCGTCGGGTGTTACAAATGCCGTCTTCTCTTGGTCCATGGGGTCCACGGCAATCTGCCTATAACCAGAACGAAGATCGATGGAAGAAAAGTAGGCGGCACCATGGAGGCAATCAAGGGCGTGGTCAATGCGGGGCAGAGGGTATGCGTCTTTCTTGGTGATGTTGTTAAGGTGGCGATAGTCCACACCAAATCGCCACGATCCGTCCTTCTTTTTAACTAATACCACCGGGGATGCCCAGGGACTGGAGGAGGGTTCAGTAAGGTCCTTCACTAGCGTCTTGTTCACCTCCTTCTGAATTATGCTCCGCTCAAAAGCAGACACTTTCTAGGGACGGCGGTGAACAGGGTTGGCATCACCTGTGTGTATGCGATGCTGGACAAAGGACGTCTGCCCAAGGCCGGTCGCCAAAATCGAAAATATCCTGGTAGGTCTCGAGAAGATGTTTTAGGGCTTCAACCTGCGGAGGCGGAAGATCAGTGGCGATCATGTCTACAATTTGACGGCTGCCCGAATGTGTTTCGAGTGATGTGCGCTGCGGTGAAACAAGTGTGTCTAAGGCAAGCACTTCAAATTGTGAATCGAGCAATGGACACAGAAGGGCCACAGAAATGCCTTGTGGAAGCACATGATTCATGTAGCCGAACTTGACAAGAGGTAGACAAGTTTTGTTATTTGTGATGCTGAGCACCGTATAGGGCACTGCAACATTATGCGCAAGGAGTACGTCGGTAAGAGGCGTAGCGTTATAGTCACCGTGGGGCACAGCTGGTGAGCACAGAAAATCGACGTACGTCACAGTTTTGGAGGGCAGGTGAACAAAGTCGCTGCATTGTAATCGGCATGTAGGTTGGTACGGGGCGGCACTGATTTGTGGCAGTTCAAGGCGGAGCACACCAGCGGAGCAATCAATCAGAGCAGAATTGGCGGCAAGAAAATCGAGGCCTAGTATGAGGTTGTGGGGACATGTTGCAAGCACGGTAAAAAGGACGACCACTTGATGACCGGCTATGGTAAGTTGAGCTGAGCACATACTGACAACCGGGACTGTTGCACCATCTGCAACTTGGACGACACTGGTCAAGGGGGGTGTGAGGACCTTCTTCAGTCGACGACAAAAACGCGAACTCATAATACAGACGTGAGCACCCGTATCTATCAAGGCTTCAACAGGTGTGCCATAAACTTATACTTCTAGGGTGTTCCGGTTCAAACGTAAGGGCAACAGAGGATTTTTGGGTAAGGTCGACAGGGCAGCTTCACCTCCAGAAGCTGCGCAGCCTAGTTTTCCGGGGACATGCGGCGGTTAAACGATGGCGAGGGAGAGCGGCGACGCGTATTTGAACGAGAAGGGCGGCTTTGAGGTGGTTGCGATGACGGGACAAGGTGGCCGTAGTCTTCAGGGGCAGTAAATGCTGTAGACTCAGTGCGGGTCGGATAACGGTGGTTTAGTGGACGGAATGAGTAAGGGGCGTACGAGCCAGAAGACATAGATGGCCATTGGCTGCGGCAGTAACGAGCGATGTGTCCTGCGCGACCACAGCGGAAGCAGATTGGCTTATCAGCTGTTCGCCATGAAAACGGGTTCCTGGTTCGAATAGAGTATGGACGGTGACGTCTCATGTCCACAGAAGCTATCGAGAGACCAGTATTATCCAGGGTGGGTGCAGTGGACAGGATACCAAGGTTAGCGAATTCCTGGCGGACAACAGCCTGGATCAAGGCGACAGCTGGCGTTGAGGCGTCGGGTAACGTCGGTTTGTTGGCAGCTGGGTAAGCGGCCTCGAGTTCACGTCGGACGATGCGCGTCACGTCTTCGGTTGTAGACGGATAAGAAGGAGTGGCTTCGCAAGATGACGTGTCCGCGGTGTTGGGTAGGCGCTGAAACTGCTGCAAATTGCGTCGACTCTTCGCCTGCTCGAGACGGCGGCACTCTTTGACCACGGCGTCGATGGTCGTTGCGTTGGTAAATACAAGCAGTCTGAACGCATCGTCGGCGATTCCTTTTAAAACGTGTGAAATCTTGTCGGCCTCAGTCATGTTGGGATCGGCCTTTTGACACAACGCAAAGACGTCTTGAATATAAGTCAAGTAGGGCTCTGTGGACTTCTGTGTACGTACAGCGAATTGCTTTCGGGCATCAAGCTGTTGACCAAACGGGTTACCAAAGAGGTCGCGGAGCTGTTGTTTATACACATTTCCCAGCTTGTGATTTCGTGCTTGTGATTTCAGATGCGAGACGTCTTGTGAAGATAGAAAATAACATTCGCAAGCATAACGGTTGGGTCCCAGCCATATTGCTTGCTGACGCGCTCGTACATGCTAAGCAACTTGTCCACATTCGCGTTGTCCTCTCCAGTAAAGGTACCGGGATCACGCGGTTGCGTTAGGGCGACGTACGGGGTTGCTGGCGTTGCTGAGGTAGGTGGCGAAGCCGTATCCTCACCCGGAGCCATGGTAGCAGACTTAAGGAGGCGTCTACTGCGTAGCTCCGTTGTCAGAAGAGCACCCAGCACTTCCACCAAAATGTTACGTGGAAAATAACAGTTGTCAGCCCGCAGTCACAGCGCAGCTCGCCGACAAAGGCCCCTTCTTCACTCTCAGTCTGAGGCACCTTTCTTGGGTATGCCCCACTATGCCCTCTTTCAGTCAACCAAAATCACATATCAATATATATATATATATATATATATATATATATTATTACGACGTGTATGTGCCGGATTGATAAGAGGGAATAGAAGTGTGGACTTGGGAAGAAGAAGATCTCTCGGCAGTTTTATCCGGTGCGGCCTCGCCATCCCAGCTTTCGTTCAATAAACCCCCGTACCCCTACTTCAGGCGTAACAGAGTGGTGGAAGGTGCTGGGTACAGTATACGTCGACGAACCACGGAGCCACAGCTGTTCGAACTTCGACGGAGCCGTCGTATTGCCGGTCTGCCACCGACACCAACTGCCATGGCCGAGAGCGAAGGTCACGCCTTCTCAACCACACAAAGGTCAGTGCCAGCTGCACCTCGATATCACTATATGGAACCCCGCCCGTTCGCGGGAAGAGCCGGAGAAGATGTGGATGCGTGGCTGACACAGTACAAAAGGGTGAGCCGGTACAACTGCTGGGATGCCACCGACCAACTGGGAAATGTCGCGCTGTTTCTCACGGAAACAGCTCTGATGTGGTACGAAAACCACGAAGATTCCTTAACAACGTGGGATCGTTTCACTGAAGAGCTCAAGAAATGCTTCGGCGACTCTGATTCAAAAAAGAAGAGCGCGGAGCGCACGTTGGCTCAAAGAGCTCAGACTCCTGGAGAAACGTGTACCACCTACATAGAGGAGGTCCTGATGCTCTGCAAGATCATAGACCCGTACATGACTGAAGAGGACATGGTCGGCCACCTTCTGAAGGGTATAGCAGAGGACGTCTACAACTTTTTGATAGGCAGGGAAGACCTCACTTCCGTCTCCGCCGTCCAACGTCACTGCCGTACTTTTGAGAAGCTAAAGACCCGTCGTATTGCCCCGAAATTTGGTAGGCTGGCAAATGTAACAACGGTCGCCAGCGTCGACGTGAGCCCGCCCGCCGACCTTGCCGCTACTATCCGGACAATAGTGCGGGAAGAACTACAGCGACAAGACACACTGTTCCACGACACCATCCGTCATACGCCTACCTGTTCATCCTACTACCCGGCCCCGTTCGCTCCTCTGCCACCATCAGTATGTGTGACAGACGTTCGCGAAGCTAGGGCTTCGTGGCCACGCCGAGACTCATTCGCGTCTGACCAGCGGTATGACCAACGTCTTCGTCCCGGCCCCGCCCCACAGAGGCGCGCAGCTCCCGTTCAGCAATCTGCTCCACCCCGTTCGGTTAGGCGACCCTACACAGCCCAGCGCTCTCAGCAGTGGTTCGGCGAGCGACCCCTACCCATCTGCTACAACTGTGGCGTCGAAGGCCACATTGCCAGGTACTGTAACTACCGGCAGCCGCCGAGGTACGACTGCCCACCGAGATCCCACCTGTCCGACTTTGCACAAGCACCAACGTTCCCTGGAAGCGCATCTTACGAGACACCAAGGCCGCTGCGAAACCGTTCTCCAGCCTCTGACCGCAGTCTGACACCCCCGCCAGCCCCTCGCTCCAATCGGTCGCCGTCTCCTAGGCGCCGCTACCCTTCGCCGCCTCCGGAAAACTAGGCAGCGCGGCCGCTGGGGGTGAGGTCGCTGGTGATTCGCTGCAAGAAGAGATACCTCCACCGGTGCTTATGTTTAAAAACAAAGTGCAAGTTTTTGTTGATGGTGTACATACGATGGCTTTGGTGGATACTGGAGCCGCCGTGTCGATCATGAGTGCTGCGTTCAAAGCTCGTTTGGGAAGAAAGGTGACCTTTTTGTTGGAGAAAGCGATAACGTTCTGTGGCGTGGGCGGCAACTCGTTGTGTCCGATTGGTGTTTGTACCGCGGCAGTGTTACTGAGTGATCAAGTGTTTGTGACAGAATTCACGGTTCTTCCGCGGAGCACTCATGACATCATTCTAGGCATAGATTTCTTGCGAATGTGCGGAGCCACTGTAGACTGTCGAAATGGCGAAGTTATCATAAGTGACGCTGTTCCTCATGGACTTATCGAGAATTCGGGTACGGAAAGCGGTGCGCTCCGAGTCTATGAAGATACCGTTATCCCGGCCTTCTGTGCTGTGCGCGTTCCAGTAGCTTCTTCGCATATTAACGACAATAAGACCAGTTTCGATGCGCTAGTGGAGCCTTTCCATCTAAGTTGTATAAAGAAGAACACGTTGGTACCCCACAGCATAGTTTCAGTGAGTGAAGGTCGTTCAGACCTTTGGACAACGAATTATTCAAACGAACCGGTGCTGCTACCAGGAGGACTTAAGCTAGCGTCGTTTAAAGAATACTCGCCAACAACAGTAGCTGTCCTCAGTGACGTTCGACGGGATGAACAAGTGACCGCCTGCTCAGACAGTTCGAAAGTTTTACCTATGGTTGATAAGGCGCTGACTGCCGACAAGCGCAGAATGCTTGTGGACGTTTTGTTAAAGTACTTGCAAGTTTTTGATTTCTCCCAGAGTGACCATACGCCTTCCATTCCTCCATTTCGTATACGCCATAGGATAAATACAGAAACAGCACAGCCAATCCGACAAAAACCGTACCGAGTATCGCCGTCCGAGCGCAAGATAATAGACAATCAAGTGCGTGAAATGCTCCAAAAGGGCATCATTCAAGAATCATCGAGCCCTTGGGCAGCTCCTGTGATCCTTGTGAAAAAGAAAGACGGTACCTGGAGATTTTGTGTCGACTATCGCCGTTTGAACTCCATCACGAAGAAAGATGTTTATCCTCTTCCACGAATTGATGACGCCTTGGACTGTCTCCATTAGGCGTCATACTTCTCGTCTATCGATTTACGTTCAGGCTACTGGCAGATTCCCATGCATCCAGCGGACAAGGAAAAGACTGCTTTCATAACTCCAGACGGACTTTATGAATTTAACGTGATGCCGTTTGGATTATGTAATGCTCCTGCCACATTCGAAAGGTTCATGGATACCATTCTGCGTGGCCTAAAATGGAACGTCTGTATGTGCTACCTAGATGACATCGTGATCTTTGGGCGCACATTTCGTGAGCACAACGAACGCGTGGACATTGTTCTGGAATGCATTAGAAACGCTGGCCTTGTTCTTAATTCGAAGAAGTGTCATTTCGGCGAGCGACAAACCTTAGTACTTGGGCACCTTGTGAACAAAGATGGGATCAGGCCTGACCCGAGCAAGACAGCAGCTGTGAAAGCGTGCAAACCACCTCGCTCAACGAAAGAGCTTCGCAGCTTCCTAGGCCTGTGCTCGTACTTTCGCCGATTTATTCCCGCATTCGCCGACGTTGCCTTCCCCTTGACCAGTCTGCTACGTCAAGGTACTAGCTTTGAATGGACACATGACTGTGAGACGTCTTTCAACCAACTCAAGTTCTTACTCACATCGCAGCCCATTCTCCGGCACTTCGACCCTTCGGCGCCGACCGAAGTTCATACTGACGCCAGTGGCATTGGCATAGGTGCAGTTCTAGTACAACGACACAGTGGAAAGGAACATGTCATTGCGTATGCCAGCAGAACTTTAAGTAAACCAGAACGGAATTACACAGTGACTGAGCAAGAATGTTTGGCACTCGTCTTCGCTGTACAGCGATTCCGTTCATACCTGTACGGTCGTCCCTTCCAAGTGGTCACAGACCATCATTCCTTGTGCTGGCTTGTAAGCCTCCGAGACCCATCTGGCCGCCTGGCACGCTGGGCCCTCCGCTTGCAAGAGTATGACTTCACGGTGTCATACAAGAGTGGCAGGAAGCACGCTGACGCTGACTGCCTTTCGCGGATGCCGCTTACTACAACACTTTGTGATGCCGACAATTTCGATCACCTAATTGCGTCAGTGACTCCAGTATTCCCGGACAAGACCACCTTTGAAAATGAACAGCGGAAGGATGTCAGCTTGGAGCCATTATTTGCTGAAGCACGAGCGTCCACTTTGGCCGGACGCTTTTGCGTTCGTGAAGGATTACTTTACAAGAGGACCTTCTCGGCCACGGGTTCCCGCTTCTTGCTGGTGGTGCCGCACACACTCCGTTCCTCCATTCTGCGCGCCATGCACGACGACGCAACTTCGGGTCACCTGGGAATGACGCGAACACTCCTTCGTACACAGGAGCGATTTTACTGGCCACGCATGCGCCAGTCAGTTGAGCAGTACGTGGCCAGTTGCACTCAATGCCAGACGCACAAATCAGTCACGACTGCTCCGGCTGGACTTCTACAGCCTGTGACGCCTCCCAGCACTCCCTTTGAGCAAGTTGGCATTGACCTCGTGGGCCCTTTTCCACGCTCGGCAAAAGGCAACCGTTGGATTGTAGTGTGCGCCGATTACCTGACCCGCTACTGCGAAACGGCCGCCCTGCCATCTGCGACTGCTGGCGAAGTATCCTCCTTTCTCCTGCACTCTATCATACTGCGCCACGGACCTCCTCGCGTCATAATAAGCGACCGCGGCCGTCAGTTTACGGCAGACGTTGTTGAGGAACTGCTCCGTATGTGTGGCTCGGAACTTCGTCATTCGACACCTTACCATCCACAGACGAATGGCCTTACTGAACGAACGAACCGGACACTGGTGAATATGCTTTCAATGTACGTGGCGTCCAATCACAAGAACTGGGACGACGTCTTACCGTTCATCACGTATGCCTTCAACACTGCCCAACACGAAACCACCGGCCACAGCCCTTTCTTCCTTCTTTACGTTCGACCCCCTCGTTATACCCTGGACACTATCTTTTCGTTTTATGACAATGACGATCCTTCATTAGCTGAAACACTATGCCTTGCAGAAGAAACTCGGCGTCTTGCCCGCCTGCGTACTATAGCATCGCAAGACCGCTCAAAGCTCCGCTACGACAGCAAGCACCGCCACGTCACATATGAACCGGGAGACCTTGTAATGGTGTGGAAGCCTATCCGCAAGCGTGGCTTGTCCACAAAACTTCTCGCCCACTACACTGGCCCATTCGTTGTCCTTGAGCGCCTCAGTGCAGTAGATTATAAAATAGCACGACTGACAGCTAGTGGGAGACGATCAACCAAGACCGAGGTTACCCATGTGGCTCGCCTCAAAGCTTTTAGACTGCGGGACGATGCATGAAACGCGCGGTGCGCTTCGTCTGCGAAGGGGGAAATATTACGACGTGTATGTGCCGGATTGATAAGAGGGAATAGAAGTGTGGACTTGGGAAGAAGAAGATCTCTCGGCAGTTTTATCCGGTGCGGCCTCGCCATCCCAGCTTTCGTTCAATAAACCCCCGTACCCCTACTTCAGGCGTAACAATATATATATATATATATATATAGGTATGGGATATGGCACAACCGGAGCGTTGTCAACAAGGATAAATATATTTATTTCACAACAGTTTCGGGAGGGGACCTCCCTTCATCAGGGGATGAGTTATACTGACATGAACTTCCTTGCTGCCGCGTCCCTCTCACCTTGAAAGACGTTTGAGAGAGTGAGAGGGAACTGGAAGACGGAAAAAAAAGAGAGAAAAAAGACGAAAAAAGAAAGAAAAGAAAGAAAGTAAAAAAGTAAAAAACAGGAAGAACCACTGTAAACACTGAAAACGAAGCCAACTGTCCGTCTACATCCACCTACGGTTCATATCACGTGCTGTTCAGTTCTTGGCGTGTGTCGGGCCACCCAAGATTGTCGCCGCGGTGCCGGGAGGGTCCGGGACGGCGTGCCTAAAGAAAGGGGTTTCCCCGTAATTGGTCGTTTGGTCGTTCGGCGGGCGGCGGGCGGTGTGTGTAAAGGAAAGGTTTCTCGTTAATGGGTCGGTCGGCTATTTACCTTTAATCTTCGTCCGTTTCCCTTCAACGGTCATGAAGTGGTAGGCGAACGTAAACACTTTGTATGTGCATGTGAAAAAAAAAGAAGAAGAAGAGGACAGTGTACACGTACGAGTCAGTCAGAAAAAAGCATGGTCTCCAGCTATCAATCTTTCCAGCTATCAATCTCCAGCTATCACGATTGATAGCTGGAGACCATGCTTTTTTCTGACTGACTCGTACGTGTACACTGTCCTCTTCTTCTTCTTTTTTTTTTCACATGCACATACAAAGTGTTTACGTTCGCCTACCACTTCATGACCGTTGAAGGGAAACGGACGAAGATTAAAGGTAAATAGCCGACCGACCCATTAACGAGAAACCTTTCCTTTACACACACCGCCCGCCGCCCGCCGAACGACCAAACGACCAATTACGGGGAAACCCCTTTCTCTAGGCACGCCGTCCCGGACCCTCCCGGCACTGCGGCGACAATCTTGGGTGGCCCGACACACGCCAAGAACTGAACAGCACGTGATATGAACCGTAGGTGGATGTAGACGGACAGTTGGCTTCGTTTTCAGTGTTGACAGTGGTTCTTCCTGTTTTTTACTTTTTTTACTTTCTTTCTTTTCTTTCTTTTTTCGTCTTTTTTCTCTCTTTTTTTTCCTTCTTCCAGTTCCCTCTCACTCTCGCAAACGTCTTTCAAGGCGAGAGGGACGCGGCAGCAAGGAAGTTCATGTCAGTATAACTCATCCCCTGATGAAGGGAGGTCCCCTCCCGAAACTGTTGGGAAATAAATAAATTTATCCTTGTTGACAACGCTCCGGTTGTGCCATATCCCATACCTTCACGAAGACTAACTGGCCCATTGAATTATTACTCCCACTATATATATATATATATATATATATATATATATATATATATATATTTATATATATATATATATATATATATATATATATAATTGTAGAGAAGCCGCCGAACACTGAAGTGGGTCAAACTCGCCAAGTGTTCTCTCTAGTGGGTCTACCCAAAAAAGGACACCGCTTGCGCTGAGAGTCCGTGCTTGGCCGTTACTGTCGCCATTGCGTATACTTGATGTGTGCCTGCTAATAAACGCCTTAACAAATTGGTGGAGAGTGCTACGATCCCCTTTGATGCCCTGGGAACTGCGTTCACGTACCCTGCAATCTACCATGTCCCACGACGCCTCTCAGCAAACGCCTCCTCCCATGCCACCCCCTTGTTCCGGTGTCCCCAGGATCCGAGATCCACCCATTTTCACGGGCGCCGATGGCACTGACGTGGAGGACTGGCTCGCTATTTACGAGCGCGTGAGTGTCCGCAACAAATGGGACGAGGATGGCAAGTTGACAAACTTGGTGTTCTACCTTGCGGGCGTTGCAAGCTTGTGGTACAACAACCACGCGTCCGATTTCGCAACCTGGTCCAATTTCAAGACAGCTATTACCAACGTTTTTGGCCGCCCTGCCGTTCGTAAGCTGCAAGCCGAGCAGCACTTACGCGAACGCGCTCAGCAGGCCGGTGAATCATTCACCAGTTACATAGAAGATGTCCTGGACCTGTGCAAGAAATCCAACGACAGCATGTCCGAATCAGACAAGATCCGGAACGTCATGAAGGGCATTGACGATGATGCCTTGACGATGCTGCTTGCCAAAAACCCAGGCACAGTAGCTGAGGTCATCACGCTGTGCCAGAACTACGAGGAGCTCCGCCGGCAGCGTTCGATGACCCGTCGCTCCACACTACGAGCTGCAGGGCTTGCAGGCTTGGAGGCGAGCTGTGATCAGGTGGCACGTCTGGCAGACCTCAAGTCCTTCATACGTGAGGAAATCGCGCGGCAGTTCTCTCTCCAGCCCTTTGCCCACCCACCAGCTGCTCAACAATCGGCCACTACCATTCTTCCACCCATCCACCGAACAATTGAGCAGGAAATAGCGGAGGTCATGCCTGTGTACCAACCACAACAGCTTCCGGCCCCTGCGCCCCCAAGTTACGCCCAAGTGGTCGCCAGGCCTCTTCCAGTCGTTCAACCGCCCGCCCCACTGACTTACGCCGAAGCTGCCGCACGACCTCCATCCTTTGCAGCGGCTATGCCGGCTACGTATGTTGACGTGACCTCTCATACTCAGCTCCAGCACCCCCTGCAGCCTTTCCAGCCACCGTTCCGTCCATCGGCTCTTGCGTCATGGACAAGACCTACCCCAGCGAACCGATGGCGCACACCCGACAACCGGCCCATCTGCTTTGCCTGCGGTTACGCTGGTCGCGTAGCTCGTTATTGCCATCGTGTACAGCCGGCTCCAATTTCTTCGCCTATTGCTGGCCACCTCGGCCGTTCCTATCACGACGAACCACAGTCTATGCCACCGCCATCTCGCCCAGGTCCATCTCCTCGAAGGTCGCCGTCTCCACGACGTCGTTTCCTCTCCCCCATGAGGCCAAGTTTGGCTACTCATGAGCGGAAAAACTAGTCGTCGAAGTCCCCGAGGCAAGGACTGCGATGCTATTGCGATGTGAAAGCCCTCAGAGCCGCCCATCTAATGTCATAGACGTGCTTGTGGACGGTGTTCATGCATCTGCTCTTATTGACACTGGAGATGCAGTATCCGTTATGGACGAAAACTTTTGCCGCTTGCTTCGAAAAGTGACGACGACAATTTCTGGGTTGTCCCTTTGTACTGCCGGTTCACATCGTATTCATCCTTCAGCAGAGTGCACAGCTCGCGTTGTCCTTCAGGACGTTCTGTATGTCGGCCAATTCATCATCATTCCTGCGTGCTCTCATGACGTCATCCTGGGGTGGGATTTTCTCTCCCGCAACGACGCCGTCATCCATTGTGCCGCTGCCGAAATTGAACTCTCAACCTTCTCGAATTTGAGGCCGGAAGACAGTCCCTCGAAACTGAGTAAGATTCTCGTGAAAGACGATACCATAGTGCCTCCAAGCTCGGCAATGGGTGTATCTGTCTACTGCGCTGGACTCTCCGACACAATTGCACTCGTTTCGCCATCCAACCGTGCTTGCCGAAAGAAAGGGTTGCTAGTACCTTTCGCGACCATGTAAATCACCCAAAGCAACGCCGCTATTTTTGTGACCAACCCATCCCCGTACACTGTTACCTTGGTTTGAGGGGATGTCTCGGCAGAGTGAAACCAGTGGATAACGCACAAGTCCTGGACGTACCTGATGACTCGCGTTGTCCCAATTCGTGTACCGTCAGCGCTGTTTCCACTTATGATTCATCATCTCCTGATGTATTTGGCCCTTACATTGATGACAATCTCACGTCGGTACAGCGTTCCCAGCTTCTGGACCTGCTGCGAGAATATCTATCTTTTTTTGATGACGGGCGAAGTTCTCTCGGTCGCGCGTCCGCTGTTACACATCGTATCGACACTGGTGCCCATCCACCATTACGGCAACGTCCCTACCGCGTGTCGCCTGCTGAACGTCGGGAAATCAACGAGCAGGTTGATGATATGCTCAGACGCGACGTTATTCGGCCCTCGGACAGTCCATGGGCGTCTCTGTTGTTCTTGTCGCGAAGAAAGATGGTTCTGTGCGGTTCTGTGTGGACTACAGACGGCTCAATAAGATCACTCGCAAGGATGTTTGCCCACTGCCGCGCATCGATGACGCAATTGACAGCCTTCACGGAGCTGAATTTTTTCTTCTCTCGATCTGCGCTCGGGGTACTGGCAAGTACCCATGGCTGATGACACTCGACCGAAGACTGCGTTCATCACACCCGACGGCTTGTACGAATTCGACGTCATACCGTTTGGTCTATGTAATGCACCTGCGACCTTTGAGCGCATGATGGACACCGTTCAGCGGAACTTGAAAATGGCACACGTGCTTGTGTTACCTCGATGACTTTGTTGTGTTCGCCCCAGATTTATTTCTCCACGCATCTCCAACGTCTGAAAGAAGTTTTCGCACGTGTGAGCAATGCCAGCTTGCAACTAAATCTGAAGAAGTGCCGCTTTGCAGCACGGCAACTCACCATCCTAGGGTACGTCGTGTCTAAGGATGGCATTCTTCCTGACCCAGCCAAGCTTCGGGCTGAATTTGGCTAAATTCCCCAAACCTGCGTCCGTCAAAGAACTGCGTAGTTTCGTGGGCCTGTGCTCATACTTCCGACGCTTCATACGAAACATTGCTACGATTATATCACCGCTGACGAAGCTCCTTGGAAGTAACGGGCCCCTCAATTCGTGGTCGTCTGAGTGCGACGATGCATTCGCGAAGCTCCGCCATTTGCTGACGTCCCCTCCCATTCTACGCCACTACGACCCTACGGGCCCGACGGAGGTGCACACAGACGCCAGTGGTGTAGGCCTCGGTGCTGTCCTGGTGCAGCGCAAACCCGGATTCCCTGAATATGTCGTAGCATATGCAAGCCGTACGCTCACGAGAGCTGAGACAAACTACACCGTCACGGAGAAAGAGTGCCTGGCGATCGTCTGGGCCCTTACAAAGTTTCGACCTTATTTGTATGGTCACCCATTCGATGTCGTCACCGACCATCATGCACTATGCTGGCTTTCATCATTGAAGGATCCCTCAGGCTGTCTCGCCCGTTGGGCTCTTCGCTTACAAGACTACGACATCCGCCTGCTGTACCGCAATGGACGCCAGCATGCTGACGCCGACGCCCTCTCGCGCTCCCCTCTGCCTGAAGGTGATGTGCTCTGCTCAGTATCCTCGGCTGCTGTTTCTGCCATTGATGTTGACATCATCGCTACCGAACAGCGAAAGGATAATTCGATCGGCCCGCTCATCGACTTGCTCTCTGATCCATCCGCAACGCCATCCACGCGTGCCTTGAGTCGTCGAGCTCGCCATTTCACCATCCGTGACGGCCTTCTACACCAACGCAATTACGACGCCGATGGCCGGCAGTGGTTACTCGTGATACCCCGCCGTCTGTGGTCAGAGATATGTGAATCCTTTCATTCTGATTCGCAATGCGCGCACTCTGGGGTATTCAAAACCTACCATCACATTCGACAACGCTACTTCTGGCGCGCGATGTACCGCTACGTGCAGCAGTTCGTTCGCTCCTGCCTCGCTTGCCAACGCCGCAAACCCTCAGCACACACGTCGCCAGCCAGTCTGCAACCGTTACTTTGCCCTGAGCGTCCGTTTGGGCGCATAGGTATTGATTTGTGTGGACCACTTCCTCTGACGTCGGCTGGTAACTGCTGGGCCATCGTCACCGTAGATCATTTAACGCGATACGCCGAAACCGCCGCTATCCCGGCGGCTTCTGCGCGTGATGTTGCGTCCTTCCTACTGCATCGATTTATACTGCGCCACAATCCACCTCAGGAGCTTCTCAGCGATTGAGCCCGTGTCTTCTTGTCAGAAGTCGTCGAAGCCATTCTCACGGAGTTCCATTCTGTCCACCGCAAAACAACTGCTTACCACCCGCAGACGAATGGTCTGACCGAACGCTTTAACCGCACCCTCGGCGACATGCTTTCGATGTACGTCACCGCCAACCATATGAATTGGGATACTATACTGCCCTTCATCAGCTACGCCTACAACAGCGCCCCTCAGAGCACGACCGGTTTTTCACCTTTCTTCTTGCTGTACGGAAGGCACCCGTCACACACCATCGACACGATACTCCCGTACACGCCAGATCCATCTGAGTGTGCACCTATTTCCGAAACAGCCAGGCTTGCTGAAGAGTGTCGCGAGCTGGCCAAGACATTTACGACGCATGAGCAAGAGCAGCAGAAGAGTATTCGTGATGGCTCCGCCACTTCTGAACCCACGTTCCTGCCTGGTTCCCTTGTATGGCTCTCAATCCCGACCTCTGTAGCTGGCCTTTCTTCCAATATACTCTCGAAATATGAAAGTCCTTACCGTGTGATCGAGCGCACATCTCCAGTCAAGTATCTTGTCGAGCCAATTGAACAATCTTCGGACATGCGCCATCGCAGGCACGACATAGTCAACGTGGAGCGCCTGAAGGCTTACTATGACCCGCTCGTAGTGACAAGCTGTTAGGTCGCCAGGCGGCTCCCTCTTAGACCCCGGGGTAATTGTAGAGAAGCCGCCGAACACTGAAGTGGGTCAAACTCTCAAGTGTTCTCTAGTGGGTCTACCCAAAAAAGGACGCCGCTCGCGCTGAGAGTCTGTGCTTGGCCGTTACTGTCGCCATGGTGTATTGGTGTATACTTGCTGTGTGCCTGCTAATAAACGCCATAACAATATATATATATATATATATATATATATATATATATATATATATATATATAGACCAGTAGATCCTCCGTGAGCAGTCACAACGTGGTTTATTTTGACGTTTTGGCCTAGAGTCTGGCCTTCATCAGGATTAAAGATACAGTTTGTTGGTGCTAAGCTTTATACAATCTCAAATTGGAGGGCAAGGAAAGAGAAAAAAAAGGCAGAAAACAAAAAAAGGAAAAAAAGAAAAAAACAAAAAAGAAAGAAAAATAAGAAAAAAGAGAAGAAGAGAAAAATAATATACGGTGGACGCCCCTGGGTGCCCCCCTTCCACTCCTCCCTCCACTTCCCCCTTCATCTCTCTCCCCCCTCTCTCCTTCACCTTTCTGATGTCAGCGGTCTGTGTATGTTTCCGTTCACTAACGCATTCCTCCCGATCAGATGGCCCCTCCTGGCACTGGCGGTTCGGGGTGGTGCAAAAAAGAGCTTTTCAGGAAGTCCTAAGCCTTCAACTACTCGGGGTCCCGTAAACAATTCGTCGTAGAACACCCTCGATAGAGGAATAAATGAGAATCCTGGTACACTTGCAGCAAATAAAGCATTAGAAAACAATAACGGCAACAATGAAAATAGTAACTGAGTTCACGGCACTGCAGCTGCGAAGGGCACTGGACAACTCAAAACAATTCCAAGTGTAGCTACTTTTCCTAAGTGCAGCTGTAGTCTGTTTTCTGTTTTATTTTACTACCCAATCAATTGTGCCATGCATGACATGCCCAACAGCAACCTTGTGCACAGCCGGGAGGCCCCCACTACACGCGTAATTCAGAAGCGGGCAAGGAATTCGCATTGCACCCGCTTGCACAGCCTACGGCAATACGGGGCACCCGTCTTTTTACGACGAAATGTTGACAATCAATCAATCAATCAATCAATCAATCAATCAATCAATGTTTCTTTATTAGCATCAGAAGTGTACATTGTGAGTAAGTATGCAGGAGGAGGTCCCAAGGTAGTAAACC
Organism: Rhipicephalus microplus; assembly: GCF_043290135.1. Lineage (NCBI taxonomy): Eukaryota > Metazoa > Arthropoda > Arachnida > Ixodida > Ixodidae > Rhipicephalus > Rhipicephalus microplus. The sequence goes on along the minus strand of NW_027464600.1, from coordinate 2,264,520 downwards.
GCAGGCGGGACCTCCTATGTTATTACAATGAAAAAGCTAAAATATGAATATCGAAAGAGCAAGTCACAGAACATTTTGAACTTTTTTTTTCTACAAACAAAGCAAGATATCAAAACTTAACAAAATCCAGCAGTTATACGTTTAATAGAGACCCTTTCAATTTCCTCTTAAAGACATGAATGTGCATTAAGTCTTTCACATCATGTGACAAAGAATTCCATAATGAAATTGATGAAAAAACAATGCTCATTTTTCCATAATTAGTGCGAACTTTAGGTAATAACAGGTTATGGGCGACCGCGAATCTAGTATTATTGGAATTATCCAACAAGGTAATAGGAAAGATGTCGATAGTGAGGGTACGGTGGAAAATTTTGAAAAACAAAACACACACATTGTAAACGTACATTTGGGAGATCGGTAATACGTCAAGCTGGCGAAAAATCTCATGTGATTGCGCTTGACGTGAAGCGAAAGTTATGAGTCGAATTGCTTGTTTTTGCAATACCTTTAACGGTCAAATGTGCACCGAATATGAATTACCCCAAGATGTAATGCAATAACTGAGATGACTGTGTATGAATGCATAATACAATGCCTTGAGAGTTTCGATGTTAAAACACATTTGTGACTTGACCAATGCCCTGATACCGTACGAAATCTTTTTACAAACAGAATTGATATGTTGCTGAAATTTTAGATGTGTGTCCATTATAACTCCTAAAAATGACGTATGATCACTTAAAGGAATAACTATTGAGTTCACATTAAGGTAAGGAATAAATGATAGTTTTTTGTTTGGTGAATAAAAAAAGCATAAAACAGGTTTTGCAAGGAATAATCAACAATCTATTACAGTTGCACCAGTCAACAAGACAGTTAAGGTCAGCTTGAAGTCTTGACACGAGAGTCGCTAAATCCAAGTGATGAGAAAAGAGAGTCGTGTCATCAGCGTAAAGTAAACAGGAAGAATAATTAAGGCAACGTGGTAAATCATTTATGAATAATAAAAATAATAATGGACCCAAAATTGAACCATGCGGAACACCTCTTGTAATGGGGTTGGGACTGGATGTAAAATTATCGACCGAAACCACCTGCAACCTATTAAGAAGAAAGCTCTGTAATAGCGTTAATGCGGGACCAGTTATGCCATAGTACTCGAGTTTGCGAAATAGGATGAAATGATCAATACTATCAAATGCTTTAGTAAAGTTGACGAAGACAGATCCTGCGATGTTACCATTATCAATGAATGATCTGATTTTGTCAGTGAAACAAGCAATTGCAGTATCAGTGGAAAGACCAGCCCTAAAACCAAACTGACAAGGAGAAAGGATGTTAAATTTGCCTAAATATTTAGATATTCTTATTTCAATTAGTTTTTCCGAAATTTTATCCAGGAAGGAAAGGACAGATATGGGCCTGTAATTGCACATACTGAGGGTATCACCTTTTTTAAATACTGGCACTACCTTCGCAACCTTTAATTTATCCGGGAAAACACCGTACTTCAAACAGCGGTTAAAAACATGGCTTAATATAGGAGCTACAAGATATCTTACAAGTTTAATGTGCTTTGAATGAATGTTGTCTAACCCAGCTCCGGTAGTTTTTAATCCAGAAATAATTGAGGAAATTTCAGAAGCACACGTAGGAAAAAGAAACATCGACTGAGGGCTGCGAGAAAACGGAGGTACATAGTCTGAGCAGAAGGGGACTGCAAGGCTAGTGGAAAAGTGTACATTAAAGGCATTGGCCACGTCACTTGCCGCAGTGAGGGTGACGTTGTCGACACGAATAGAGGTCACTTTTCTGCGCGACTGAGTGGAATTCAAAAATTCTTCTAAAAGCTGCCATTTTTTCCCTGAGTTATGTCCACAATTCTGTAGTTCCCGCTCGTAATAACTTTGTTTAGCCTTTCTCAAAAGTGTGGCTAATGTGCTGGAGTAAGTTTTATAGCGTGATTTTAAGCGTGAATTAAAAGGCTGACGTTTCGTCTTTTTATATAGGTTATCTTTTTTGCGAAGAGATCGTATCAGTGATTGTGATAACCAAGGCCACCGTGGGGCGAAGTAGCGTCTGTTAGATGATTGCAATGTAGTTGAACGCTCGACTGCTGAATAAATAGCGTCGTAGAACCTGGTCAAGGCCTCTTCAGGATCATTCGCGGCATATACACTGGACCAATCTTCATCGGCAATGAGCATGCAGTACTTGTCTGAATCAAAGTGATACTTTTGTCGTATTATGTTGCTACAAGTGATGACCTGTTCAAAATATAGAAATACAGGAAAGTGATCTGTGATGTCACTCTAAATGACACCAGCATGACAGACGTCATCAATGTTTGTGAGGATGTGATCGATTGATGACCGTGAACCGTTATCAGAACAGCGTGTTGGTACAGATATTAGCGATTTAAACCCAAAACTATGAAAACAAGTCTTATACTCGAGAGCAAAATGGTTAGAGGAATCTAGTAAATTAAAGTTCATATCGCCCATAATTATTATATTCTTGCGCTCAGTAGTAGGTTTATCAAGCAAGAGATGAAGCGCATTACAAAAAGCGGAGGGGTCACTGGAAGGGGATCGATAGACAGAAGCAAGAATAGTTTTTCGTTGATTCTGACAAAGACCCGGCAGATCGATTTCCCACCAAAGAGATTCACATTTCGCCACATTTAGGTTTAAATCGTGGCGCCTTTTATACAGAATGTTGTTTGATATAAAAATGGTGGAGCCACCATGACGATCATCAGTTCGGTGAGCATATTGGCTTACATACCCGGGAAAGCCATACAAGTCTCCATGACCAGGCGATAAACAAGTTTCGGAGCAACAGATAGCCGAGAACTGATGATTAAGGGAAGCTAGTAGAGTGGTAATACTGTCATGATTTTTAGGGAGGCTACGAGCATTGAAATGAATCGAAGAAAAACCCCAGTTCTGCGAAGAAATGTTATTAAAGTCACTCGGAAGAAAATAAGCCATGATGTTTTTTTTTGAGCTTCCGTTATTTCACACCTATGAGTTGAACACATGTAGATCGACATCACTGACAATTCTGTGCACTACACTATCGAGAGTTTGTCTTGCCTTAATAACACAATTATCAGTCCACAGAAAAGCCCACTTCATTTGTTTCTTGAGAGCAAGTGCTTTAGAAAACAGACGCTTATTATCAGACGTCAGGTGCTCATTAACATATATAGGCTTTTCCTGCGCTGCCGAAAAACCGAGCAAGTCTGCTTTTGGGCGGAACTTCCGAGCCTTCTTCAGAAACTCTGTGCGCATGTCGCGCGAGCAGAAGCGCACAATGATGTTTTTGTTATTTATGTCGCGCGTTGGTACTCTGTGTACAGCATCGATGTCATCAGGTTTGATAGGACAACCGACCTTTTCGCCGAGAAGTTCGACAATGTTTCTGCAGTTTTCGCCTTGCGTTGTTGGAACACCTCTTATTTCCAAATTATTGAGGCGAGAGTACTGTTCCACATGTCTAATCTTTTGCAGCAGCATCTGATTATTTTCATTTAGGTGCTTATTGTCAGATTTGAGGACGCTGTTTTCCAACTTTGCAGCCTCAAACTTACTGCTCATGAAATCCGTGGCTTTTTTCATGTCATCGATATCAGATTGCAGCGTGTTTACACTTTCAGGATGACACCCAGTCACTGCAGATTTTACAGATTCCAACGTGTTATGAACGCTAGCTAATTTTCTTTCAATTGACACCTTAAAGTCTTCAAACTCTTTGGAAAGCGATGCAACGGTAGGAGCCATATTAAAACGAGCGATCAGAGCACTGCAGTCAGGGGGAAAATAATGTAGAATAAAACGTAAAAATGAGGCGCTTGAATCACCTGTGTAGGAAAGGTAGACGGATTAGATGACCGAAACACAGCAGTCCGCAGGCTCTGATCGCTCGCTCAAATGATGCTGCTGGATGGCCACGGGGCAGCTGAAGTATCCTGAATACAGGCAGAGCAGCGACACCAGTGGCAGAAACAGCAGATAGCAGTTGTTGGTAGAATCCAGTTGCTTGCAACACACGTGTTGAAGTTGACGGATTGTCGGTTCACCAGGAGGGCGATATGTAATGGACCCGTAGATACAGCAGCGTGGCCTGTGTAAGAAAGGTAGACGGATTAGATGACCGAAACACAGCAGTCCGCAGGCTCTGATCGCTCGCTCAAATGATGCTGCTGGATGGCCACGGGGCAGCTTAAGTATCCTGAATACAGGCACAGCAGCGACACCAGTGGCAGAGACAGCAGATAGCAGTTGTTGGTAGAATCCAGTTGCTTGCAACACACGTGTTGAAGACAAGGCGCGGAGTAGTTAAAGGCTTAGAACTTCCTAAAATGCCCCCTTACCAGCCTCTGCCACAATACGTGGCACCCCTCCTTCTACGACGAATTGTTTACGGGACCCCGAGTAGTTAAAGGCTAAGGACTTCCTGAAAAGCTCTTTTTTGCCCCACACCGAACCGCCAGTGCCAGGAGGGGCCGTCTGATCGGGAGGAATGCGTTAGTGAACGGAAACATACACAGACCACTGACATCAGAAAGGTGAAGGGGAAAGGGGGGAGAGAAATGAAGGGGGAAGTGGAGGAAGGAGTGGAGGGGGGAAGTGGAGGGAAGAGTGGAAGGGGGGCACCCGAGGGGCGTCCACCGTATATTATTTTTCTCTTCGTCTTCTCTTTTTTTCTTCTTTTTCTTTCCTTTTTCTTTTTTTTCTTCCTTTTTTGTTTTCTGTCTTTTTTTCCTCTTTACTTGCCCTCCGATTTGAGATTGTATAAAGCTTAGCACCAACAAACTCTATCTTTAATCCTGATGACGGCCAGACTCTAGGCCGAAACGTCGAAATAAACCACGTTGTGACCACTCACGGAGGATCTACTATATGCAACGCTACGGCCACTCAACCACCATGCCTGCCTATATATATATATATATATATATATATATATATATATATATATATATATATATATATGATCCACCGCTAGGGGGCCGTATAGACCAGACGCGTCTCGCATGGGCTCCTGCTTTTCGTGCTTTTTAACCCGAAACAAGGCCAGTGACGAACCCAAGAGTTTCTCAGCCTTAGCTGCCAAGACACGAGGAATCGGCGGACACAAGCTTCTTTTAGGTGAGTGCATCCTGTCTCAAGATATAAGACTTAATTCCCGACAAGCGCGCGTGCAGTTTTTCAACCCTAACGCCAAATTCGTTCCTGAGCAACGCTGCGCGGCGCGTGCACAACGCGCTCAGGCGTTCCTGACGGCACAGCACGAGCACTCGCGCTCACCGTGGCGGAAAGCTTAGAATGAGACGATACGCAGCCGCAGCAAGCGAAATGCAAAGAAACCAGCAAGACGAAGAAAATACAATGCAAACTGGCCCAGTGGAGGCAAACAAAACAACAGAAAATTTGTGGACCTATGACGCTAGAAGTAGGAGGACAATTGCAACGGAAAGCGCTTGGATCACTAGAAATAAGAAAGACAAGAAGGCTGTCGCCAATTCAAGGACACCGGCCAACGACCCCACAGAGCAGCCACCTATCAATGAGCAGACGCTAAAGTCACCACCAATGCAGCAACAACGCAGGCCCAAGATGCCACCTCTGCCGCTCGATGATTTTAAGATCGTCTACCGCCCGCAAGCAGGTCTTGACCTCGCCAAACGGAACACCGTCGCTGTGACGCATGCCATCGGCAGAGTGAGTGGACTATCACAGCAAGACATTAACGACAAGGTACGCGTACAAGTCCAGAGAATGAAAAACCTAAACATCAAAAGCACCACCGCCAAAGGAGACGCCAAGAAGCTGGTAAGCATCCAGAAAATACAGCTTGGAGGAAATTTTTACACTGTGAACGGCAACATCAGAAACCCGGATAATATCTCCAGAGGCGTCATCAGTGGCTTGATACCCGGTACGAGCACCACAGAACTCATGGCTGGAATTCGTGCACCGGCAAGATACAGTTCTTCACGCCCGAATGCTAGGTCAACCGACCGCGGCAGTCGTCTTCTTTGAAGGACCACACGTTCCCTGCTACATAATTTTCCAGAGCGTAGACTTCCGCTGCAGACCATATCCTAAGTCAGTGCAGTATTGCCGAGCTTGTGGCAATATGGGTCACCGCCTGGACGTCTGTCCGAAACCTATCCCGGATTTCTGCTATAAATGCGGCAAGGCCGGACAAACGCAGGGACGTGAATATGCACCCATCTGCGAGATCTGCGGGGAAGGGCACGAAACTGCAAGTAAAGAATCCAAAAGGAGACTAAAGCTAAGTCCACCACCCTTCAACGTAAGACAACAGCGCCTCAACAGGCTTCAATAAATATACAACTGGAACGCCAGCGGAGAAGAGTTCCCTGAGGTTAGCATATCGGCCGCTACCTCTAACAGTAACAATGAGGGCCGCGTCTCCACGCGCAGCAGTTCCAAGTCAATATTGCGTTCGAGTTCGCGCTCCCATTCTCGCACGCGTTCCGTCTCTACGCGCAGCAGATCCAAATCAATACTGCGTTCCAGTTCGCGCTCCCGCTCTCGCACGCGCTCGCGTTCCGTTAAACGTGCGAGCTACGCTACCATGGCAAGTGAATCTAACGACAGCAGCAGCTTAACTTCCTTGAAGTCGGACACCTCATCCATACAGGTTCTCGAGGATAGACTGAAAAACCAGCAAAAAAAAAGCTCCAGAATCAGCACAGTTAAGTGCAAAGCCAAGAAACCCTCATAAATAAACTGCTTCAGAGTCAAAAATGACAAGAAGAACTCATTGACAAACTACTTGAAAAGTGCAAGCATCAGCAAAGACATTCGGACAATGCAGAACAACATTATCAAGAACAAGCAAACTCAAGCACAGAGCCGGCAACGACGCTGACCAAGGTAGGCGTCCAAGCCCTAGTGAACGCAAGGTGCACGATATTCGAAGAATCTTTCATGAATAACATGCACGCCACAATGTAAAAGATTGTCCAGAATGCAATAGAAAAAACAGCCTCAGTGTTTGAACACAAGATCACTACGCTTAATGCCAAAATTGATAGGATTGCTGCGCAAGTCAACAATTTCATCGCACACGTGAAGAAAACTTACGTAACCATGGCACAGTTCAACAGCTTGAACTACCCACGCCAAATGACTCGGAAGAAGGCACGAGCGAACAGTCACAATGCCTCTCGCTCAGTGTCGCCGAGTCGCGATGGCAGGCGTGACATCGAATCGATCGAAGATGGCAGTCCCTAACCATAAGTATAAGAACCAGCATTCAACTTTACGCATATGCCAATGGAACTGTCGGTCATACCGCCCTCGACACGCAAGCCTACAAGCATTCATCAAGCTTAACCAACCAGACATCATTGCACTTCAGGAAACCAACACGCAGAACGTATGACTGCAAGGGTTCACGACCTGCGCACAAGCCCAACGCACTGCCATACTTGTCAAGAAAGCACTTTCAACGCAAAAACACAAGATCGAGGACACTCAGATAGAACATACCCTAATAGAGATTCTGCCGGAACGAAAAATGCTGCAAAGTCTTTTCATATTCAATATATACAGCCCACCACGAGACCAACTACCAGACTTCGATCACTTCATACGAGAAATCGGGAAGCGCACAAATGGCCACCAGATCATAATAATGGGAGACTTTAACGCCTCTTACATCGCATGGGGCTATCATATCACCACGAGGAAGAGCTCTAGGGTGCACGATACTGCTCAACATCACAGACTAACCCTGTGGAACGACCCTCTTCAGAAGACGAGAATCGGGAACAGCGTCTCCAGGGATACAAATCCAGATCTTACATTTACGGCGAACGTCACTAGGGCAGAGTGGAGTGTGCTACCGTAAACATTAGGTAGTGATCATCACATCATCAAACTCTCCGTAGCGCACACTCGTAAACAGACCAAGACTGGAATAGCGCGGTTAACGGAATGGAAATCCTTTGGGGATGACCTCGACGTTGAAACCACCATAATCGACATTGAAGACTGGTTTAAGAATGTGCACAAAATAGCCGAACGCTACACTAAGGACATACAGCTTGACGTCGGTACACCCGCCGTCGACGCACATCTCCTCCACCTTTGGGAGGCTAGAAGAGGACTTCTAAAAAGGTGGAAGCGGCAAAAACTAAACAGAAAGTTACGGAAACGCTTTTCTCTCCTCACCGAGCAATCTCAAGATTATGCTAACCAATTGGCCAGGCAGAACTGACACGCTTTCTGTGACAAGCTACAGGGGACTCTGAGCACCAAAAAGACCTGGCATCTGCTATGCACACTTCTAGCCACGCAACCCTCTAAAGCAGCACAGAAGCAGCACCTTCATAGGCTTATTCGAAACTACGCCGGTACAGAAGAACACCTTCTAGAAGAATTACAAAAGAAGCTCTATGGCGATGCACCCACTGGGACTTCAATTCACACCAAAGAATACGTTGGCGCACCAAACACTGAACTCAACCGGCCCTTCAGCCTGGCTGAACCGCACACAGCCCTAGCGAAGTTGACAAGAAATACCATCCCCGGAATAGACAGGATTGTCAACAAGCACTTACGCAACCTACCGCATCAGGCCACCACGGCTCTTCTCCAATATTACGACTGCTGGGATAAAGGAGAGCTACCTGCGGTATGGAAGCACTTGGAAATCACCATGATCCCTAAGCCTAACAAACCAGTCGGCATCGACAACCTACGCCCGATTTCTCTCACCTCGTGCGTGGGAAAGCTGTTCGAACACATGGTGCACGACCGCTTGAGCCAGTACCTGGAAGGTAGTGGACACCTACCGGACACTATGTTTGGCTTCAGGCAGCATCTTTCGACGCACGACGTGCTTTTACTACTCAAAGAAGACCTCCTTGATCACCTCACCCATCGAAGAAAGTACTCCATACTCGGAGTCGACGTCAAGGCGGCCTTCGATAACGTCAGCCACGACGCAATCCTCAACAACCTCGAAGGCGTTGGCTGCGGCATTAGAACCTACACGTATGTTAGAAACTTTCTGACAGACCGTACGGCAACTGTGGGCATATGCAACATCCGCAGCAAATGCTTCCAACTACCGAAAAAAGGAACGCCGCAGGGTTCGGTCATCTCGCCGTTACTTCTTAATGTGGCTATGATCAATCTGCCGGAAATTCTCGACAAAATACCTGATTTACGACACGCGATCGACGCTGATGACATCACGCTCTGGACCAGGGCATCGAACACTGGGAGACAAGAGACCTGCCTACAAACCACCATAGATGCCATCGAACGGTATCTCAGAAACTGCGGTCTCTGCTGTGCCCCCGAGAAATCTGAGCACCTCGTCCTCAAAACGAGAACAAGAGGCAGACCCCGTCTATATGACGAGCCCGACCCTAGCGTAACGCTGAAAGGGACCTTATTTCCAAAAGTCGAGACCCTGCGAGTGCTTAGAGTTCACATCTACAAGGATGGATCGGGAGCTGCCACCATACCGAGACTCCAACGGACACTATCACAACTCACGCACCTCGTCAAGAGGATCGCGAATCAACAAAACGGACTCAAAGAGCATGACACGCTACGTAAAATGCAAGCTCTGTTCACCAGCCGCATTACGTATTGCACGCCGTACCTGAACTTGAAAACCGCTGAAATTGAAAAACTTAATATTATGATAAGAAGGGCCACTAAAGTAGCCCTGGGACTTCCGCCAATGGCCTCTACCACACGTCTCCTAAAGATGGGCGTCCACAACACGTGGCAAGAGCTCATCGAAGCGCATAGGAACAGTCAGCTGGAGAGGCTCAAGCTGACGCCCACGGGTAGGTCGGTGCTCCGGTACCTCAACTACAGCGACACGTTCATCGCCGATGCAGACCGGAAAAAGCGCATCCCACTGTACATTAGGAAAATATGGAAAGGGCTCGCTGTCCATCGCACCTATTCCACGCAACATGCATCCTACTTTCCACAAAAGTAGACGTGAGGCTAGAGCCAACGCTATTCGACGAAAGTTCAAGCAAGACCCGGATGCCCGCTACACTGATGCGGCCCAGTATCCGCATAGAAACGCGTACGCTGTCAGCGTCGTCGATTCTCAAGGCCAAGAATTAGCATCGGCCACGGTCAACGCACTCATTTCAGACGCCGCAGAAGAATCGGCAATCACTCTAGCAACCACAACATGTACAGACACCGCGGTGATTTTCACCGACTCACAAGCCGCCTGCAGGAATTTTGCTAAGGGGCGTATCTCAGCCAATGCCATCAATATTTTGAAACGGTGAAGCACTCCACTCCCATACACTTGTGTATTATGGGTGCCAGGACACGAGGGCCTGCAGGGAAATGAAGCGGCCCACGCCGCTGCCCGCGAGCACGTCAGCCGGGCTGCCCCCTGCCCACAGGACATTCGACCCGCCGTTGAAGAGACGGAAGTCGTTCAAAACACCTACTCGTCGTTACTCCAGCATTACAGGCTGGAGTGACTAGTATACCCTCCACCATACCCAAAACTGACAAAGGAGGAAAGCGTAATACTGAGACGCCTGCAAAGCAGCACGTACACACATGGGGCCCTAATGCACCGTCTCTACCCAACGAGATATAGCTCTATGTGCCCGCTTTGCAACGTACCGGACACCCTGGCGCACTTGCTTCTTGCATGCCAGTGTATTGCCAGACGTAATCTGCAACAACATACGACTGATAACGAAGAAGGACGGACGAACGAAGACCTAACGGAAATGTGGGAGGCAAAGCTCGCCCTCGAGGACCTGGAAGATCAACAACTCGTCGCCAGGGCCAAGAGGGCAGTAGAAGCCAGAGGGTTCCTGGACTAAGGAGCCTTCCCACCTAAGGGTGACACCGGGCATTGCTCGGGGCACTGTTTCAAAATAAACGTTTACTTCTCTCTCTCTCTCTCTCTCTCTCTCTCTCTATATATATATATATATATATATATATATATATATATATATATATATATATATATATATATATATATATATATATGTGTGTGTGTGTGTGTGTGACGCTATGATGAATGGGCGACGTGGCCTGGCGCATACCCCATGTTTATTCCATTCTGCACTTCTTCCTCATCTACTTCTCCCAACCATCCCTGCCTTCTTACGTCACAGGATTCCCCCTCCCCCCGAAAGATGGCACCGGTTACAAACGACAACATATTGAAGAAGAAAATAAAGAAAACAATGGCCAAGTTCACAATTTCACATCCCGATGGAGTTTCACAATGTCACTGAATCTTCAATGCTGAGGGAGCAGTCCGGTGATTTCTATGACGACTCTGGTGGACGAGCTTGACTGTTGCGTTCTGGATGGCATAACCACACCCTGGAAATATGAACTGATGATGACATCGGTTGAGCTTTTGTGAAGAACGGACAAGGTTGGGAGTGCCTGTAGCATTTGAAGTTCGGATGTCGTCGAGGTTGTATTTTTCGTCGTGAATGGTGCCATCCCAGTGCTTCTTGCTTTCGTGCTTTTTGACAGACAGTGACGAAGTGCCTTAGTGCTTGCGGTGTGCAAGCAGTGCCTCCTTGTCTTTGTCGGCGTTTTCTGTGGTGGTGCAGTCGGTGTAATAGCTGAGGCAGGGAGTGTCTCTGGTGACTTTTCTTTGTGCGAAAGTGTCTGACGTCTTGCATTCGTATTTGTTTTCGAGATCTTATTTTCCGATGTTCTTTTATTGGTGAGTGCGCTTTCGTTGAATTTTGCGTTCGTCGGTGCCCTCGTTGCAGTCTCTCTCGTTGTAGCATGAGTTTATGAACTTGGCTTTGCTTGCTTTCCTGAGGCTGCTCAAGAGATGGCTGTAGTGGCGCCCTTTCCAGAATGGGGCATTCATTTCCTTCGGTATTTGACGTGTCCTGTCGACAGAGGATGCTTGGTGAATCGGTGTCTTGCTTGTCGGGCATAGTCGGTAATGCGTCCTCATCGCTAGCAGGCTCTTCAGAGGCTTCAGTGACGTGGTTCATTACGCACGCTTCTGAAAGGCAACTCTGTACGAGGTTTAATGTATCATGTACTGCTGAATTTGTTCGATTCATGAATTGGTGAGCTCTGCATGTGGGCCCCATAGGTGACATGGCATTACTAGGTTTGAACTGCAGATTTTGGCAAGTCTGCGGTGCCGTAGAAATGGCAGGAAACTCTTCAGGTGCTTCCTTTTCGCTGTTTACTGCGAGTGGTTCTTGCGCCTGGTAGCGTGCGACGTTCGATGCGTCTGAGCCTTCTGTTTTGTTTGGACTCTCGAGAGTGTGTTTGCCGAACGGTGATGCATGAAACCGTACGGAAGAAGAGTGGCTTGGCAGGGTATTTTTCCGATGCGTGAACTCGTCTATCGTGAACATGGTGTCCTTATGAGGCAAACGGTGAGTGACAGGAACGCTTGAAGAGCCGCATGATGGAAAACCGGGTGGTGGACCACGTATTCGAGACGAAAACTTAAGTGCATGAGGTGGGTAAGCAACGTCTCGTGTCATGTGCTGGAGCGACGACTTTGAAAATACCGGCTTTCGTGAAGGGAAACCTGGTGGAAAGTTACGTTCCTTGAGAAATAAGCGTGGACTGCGACGGTCGCGTGTAGTTTCATGCAGATGGCCGGTAATGAGGAAGTCCTTGTCGTAGTCGTTAAAACGGGCAATCATCGTTTCTCTGATCTTTTGCCATGATTCGTCGTTTTCGAATATGTGTATCAGGTAAAACTTAAATGCCTCACCGGAGATGTAGTCGGTAAAGTTGGTGATCATCTCCCGTTCCGACCATGATGCAGCGGCGGCATGGAGCTCGAACAGTTTGAACCAGTCCTGTACGGGTCCGTCGTCCACTGATCCGGTGTACTTGGGGATGTCAAGGTCGTCTGATGGTGCTGTCATGATGCTTGGTGGTCTTGGTGGTCCGCGTTCCTCTGTGGTCCGTGTTCGGTCACTGCGTCTCGCTGAGGTCTTCGATGATGAAGGCCGGGCGATGAAGTGGTTGCGAGGTCTTCATCCTGTCGACTTGTGCGACGCTACGATGAATGGACGACGTGGCCTGGCGCATACCCCATGTTTATTCCATTCGGCACTTCTTCCTCATCTACTTCTCCCAACCATCCCTGCCTTCTTACGTCACACACACACACACACACATATATATATATATATATATATATATATATATATATATATATATATATATTTTAAGGGAACGTTATTGCTGCAAGACACTTTTACTTGCCGAGCCTCTGCCCCACAAGAAAGGTCAGACTGATGAGGATAAGTATGTACATATGACAAGATGACGCGCATGAATAATGCTCACACTTATTCCCCCCCCCCCACACTTGAGCGGCCAGCCCGGGCGCGTCTTAGACGGAAACGGGACGTCGAACGAATGGTTTCAGACGCAATACGTGGACAATCTCCGAACCATGACAGCGACGATCTGAGGAAAGGTCGCTGGGAGTGACACGGTAGTTCACTGGCGACGTTTGTTCGTTGATTGTATAGGGTCCAATGAAGTGTGACTGTAATTTATCGCACAATCGTGGAGTACAAATGGGCCTCCAAAGCAACACTTCATTCCCCGGACTGAAGGAGACGTCGCGATGAGAGCTGTCGTAGCGTTGCTTGCAATCTTGCTGATTGGCTTCTGTATTAAGGCGAGCCCGTTGGCGACATTCCTCGAGCTTTGTGATAAACTGCTCTGATACGGTTGCCGAAGAGTCAGAAGATTTAGAAAAGAGACGTCGATGGTGAATGTGGGTGTACGGCCATACACGAGGTAGAAAGGCGAGTAGCCAGTAGTTCTTTGAACAGCGGTGTTATGGGCAAACGTCACAAAAGGCAAAATCGTATCCCAGTGTCGTGGTTTGGTGAGATGTACATCGATAGCATGTCTGTTAGTGCCCGGTGAAATCTCTCTGTCAGCTCATTAGTTTGGGGGTGGTAGGCTGACACGTCTTATGTACTGTAGCACAGGTTGTGAGCAGGGTTTTGATTATGGTAGACAGGAACGTCTTGCCGCTATCACTCAGGAGGACGCAAGGTGCACCGCGACGAAATACAATGGCGTTGAGAAAAAAGTCTGCGACGTCTAAAGCAGAACTTGTGCGTAGTGCAGCAGTCTCTGCGTACCGTGTCAGGTGATCGATAGCAGTCACAATCCAACGATTACCTGCTGGCGTGATGGGGAGAGGTCCTAGTAGGTCTATGCCAACGATGGCGAAAGGTGTCTCGGGACACGGGATGGGTTGCAGAAGGCCAGCAGGAGATGAAGTTGGTCACTTCCGCCGTTGACACAGATGGCAAGATGCAACGTACTTGGCCACAAAAGTAGAGATGCCAGGCCAGAAGAAACGTTTCCTGATGCAGCTTTGTGTTTTGTGAAATCCCAAGAGGTCTGCACATGGGTCGTCGTGAAAGGCTTCGAGGACTTGGTGATGTAGTAAACGCGGAAGTACTGGAACCCAGCAGTGTCCATCATTAGTGTAAACGTAACGATGGAGCACATTGTTATCGAGCTTAAATTGCCGTAGTTGTCGGCGCAATCTAGCATTAGGAGTAGGTGATATACCATTTAGGCGTTGAACAATGCTATTGCAATATGGATCATCCCGCTAACGTGTGGCGAACTCGGTGTAGCAATTTGAAGCTGGCGTGTCGATAACCGCAAGTTGTGATAATGTGAGGGGTGACGCAGTGTTTTGCCCACCAGACGAGCAATCACCTAACGTACTCGATGGTGACAGTGGAAGGGGGCAGCGAAAGAGAGCACCTGCATCTTGGTGTCTTTTGCCAGACTTAGGCCGCGTTCACACTGAGCATTTCGGCCGCCGAAAGTGCTCCGAATCCAGTTCGGCGGCGGCGAGATCTGCCGAAAGGGCTCTCTCCGCGCCAATCGCTCTCGGACCGATTTTTGCGGCGTCTGCCGCCGAACCGGTCACCGCGGACCAATAGGAGCACTAGTCAAGGAATTTTGAAAAATGGCGGCCAAGCCCTACTCACTTGTTATGGAGCAGTGCACGTAACTGAATGCTGAAACCAACGGAAGTTTAACCTACTGTGTGCTTACTTCGCATCCGTATTTCGTGGAAGAGGTGATCGAGCTTGCTGTTGGCGTGACCGAGCTTGTTGCGGTCTTGCAGAGCAAAACGAACCCACTAACGCAGCTGGCGTCGGTGGTTTTTCTGCTCTTCGTGCATTACAAGACACCCACTTGCCGGCAAAGAAAGCAGTAGTGTCTTTTCTTGCTTCTTGCGTACGAGAATCGTCGAAGTATACACCACCGGATTACCGTAGTAGCGTTTGCGAGCCGCGACAACAACCGGGTGACAGCGCAT
Source organism: Rhipicephalus microplus (assembly GCF_043290135.1). Classification (NCBI taxonomy): domain Eukaryota; kingdom Metazoa; phylum Arthropoda; class Arachnida; order Ixodida; family Ixodidae; genus Rhipicephalus; species Rhipicephalus microplus. The sequence goes on along the minus strand of NW_027464600.1, from coordinate 2,249,148 downwards.
CCATCCCGCGTTCGCCCCGTAGTAGATGGCATATTCGGCGGCGCGGGGCGCGTCCAGTGCGAACAACGCTGCGTTTCGGTGGCAGGGAAATTTCGGTCGCTGTAGAAAGCGGATGTTTCAGTGTGAACTAGGCATTATAGATGACGTTAAAATCTTACTCTTGTAGGCGGAGCACCCAACGACCGAGGCGACCAGACAAGTTTTTCAGTGACGATAGCCAGCACAAGGCGTGATGGTCTGTAATAACTGTGAAGTGGCGTCCGTGAAGATATGGTTGAAATATTTGTATGGTCCAAACGACAGCAAGGCACTCCTGCTCAATTATGGAGTAGTTTTGTTCAGCAGCCGTAAGAGCACGACTAGCATACGAAATAACTCTTTCCCGTGAAGTGGCATCCCGCTGTAGAAAAACTACACCAATGCCTTGGCCACTCGCGTCGTTGTGGAGACATGTAGTTGCGTTCTCGTCGAAATGACACAGAACAGGGTCGGATGTTAAAGCATGCTTGAGGGCTTGAAAAGCACGCTCGCAGTCGTCGTTCCAAGCCAAAGTTGATCCGGATGTCAGCAGCTTATGCAGTGCGACCCGATGGCAGCAAAATGGCTAATGAAGCGGCGGAAGTAGGATGCCAGGCCCAGGAAACTTCGTAGGTGTTTCTGATTTTCTTGCCGAGGGAAGCGTATCACGGCAGCAAGTTTGTCAGGATCCGAGCGAACGCCATCTTTGCTGACAAGGCGGCCCAACACCTTGATGTTCTTGTTGGCGAAGTGGCATTTCTTTGTGTTTAGCTGAAGTCCAGCATTAGAAATACACGTCAAAACTTCGTCTAAATGATCAAGATGCTGACGAAATGAAGAGGAGAAAATGACGATGTCATCTGGATAACAGACACATGTTTTCCATTTTAGGCCGCGTAGAACTGTGGCAATCATGCGTTCAAACGTGGCAGGAGCATTACATAAACCGATTGGCATCACGTTGAATTCACACAGCCCGTCTGGTGTTGCAAAGACAGTTTTTTCTTTGTCCGCTTCGTGCATAGGTATTTGCCAATAACGAGACCGTAAATTGAGGCTGGAGAAAAATTCAGCGCCTTGCAGAGTCAAGTGCGCCGTGGACTCGTGGGATCGGGTACACGTCTTTGCGCGTGATCTTATTAAGTGCTCGATAATCGATGCAGAATCGCACCGAACCATCCTTCTTTCGGACTAGCACTACAGGTGATGACCACGGGCTGGACGAAGGCCGGATAACATCTCGTTTGAGCATATCAGCAACGTTGTTCTCGATTATTTTCCGCTCTGCGGATGACACTCGATATGAGCGGCGGCGTACTATTGTATTGCCTTCCGCTTATATTCGATGTACGGCGACGGAAGTGTGACCCAAAAGCTTGGAATTGACATCAAATGAAGCACTGTGTTTTTAAAGGATACCCAAAAGTTCTTGCTTTTGCACTGACGAGAGATCGGGATTTATTGTGGCTGTTAAAGCAGCCGTTGTAGCATCGTCATCATTACTCGTAGAGAAAGATGGCGCGTCTGCGTGAAGAGGGCACCAAAGTAAGTGGCTAGTTATCTGTGAAGCAAACCACACCGGTGCCCTGGGGCAGTGCAACAGGAGAAGAAGTAGGGTTAACTGCCGTAACTAATGCTCTGCCATCATGAAAGCGCACCAGGCTAGGAGCGATGGTAAGCCCAGCAGAGATGTAACGTCCACACGGTGCCAGGAACACATCACCAGTACTTATCTTATCTGATGTCAGGGTCAGAATATGCTCATTACCGGGAGGAATAAAACAGTCATCAGTGGTGACGAAGCGCTGGCTATGAGCATCTTGGTTGATTGATTAAAACTTTATTTTTGTCCTGAGAAGACGCAGGGGAGACCCCGCGCCACCTGGCTAATCCCACGTTGGGACTGTCAAGCCTAGCTTGCAGGCCCGTTCACGGGCACTCTGGACGGCCAGGGTTTGGTCCTTAAGTTCGGGGCTGCGTAAGAGCGCAGCCCACCTGTCCTCGCTGAGGGCGGAGCCGATGGCTTCACCTTCCCACAAGACATGATTGAATGTGGCTAACAGTCCACAAGCGGGGCAATCCGCACTTGGATACCGTTCAGGGTAGATGGCATGAAGAACCACAGGGTTAGGATACGCACTGGCTTGCAATAGTCTTAGGGTGACTGCCTGCGCCCTGCACAAGGCCGGGTGTGGGAAAGGGAATACCCTTCTTGACAGATAGAAGTGCTTTATTTCGTTGAACGTAAGTAAGGGTTCCCAGCGAGGCAGAGGGACTGTGGAGGCAGCGCGGTCAGTGAGTCCTCGCGCGGCGTCATGTGCGCCCTCGTTCTGGTTAGAGGTAGGGCCCTCAATCAACCCCAGGTGAGCGGGAAACCAAGTGAGAGAATGGGGCGTGATACTCTTGACGCTTTGGAGAATGCGGAGGGCCTGAGGGGCTACCATCCCGGTTTCGTAGGCTTTGATAGCCGCTTTGGAGTCACTGTATATTGACTCTCTGCAACTATCTAGCATAGCCAGCGCGATCGCAACCTGTTCGGCTATCACGGGCTTCGATGTGCGTACTGTGGCGGAGCAAGTGAGCCTGGAATTTGAGTCGACGATGGAAACAGCGAATGCCTCTTGTTAGACATATGGCGCAGCATCCACAAAGCTTGCATCAGTGGGGTTGCTACGGACGTGCTCGAGCAGAGCTCTACCCCTGGCCCTATGCCGACCGACGTTGTGCGCAGGGTGCATATGGCGGGGAATGGGTGCGATGCGCAGCTGAGACCTGATGTTTCTGGGAATCTGCATAGAATCGGGGCACTGGTCAATAGAGTTGAGGCCCAAATCATCGAGTATCTTGCGGCCCGATTTGGTTCCGGAAAGCCTGAGCAGCTGTGAGCGCTCTTGCGCCTCGATTATCTCTTCGAGTGTATTGTGAACACCGAGCTTGAAAAAAAGGTTTTCAGTGCCAGTGCTTACAGGCAAGCCGAGCGCGAGCTTGAAAACCTTTCTTATGAGGGAATTGAGCTTACTTCTTTCTGTAACATGCCAATTATACATGGCCGCCGAGTACGAAAGGTGGCAGAGCACAAACGCATGTATGATGCGGATGAGATTGTCTTCCTTGATTCCGCGGTGTCTCTTGGTGATCCTCCGAATGAGGCCGATAGCACTTTCCGTCTTGGTAGTGATCTGTCTCAGTGCAGCTCCGTTAGCGCCGTTGGACTCGATATACATTCCCAATATTCGGAGCGAATCCACTCTTGGCACTGGGGACCCGTCACTAGTGAAAAGCCGTATTTCACTTTGAGACGCAGGTTTCCAGTCACGGTGGCCGCCGCCTCGGGGCCTTTTCTTGTAGAGCAGAAGTTGAGATTTCGATGGGGAGCGCTTGAGACCGGTGGGACGGAGGAAACGTTCGGTCACGTCGATTGCGTGCTGCATGGCTTCCTCAACTTGCCGTCGCTCCCGCCCCTGCACCAGATGGTTATATCATCTGCGTAGATGGTATGATTGATTCCTTGAATCTTCGCGAGTTCCTTGGAGAGCCCGATCATCCCGATGTTAAATAGTGTTGGTGAAATAACTGAGTCATGATGATACGGGGCGCGAAAAAAACGACACACAACAGAGAAGAAGTACACAGACGACGCGCTACTAGCAACTGGAATATTTTATTCAGGAAACACCGTTTATACCGCAGTGACGTCAACTTTAACCCAAAAAACTAAAAATACATGCTCAGCATGCCTATAAGTAACGTTGCAGATAGGCTATCTCCCCTTCCTGCAGACTGATAGAGGGGTGGCTGATGCAATCATGCCCCTCCCTCTGGATAAAGAGGGCTTCTATAATCTCCCTCTCCGCTGAGCCCCTGTGCCTGTAGATTACAGTTGTCTGCTCGAATACCGGCTTACAGTTACCCTGATCGCATCCTCTGCAATGCATCGCCAGATGCGTGAACGGCCTTCCTATTAAAGAGCTGCTGTGCTCTCGCAACCGCACGTTGAGGCATCTACCAGTTTGCCCTATGTATGCCTTGCCGCACGACAGTGGTATTCTATATACAACACCACGTGCGCAAGAAACGAACTGCCTTACGTGCTTAATGGCACATCCTCTTTTTTCACACTGCTTTGGCCTACCTGTCTTCTTACCAACCGCTGAGCAGATGCGGCCCACCTTGTTTTCTGCGGAGAACACGAGATCCACCCCATACCTCGAAGCCACTCTCTTAAGGCCGTGCGAAAGCCAGTGGATATACGGGATTTTTGACACTCTTTTTCTTCCCTGCGGGACATTCGTGTCTAGGCCTGTCCCAGGCCGTTGCTTAATGGACTTTTTTATTTTTTCGCAAGCAGCAGCTAAGACACTATCAGGAAACGCCGCGTCTCTTAGTCTTTCCACCTGCGCGAAAAAACTTATCTCCATAAGATGTGGGCATGATCTGTCCAACGCCGTTTCCTGATAGTGTCTTAGCTGCTGCTTGCGAAAAAATAAAAAAGTCCATTAAGCAACGGCCTGGGACAGGCCTAGACACGAATGTCCCGCAGGGAAGAAAAAGAGTGTCAAAAATCCCGTATATCCACTGGCTTTCGCACGGCCTTAAGAGAGTGGCTTCGAGGTATGGGGTGGATCTCGTGTTCTCCGCAGAAAACAAGGTGGGCCGCATCTGCTCAGCGGTTGGTAAGAAGACAGGTAGGCCAAAGCAGTGTGAAAAAAGAGGATGTGCCATTAAGCACGTAAGGCAGTTCGTTTCTTGCGCACGTGGTGTTGTATATAGAATACCACTGTCGTGCGGCAAGGCATACATAGGGCAAACTGGTAGATGCCTCAACGTGCGGTTGCGAGAGCACAGCAGCTCTTTAATAGGAAGGCCGTTCACGCATCTGGCGATGCATTGCAGAGGATGCGATCAGGGTAACTGTAAGCCGGTATTCGAGCAGACAACTGTAATCTACAGGCACAGGGGCTCAGCGGAGAGGGAGATTATAGAAGCCCTCTTTATCCAGAGGGAGGGGCATGATTGCATCAGCCACCCCTCTATCAGTCTGCAGGAAGGGGAGATAGCCTATCTGCAACGTTACTTATAGGCATGCTGAGCATGTATTTTTAGTTTTTTGGGTTAAAGTTGACGTCACTGCGGTATAAATGGTGTTTCCTGAATAAAATATTCCAGTTGCTAGTAGCGCGTCGTCTGTGTACTTCTTCTCTGTTGTGTGTCGTTTTTTTCGCGCCCCGTATCATCATGAACCAGCACCAACTCGCCCAACTTTTCACTTTACTGAGAAATAACTGAGCCCTGAGGCGTGCCGCGTGAACCGAGGTTGATCTCTCGTGAGAAGTACCCTTCGATCTTGAGCTTGGTAGTTCTCTGGTAAAGAAAAGATCTCACGAAGTCGTAGACCCTCTTCCCTAGCCCTAGGCTGGCAATAGACTGGAGTATGAATTTGTGAGAAACGTTGTCGAAAGCCTTCTCCAGGTCTAATCCAAGGATGGCTCTGGTATCTCCTGTGCTCCGGTCGATGATCTGGTGCTTCATCAGCTTCATGGCATCCTGTGTCGAGAGACTAGCTCTGAAACCAATCATATTGTGGGTGTACATGTCATTGGTCTCGAGGTGCACCTTGAGTCGGCCCAGAAGGGCGTGATCTGCGACCTTACTGACGCAGGAAGTTAAGGAAATCGGTCTTAGATTATCTATTCCTGGTGCTTTACCAGGTTTCGGGATTAGAACTGTGTAGGCCGTCTTCCATTGTACGGGAACTTCCCCACCGCGCCACACCTCAATAATCTTTTCCGTAAGGAATTCGATGGAGTCATCATCAAGGTTCTTGAGCATCTTATTGATTATGCCATCAGGGCCAGGGGCGGATTTGGCATTTAGGGAAAAGAGAGCCTGCCGTATCTCGGCCACAGTATAGTCCTGGTCCAACTCCGGCACGTCGCACCCCGCGTATACTCCGGAAACTGTGTGGGTTCAGAGCTATCCGCGACTCGCAGATACCTGTCTATAAGCTCGTTGACAACCAATTCGTCCGGGGTAGAGTCAGTAGCAAGATGGATGGCTCGCGCGAGGGATCGCCTCTGACTGGACCTGGTGCTGCCCTGATCGAGAAGGTGTTTGAGAAGACCCCAGCTCTTCCCAGATCTGAGCTGACCCTCGATGCTCTCACAGAGCTCATGCCATTGTTGTTTACACAAGGTTTTGCAGTGCTCCTCGATCGCCCTTTTAACCTCGGAAACCTTCTTGCGGAGCCTCCTGTTATGCTTCTGTCCCTTCCACCTCGTGAGTAGGGCTTGCTTGGCTTCTAGTAGGTGTGCCAACCTGCTGTACATGTTTTCAACATCGAGGTCAGTGACGACCTCCTTGGTCGCTGCCGTGGCGTCATCTCTGATTCCTTTGTACCATCCTTCAAAGTCTGTCCCAGCCGTTGGTGCTCACTCAGCTCTGACTTCGCGAAAAGCGTCCCAGTCGACCACTTTGAATTTTTTCGTCCTAAAGCGGGCAATCGCTAAGGATACCTCCATGATGTAGTGGTCACTTCCGAGGTCTAGAGCCGTGTTGACCCATTTGACCCCATCTATATTCTTCACAAAAGTCAGGTCCGGGGTGGTATTCCTACATATGGAGTTTCCTCTCCTAGTGGGGAAATCCTTGTCAGTTATAAGCGTTAAGTCGGCTTCTGTCGCAGTCTGCCATAGCTCGCGTCCTTTTGGGGTATCATACATGTATCCCCACACGCTGTGTGGGGCGTTGAAATCCCCTACAACTACAAGGGGGTAACTACTGGCCATGCTCACAGCCCTTTTGAGGAGAGAGTTTGCTGTCGCCCTGCGATAACTGGGACTGCAGTATACGTTGAGAATAAAAAGGCTATTTTTTCGAAGACCCTTCTTGGGTGAGTTCATTATAATTTCAGTCGTTACGTACTCAATGCCATCGGCAACTGCACCGAGGTCACGCGATAGGTTATTGTACCTTTTGCTGATAAGTGTGGCAACTCCCCTACCTCCTCAATGTAATGACGCTACTAGGTAACCTTGGATTTTGATGGGGGTTCCAGAAGCAACTTCCTGAACAGCGATGATTTGGGGCTTAACATCGAGAGTTCTGAAATATTCCTGTAGAATGGGTTTTTGTGAGTAAACCCGCCACAGTTCTATTGCCAGATTCTGAAGTTTTCGTCCACACTATATATGTTTAGGCTTAGGGGATGGTTGAGCAGCTATAGCAGCCCGGAGGATCGCGCCCTCAGTCGGTGGCGCTAGTACATTGCGTTGTGCTGGGACCTGCAAAGGAGTCGAACCGGGGTCTCTCCTCGCATCGACCTCTTCTAACTTGCTTATGCGTTCACTCAGTGCTCCTAATCCCATCTTTGGATGCGCCACGGCTTCTTGAATTTTCGCTAAGGTAGCCTGCATGTTCACAAAGGAAACCTTGAGTTCCGACAGTAAGTTTACCGCCTCTTCTTTTTGTGTGTTCTCAACCGCTCGGCGCTTAGTTCCGCTAGGCCTATGAAGTGCCTCAGACGTATCCATGGCGACCGGGGCTGGGGCGGGCTGCGCCGAAGGGGGCGAGGACGCGAGCTTTCTAATCTCCGCCATCTCCGCTGCTAGCCTGCTCATTTCTTGCTTAAGCTGCGCGTTTTCTTTCCTCAGCTGCTCGTTAGCTCGTCGCATCTCGTCGAGCTCACTCGCGTGGGGAGAACCGCGATTCGATTCGTCGCCTCTAGGAGACTCACGTCTTCCTCGGGCTTTGTCGGCCCAGGAGAGCGTCGGCTTCTTGCTGTTAGAGGTGGTGGGCGTGCGGGAGCGGGACCTAGTCGGCCCCGGCGAAACGTGCCCCGGCTTTTAGTTGGATGGAGGCTGGGAAGTGGAACTTCCCCGGGCACGTTCTGTCGACCTGGAGCGCGAGCCGGAACATCCCTTGGAGGCACCACGGCGCCTGGATGCGGAGCGGCTTCCCGAGCGTCCCCTGGAACGGGGGCGTCCTCTGCGCTGAGCATCCGTGATGGGTGACGAAGACTGGAACTCGTCCGCAGTGTCGAGGTGACGTTGCGGGGACGGTGACGCAGCACCAGCCATTCTGGCACGCTCACTGCGACGACGGCGCACAATGTACGGGATCTTGAACCTTTGAGCACAGTCTTTGCTAGCCGTGAAATGCTGGCCACCACAGAGTTTGCACTTGGGAGTACACACATGTTGCTTGTCAGGGCTTGCGGCACCACAGCCTCGGCAAATCGTGTCACCGGGAGTGGGGCACACGTCAGCGCGATGACCGAAACGGCCGCACGCATAACACACGTCAATTTGCTTGCGGTAGAGTGAGCACTGCATCAGCACTGGTCCATACCTGACAAAGTTCGGTACACGATACCCGTCGAAAGCGATGATGACCGTGCCAGTTTGGGCTATTCTCTTGGCTGCTAAGGCGAGTGGATTATTTGTGTTGACAATCTTCGCATCGATGACGTCAGGGCCGTCTTGAAGTGGGACGTTGCGAATCACCCCTTTGCAAGTGGAGTGTGGGGCAGTCTCATAGGTACTTAGCTCGTGCACCTTGCCTGATATGAGTATTTGCTTCATCCGAACCTATCGGTCTGCGTTTTCGCGCTTGGGAGTACTGGTAACCATAATATTTTGCTGCAGATTCGGGCATAGAGTATCCTGGCACAAATCTTCATGGCTTATGCCAGCGGCAACTACTATTGCATCAGCCACCGTAGCTGCGCCAATTTTCGAAATATTGAGTCCACCTCTCGGGCGGATCACAATCTTGATGTCATCTTGAGGAAGGGAGGGCATCTTTCTCGCGCGTATTACTTTGGACTTCAGCGCAGCACCTCTCGATTTGCCGCGGCACCTCTCGATTTGCCGCGGCGTGCGCTTGGCTGCGACGATGGCGCGTTAGAGTCAGCAGTGCGTGTTTTGGCGCCAGCTCTTCTGGCCCCAGCGGACTGCCAACATTTATCTTGAGTGAACTCTTCTTCTGAAATATCCTCTCCGTGCACTTCATACTCCATCGTGAGCAAATAATTCCGCGCACCGGGCCTCTGAAGGGCCGGCCGCAGGCGAGAACAAGCCCAGCAAAAGCGCGGTCTCCCGAGCCACTCGTTAGGGTTAAAGAGGGCACCGCTCCACAGGAAAAGAAATTGTTCCTAACTTGACAACAACTCACTCACTGTGGTCAAATATGGTATCGGTAGGATCCTGATAACTTTTCGGAAGCGATGCGAGCAACAGTTCATGAACACTTGAAGAAAAAACTCTAGAAACACAGATTTAGTTGCGCGTCCACAGGAGCCGTACGAACGCAGCCTCCCATTCCGCGTCTCCCATCTCATGAGCATCTTTATCGGACGAAAGCGCAGTATGTGATATGCGAATGACCCTCTGACGGCAAGATATCACGGCTGAAGCTGCGGAGAGAAAGTCCCACCCTAAAATGAGCGCATTAGTACACGATGACAGAACGAGGAACTGTATATGGTGAAGGATGCCCCCAACAAAAACTCGTGCTGTGCAAACACCAGAAGGCTGAACGAAAACCGCATTAGCACAGCGAATGGGAGGGCCATCATACGGTGTCTTCACTTTGCGCAGACGGGAACACAAGTCCACACAAATAACTGAGAGCGATGCACCTGTGTCCACCAAGGCTTCAGTCCATATACGCTCAACACACACTGAAAGTACATTTGAAGGGCGTTCCGGAGGAGTTCGATGCAGTCCGCCAGATGCAGCTTTACCTCCTGAAGCTGCACTATTATTTTCCCGGGCGATGATCAGACGCCGTGGTAGCCGGACGAAGTGGTGAGGAGGAACGGTGCATAGGTGACGGCGAACGACGGCGCGAGGAGCGGAAGGTACTGGCTGCATCGAAGTGCTGTGGAGATGGTGAGTGGCGTTGGTACAGTTGGTATGGGTGGCGATGTTGCGGAGCCGGAGCAAACTCATCCCTCTTGAAGTCACCATAGCCCGCCTTTCGTCTTGTTGACGTCGGCGACAGAACCGTGAGATGTGGCCACGTATTCCGCAATAATAGCAAATCGGTTGAGATGAATGCCAGGCATGGATAATGCTCACACCTAATATATATATATATATATATATATATATATATATATATGAACTTCATTTGAACCAGATTCTTTGTACTTCTGCCCGAAGGTGGGTGGCCTCCTCAGCACAGGTAGCCGTGGCTCGCTGCCGCCACCCGAGCCCTGTTCAACAATCGCAGCTGGTTTTCAGGGTCTTGCATCACCAGAAAAGCCTCCTACTGGTTTTTGAATTCTTCCTCTGGATCTTTCTTCCTCTTCATTTTCACGTGGCGGTGACAACGGAGGTAAGTCCAGATTGTTGTTTCACTACAGCACCATGTGGCACAGAGTGCTGCGCGTGTCTGACGCGCAAAACTTGCAGTACCGCCCGTAGGTCTCGAGATACATTACGTGCATCAATGATTCATGTGGGTAAGTTCCGTATTGGAGTCTTCTCCAGGTCACTGCTTGTTTTTTACTCGGAGTGTTGTGTTGTGGTGGGTACTTCTTTCTCTGCTTCCTGTAATGTGCCAAAACGTCTGATTACTTCTTTGGTATGCGCTCATGCTCGTAGTGACAGCCATTGGTACGTGTTCCCAGAGTGTCGGAGATGGCTTGTAGTGTATGATCTGAAGTCGTGGCGTGCGCTGCCTTCTTCCCACGAGAGACTCATGTCTCGGTGTCCAAAGGATGTTTCTTTTGTTCATATTGGTGGTTTTCAAGAAATGTAGTGCTGGCTTTCCAGTCCTTCAATTCATGTATCTTCCGCATGCCTTTTGAACATCCGTTATCATTGTAGCCCATGTCATATTGCGTGTAGCGCTGGCCAGTGCTATGCCGAGCTCTTCCACTCTACTCGCGTCCTAAGCATGCATGGATGTTGCTCTCAATTCTTTACCGATTTCGTCGGCCATGCTTATAGCAAAACGGTCATTTGTAATATAAGCTGTTGCGTCCATGTGCCTCACATCTTCTTTGCTGTTGGTTCGTTCCAGTATCCGCTTGAGCAGTTTTATCCTAGTCAGTCTTCTTCCTTTGTCATACTCGGGATGCATGTTACTTGGTAGATTGATTATGTGCAAGTTATTTCTGATCTCGTACCGAATACGCTGAGGGACGTGCATGTCATCTTCGAAGCGGTAACCCAAATATTGGAGAAGGGGTCTACCCGTATTGGTCAGCTAGTCTTCAGCTGTTTGACATGATGTGCATCCACGAACTCTTCCCATGTGTTTTACCCTCCCATTTTGAGCAACTTTGCCTTGGATGTGGAAGGTGACAGGCCCGTGGCAATTGTGTCGCCCTTTATGGTAAGAGTGTTATTTTAATCCTCTGGCTATTCTTCATATCTGCATACGGGACCCCGCACGAGATTATGCGTGTGACTAATGCACGGGTAATTTTCGTGCAGTCTTCTTCTTTCAGGCGGTGGCTTTGGTTGTCAGCCTTTCTATAAGGTTACTCGCTTGTTGCCTGGTTTTGTGAACCTTTTCTAACTCTGCTCCCCCGGCCCGATCCTTTTGAATAATCAGCCCAAGAATGCGTAGCGTTGAAACCTGAGGAGTTACGATGCCTTTCATCTTTACTTTCGGGTCCTGTGTCTGTGGTGGTTGTCATCTTGAGCGCTTGCTTAGCGTTAAGAGCGGAGGCTTTTCTGGTGCGCACGTCAGTACACATGCTCCCAGATATCTTTCTGTTCGGTCGACCACTTCCTGCGGAGCTTCTTGCTCTTGGTCTATGGATCCCCCCGTAGTCCGGATGGTAATGTCGTCAGCATGTACTACAAGGTCGATCCCTGATATTTGTTTGAGTTCCTTTGGTAACGAGCTCATCGCCAGACTGAAGAGAGTTGGAGAAATTACTGAGCCTTGGTGCGTGCTGTTCGGTGGTATTTCAAACTTCTCGGAGCACTAGAAGCCTATTCCCACTGTAGCTGTCCTTTTTTGAAGAAAGAGATCTAACGTAGTTATCCACCTTCTCTCCGCAATTACAGATGTTAAGATGTTGTGGTATGGCTTCGATCGACACGTTGTCAAAAGCTCCTTTCATGTCTAGTGCGAGGATGGCTCTCTGGGTGTGCGTCGCTAGTTTGTCTATGACTTTTTCCTTGATCTGTAGTAAGATGTCTGGCGTGGACAGGTGAGCTCTGAGGCCGGACATGGTTTTTGGGAAGTGTCCGTTGTCCTCGAGATATTCGACCATGCAGTTGTGCACCATGTGCTCGTGCAGTTTTGCAGTACATGAGGTCAGGAATATAGTTCTTAAGTTCTGAATCTTAATCGGCCTGTTTTGTTTAGGAATCATGATAACATCATTGTGTTTCCATTCCGCTGGTGCTTTATTGCTGCACCAACAATCATTGATATATTTTAAGGGAGCGTGTAGAGGTGGTTCGTTTCGATTCCAGGGTGTCTTGTTATTTATTCGATCGTTGTCCCATGCCGTGTTCTGGATGAGCGCGCTGAGCAAACGTGAATGTGCAGCGATATTCGGCTCCATAACGAAGAATTTCTTTTTCACTTCTTTAAGCATGTCTTACCCATTGTTGATTCCCACTTACATCCCCTGTGGAGGGCGCGAATGGGCCTCGAGAAGCGTTGGCATCGTCACAAGTGCAACTTCAAACCTAAAATGCGAGTCTCCAACCTGGTCAAGGAAGCGCAGAGTATTATCAACAACTGGAAAAAAAAAGCTGACTTGAAACTTGTAACAAGCTTCAAGGAACCCTAAACACCAAGCGTACATAGGCTATACTGAAAAACATCCTAGCCAAGAAAGAGGCAAAGAATACAGCAAAACAGAAAGTACACAGCCACTAGTATAGAAGAAGAAAGTTATGGAGAAAGATTAAAGCCTGCAAACTTTGAAGTACAGTGTGTTTTCAGCACATGTGGATGTCTTGCAGATGTGTAGAACTTCTCAGTGCTCTAATGTAGGAGAAAAATTAACCCCGAATCTGCATGTTAAACTGCAAATGCCGTCGAAAGACGATAGTCTTGCGTCTGGAGCGAGTGAACAAAACGTACATTTTATGTTCTGCGCAACAAAATCGGTGAATGGTATTCTGGAGGCTCTGGGTTAGAGTGCCTTGAGCATGTAGTGGAGGCAAACGAGTGCATTCAAGCACGTTAGACGCGAGTGCCATCTGGCAGTTATCTTCGAAAACGAAGGCGTGCGCGCCCGCGGAGAAAGATGCGAGCCTGTCTTAGAGGTGATAATGCATAGAACGCAAAGCGATGGGCAGGTGCCACCACCATGTCGTCTTAGCAAAGCGTTGGAAACATTTACCTTTTTGAGCATCGCGTTACACTGTCAGTGCAGCGCGATAAACGCTACAGTCCTTAGAGTTACTTGTGTGTGCCTCTTCTAGTATGAAATCACACATGCAAAACATCGACGTGTTGTTATGGTGCCTCAGATATGTGCAATAATTACTTTTTAATTAACAATCGCACAACTATGAGCGTTAAATCTTGAGCAATATTGGTGGGCGCTGCGGATGGGATCGGCCGTTTGAGGTATCATTAAGGGTGGACAAACAGACAAATGTACAGACAGACAGAGCAAACTTTTTTTATTGAAGGTCCCCAAGAAAGACTATCCTCTTTAAAAACAGCACATATCGACCTTAAGTAGGCCCGACCACGCCCCTTTGTGTACACCTTGACATGACCCTTCAAAATTAGTGAGAGGTCATATATGAGCGCAAAACCTTCTTTTCACCGCCTCGTGCAAGCGGCGTTTACAGCGCCGCAACTTTTCAAACCTTCAGGGGCCCGCGAGTAACGGCCACGCCTACTTCGAAAATTACGCTCTATCCGTGAGACTTCGACAGCCGGAGAGAAACGCGCAGGTGCGCAATCTCGGAGGCCATGATTACACTAAACAGCACTCTGCTTTCTCTAACTTCAAAATATTAACCTGGGGCAGTGTCTGGGTGCATGGCACCCGCAGCTCTTGCAAGCATGAACTGGTTTGTGTTAGGAAAATCAGCGCCTAGAAGCGTGAACAAGCTCGAAGTGATAGGCTGTTCGCGGTTGAATGTTACTTCATGATTGATTAATATGTAGGGTTAACTTCCCAAAACCATCACATCAATATGAGAGACGCCGTAGGAGAAGTCTTTGCAAATTTCAACCACCTGGAGTTTTTTAACGTGGCCCACATCCGAGCACATGGGCCTACAACATTTTCGCCTCCATCAAAAATGCAGCCGCCGCAGCCAGGATTCGATCCCACGACCTGCGGGTCAGCAGCCGAGTACCTTAGTCACTAGATCACCGCGGCGGAGCAGTGAATGTTACTTCACTGTGAATATCAGTGCAATATTTACTGCGGTATTTTTCTTTTATTTTCAATCCCGCGACAAGTTATTACACAGGCCATTTCCGCCGTCGCGAGAGAACCGGAGTGGCTTTCGAGAAGGGAACAGTGTTTATAAATTTAAGGTTGGTGCGACTCACACTTTATCAAACGAGAGATGCGAGAAGCTAGCGTGAGTAACTAGCAACACATTCCCCTCGCGAGCTGCAAACGTAGCCATATCATCCCATCACGTAATGGACAGAGGATGCTACTCGACCTATAGGTACCCATTTGTGACTCACACGCTCTCTTTATTGTGATAATGTTCGCTGCTACCACCAGAACCACAACAAACGCTGAATGAATAAATAAACCCACCTTTGAAATAAATTTCGTGATTTCGTGCCGTTGTATGATCCCACGCTCTGGTGGTATGGTGTGGTATGTCTGCATACTTTTTTTCTTCCTTTCTTTCGCTCGGGCTACATTGATAATTCAACTTCTCACTCCATAATTCCCGCGGAACGATGTGGACTGAGAACCTATCGTGCTGCGCTGCTTCGTGTAATTTATTAATGCAAATCTCGTAACCCAGCAGAATGCCTTAGCGACCTCTCCTGCTGCGGTAGGTGAGCCTGTACGCCAGTGTAGAAAAAAGTAGAATACTGCACAGCGTAGGGCCTATAGTATAAGGTAGTATAAGGAATTTCCCGTTCTGGTTCACTTTTTTGTACTTCCATTTTCCTCTGTGTGACGGTGTTGGTAAACACGCCACCGTGAGCATGTAACTGCACAGTAGCCCAATATCATTGACAAGTAACAGACAACAATGCCAAGGAGAAGAAATGGTGCCTCGTGAATTTTCGTAAAAGGACCTCCTAGGCCACAGGCTGGCTTTCATGAAGTAAGTGGAGAAACACTTGCTAGTGATACTGGTAGTCGCAAAACTGCTTAAGCAGTTATAGTGAGCTTTTAATAAGAATCGGCTACAGCAAAACGCGAGGAAGAGCGAGAAGGGCCGGACAAGTATATTTGTATACCTGACATTCCGTATATAGCGATTGGCTGCGAAAATATCCTGAAATGTTTTCCATGCAAGTGGACCACGTGAGGTGGTATGCTTATCCCGATCATTTTCCGCTGACCGCTTGGCTCCGATGCGGCTTCAGAGCTGATGTGCGACTTGAGACGACGGCTTTGATAACATATAACGCGTTATCCGAATACATATTGATGTGAACAATCAGACGGTAATGCCAAGAAAAGTAAGGGGTGTTTTATTTTTACTAATTATGACATAATTTTGAAGATAACAATGTGGACGAAAAGATAACATGTCGCTCACAGCAACTGAACCTGCATCCTTCGAATTACGCGTCGGATGCTCCGCCGATTGAGCTACAGTGGTGGTCATACTTCCGTCCACTTCATTGGGTTTATCTGTGCATTTAAACCTGAGAGTGTTAGTCAGCGCCGATCGTAGCCATTGCGATGAGCATGGAACTCTTTGTCGTGTCCACTAGCGTCACGTGGCACGTGCCCATTTTTACAAACTGGAAGTTGACGAATACCGCCTCTCATAGTACCTGTAACTTTAATGACTCGTTTTTTGTTGTTTTTTCATTGATATGATATATGATAGTGATATGATAAATGTTGGGCGAACAAGTCAGGCGCCGACCACTCCTCAGCTCTTGAGTAAATATTGAACAGTCATCTTGAAGAAAAAAAATGAAGAGCAGTATATGAAAAATACAACACCCGAACCCACATACGCAAAGAAAAAAAAAAGCTCATACGGTCATATCAGACAACAGCAACACAACAATAAGGAAATGTGAGAAAGACAGTGAAATTTGCATCTGATATTGTTTCTAGGTAAAATTGAATCCAAACTGCACAAAATAGCAGTCATAACGCCTGGTTCTTATGGGGACGTATTCACTGATGTGTGCATAAGGAATCTTGTGTCTACAAAGAAAAACAAGTCCTTGAACATTGCCCTTTTTCCTTTGCACCATAAGCGGTTGACTCAGTGTCGCATGATAGATATTTGCAGCTTGTCTCCCTAAATTTTATTTATATATGCATGAAATCTTGAGTGCGTTTGAACTGAATACATTGTTAAATGACCATTTAGTCCAAATGCTGTGCCAAGCCCATGCCTACCGAGGGCAAGCTGAGCATTTCACGAGTGCACGTCATGAGCTTACGCTTACAGACAGGAGGGATTACAGCTTTACAAGAGTAATTTAAGAGACAGAAAGAAAGAGAAGGGATACAAACTTTGGAGTTTCCGTCGGCTGGCAAACAAAGACCCTTTGAGACTACGTTTATATCGCGAGTTGGGGTGAAATCTTTCCAAGAGAGAATGCCTACCAAACCACTAGTGTTACTTCTACTTGACAATGTAAAAAACCAGCATTAACCGTTTATAGCACTTGACAATTGAAGTCTTTTCCTGTTGCGATATAACGAATCTTAGATAACTATATCAAGTTCAAAATTGGAGCACACGCGCTCCGGAGATTGGTTGGGAATAAATGGGACTCCACTAACAATTACGTTCAGACTGTGACATGAACACCGGGGCATGAGGGCGTTACTGGGAACTTGCAAGAGATTGAGGCGGCTCGAGGATTTACCAACCACCAAGCCACCCCAGATTCTGCAGTAGAGGAGCCTATTTTCCTAGACCTTTGCTGCGCAATGATCCTAAACTATTATAGGGGAAATAGACAGATATATACACCTCTACATGACGAACTAAGGGCTGCGGAGGCGACTGTGCTAAGAAGGCTACAAACAAACCCGTTCATAAATCTGTACACTCTCCACCTGGCCCAGCTAACGGCGTATAGTGACATCTGTCGGCATGTGGAGCTACACCGACAGTTTTTCGCATCACGTGGGAGTGTGTATAGCATGGATAAGACCACTACACAAATGAGGCATGGGACGAATGGAAGGCGCTGCTGTCTAGCTCGGCCCTACAAGGTCAGTGCCGTCTGATCCGAAGAGCTGAACGGATGGCTTGTGCTGGTAGGGCCTTGGAATAGCGGCATTACCCAGCTGGACAGACTGATTTTCACGCTTCTGTTACCTAGGGGCACTGGAGCTCTAGCGTGTCTGGTACCTGTACATAAAAACGTTTTTCTTCTACTACTACCACTACTACCACTACTACCACTACTACTACTATTACTACTACTACTACTACTACTACTACTACTACTACTACTACTACTACTACTACTACTACTACTATACTACTCCTACTACTACTACTACTACTACTACTTATGAAAGACCCGATGGCGTCGAAGAAGTGTTGGCCTCGCATGGAGGGCATTTATTCACAGTCGTGTTTCCCCTGCTAATGCGAAAGACAGGCAACACGAGGCAGTCGTTTTGCATAGGGCTCTTTACTTTCTGCCTCCAAATGCTTCAGCGCGAGTGAGTGATTAAAACGCCATGTCAATGAAGAGAGAAAGCTACAGGAAACGCCGACAAGCACGGTAAAACAAGGTAGAAGTAGATGTAGCCAAAAAAGAGCAAAAGTGATGTGCCTTCGTTAGAAGCAAATACATATGGTGAGAGGACGGCCAGAGGAAGATCAGGGCTCCATAACATTGTGGTGGAGGCACCAGAGAAATCAAAGGAGGATCATAAAGTGCCTGATCAAGATCATTGAGACAGCCGTCGGTGGCCAAACGTTCAGCGAGGGTTGTACAGAAGAAGGCCGATGTTACCGGACATATGATGACATCCAATCGACATTCCGGTTCCCCCATTTCATCGTAGACATCGGTCTGTGGCCATTTAACGGCCGGGGCATCTAACTCCGTGCACTAAGCCGACGCTATCGCAATGCTATGGGCGAATGGCATGAAAAGTTAAAGCAAAGAACAACCCTGGGCTTAATGTCTTCAAAGCGATTAAGGGTAACATAGCTAAGGGTTGTAGATGTATAAAAAGAAAGAGATATGAACCTAGTGGTCTCGTGCATAAACATCGGCGAGGACGAAGCCCACAAGCCAGCCACCAAGGAACCCTGCCCGCGTCCAGCACGTATTGACAGCCTCCTTGCGTAGTGCCGGCCAATGCGTGATCAGTGTTTAGGGAGCACGGAAGGAAGCTGAG
Organism: Rhipicephalus microplus; assembly: GCF_043290135.1. NCBI lineage: Eukaryota > Metazoa > Arthropoda > Arachnida > Ixodida > Ixodidae > Rhipicephalus > Rhipicephalus microplus. The sequence goes on along the minus strand of NW_027464600.1, from coordinate 2,230,649 downwards.
ATTGTCTATTTGCGGCAGCTGATTTATGAAAATGTGTACTCACGTAGAGTGCTTCGTCTGTGGAGATAGTCTTGTCACCGTACTATCACCTTCCGAAGAATACTTTGAAGTATACCTACAAACCTTTCATCCAACCACGTAATAGGCCTAAGTAAATGCGTTAGTGTTTTAGAGTTACCTATTTACCTTGGAAGTGTTTGTTTAAAACACATCTTTGCCACGGCGAGAAAAACTCCGAGATAGAAATGCTGTTATTGCGTTATGGTAAGGTTTTATTGTGTCATTTATTTTAATGTCCACGCAGTAACTTGAGAGGTGTATGCGCAATGTAACATGAGTATGGTGAGTACGCTGAAAATGTGCTACCATACATATCGCACACGTACGTTCATTGGGTTATATTATCCTTCGCACGCTGACTTCACTTCTTCTCCCCTTCCTGTTGGTAGAATCACGCCAGAGAAAGGACAAAGTAATCTGACGACTCTGCTTTCTCATTATTTCGTCCATCAATGGTTGAAGAAGACGCACGCTGCCCAACATAAAAACGCGAAACAAAAGTTTATTTGAAGATAGCAGAGACACTCTCAATGCTGTTTGTTTGGTGGCTGTCTAATTCTAAAGATGCGCATTGTAAATATCGAAGGAGTGTTCAGAAGCCTACCTCTGCATTCATTGATTGACAAACGTTCATATCGCATTCTGTGCCCTGTTGTCAAAATGTGCGTCGTGTATTCAAGGTACGTTCATCGCTGACCACTTGAGCTCAGTGCGGATCAGTTCATCAGGAACGCAAACTGCGGAACATAGAGTTATTTTCATCACGCGAGGCATTTCAATTTACCATGCACATCTCTCTCTCTGCTAAGAAGGAAGGCGCTGCTCGAGCTAATGGAGATGGAGGTAACTACAAAATGCGAAAATCTTCTGGTGACCCCTTTCACCACTCTTGAACTTTGGGAGCACGTCACTATCATAGCTTCTCTATGACGTAGTTTATCTAGCCTTCTCGTGAATTCCCATTTACTTGCTCATCCGGCCTCTGCTTCTATATGTAAGCCTGTTCTACACTGACTGACACTTTGAGTAGACGTCACTCGTAGCTGATGCCAAGCCAGTGAGTTCCCTCGACGCCGACAACCACTGCTGCCTCCCCTTTACGCCTCTTAGAGATGCTTCAGCGATGGCAACGCGAGATTGCTCGCATCGACAACTTTTAACAGCGAGCGTTGAAGCCTGACCTGCTCTAATTAACAGGATACACGATGATGCGGCAGCACCACTTGTCGTGCAGGCAGCGTGCAGTACAATAGCTATAGTGTAAGCTGCATAACAGTTTGGGTCGTTCCCATGGAGCTAACAGTGGCTTCACTGCACTCTTGTCCTTTACCCATTCCCGACTCCACTTCCAAGTGGCAGCTTCGTAAAAGTGCTTAATGTCATCAAAACGTAGAATTTAGTCTCTAACAAGATTGTCTCAGTTGGGCTTCTTAATGAAGGTCTCTGTTCTTTGTCACTGTCGCTACTAATTATTTTACAGCCTTAGAACCATCTTCATCAATGTCCATTTCACTAACATGAACATGTACTGAAATTTAATAAATATGTAAACACGTGATGAGTCTGTGTTTTGTCAGTAGAGATATTAATATTTTACAGCCTTAGGACCATCGTCATCAATGCCATATTAAATAAAATGAGAACTTATTGAAGTTTAATAAATATGTAAATATGCGATGAGACTCATTTCATTCCTTGAAATGATAGAGAATAGCACGGGACGTTTTACAAATAGAGTTCTCACCAACCAGAAATTTACATGCGTTTCCGGGAACAATTTATTTGTCGGAAAATGTAATTGCTGGTAAACAAAAAAACACGCACACACAGTCCACCTGTGAAGTCGTGATCCTCTTTTGGCAAGTGACAGAAAATGCACGAAACAATGCATAACAGCCAACACTTCACCAAATATACGTGGTGCTGCTTCGCCGTGCAAGCCACAATACTCACGTTGCGCTTTCGTCGCAGCTTTGAATTTAGCGAGCCTGAGAATATACTGAACTTTCCTATGTACAGTTGAAATCTTGCCTAGCAAGGACGGGGGCTGATTCGCTCTTGCACGGTTTGTGACGCTGTTTTATCACGTAAGTGGGCGTACCACTGCGCACCACATATGGAAACGGGGAGAGCTTTACTGTAGGGGTGCTCTAGTAGTGAATTATTGACTATCGTTGCGCACATGGGCGAAGACAACGAAGACTATGGTGAACGTGCTTTGACTCTTTGATAGTCTCCCCTATGCCTCTACTGCAACGAGAGAGAATTCCTACACCATTTCCTCTTAACATGCAGGTCATATACAAATCAAAAGAAGAGACTGTTAAAAACCTTCTCCGTAGTTTGGTTCTAAATTTATCCCTTCCTGTCGTCCTTTCCTTTGGAGCAATTGAAAAAAGATTCAGCCACAGGAACGTTTGCGAGGCCGCATGCGATTTTCTAAAGGCGACAAAACGAATAGAATGTTAAGCTGAGGCATAAATTCACATTATTTCAAACCATATTAGCTTGTTTGTTTTTGTATTACCTGTATTTTATTTCTAATCTATCATTTACCAATTGGTTCTTTGTTTAAACATCCGTATCTAAATAATCTGTCTGGTAAAACAATTCCATCTCACAAATGAGGCACCGTCCGTTTCATGGACGATCCCCCGTTGTGGGTTGCACCAGGACTCTGAGAAACAACCCACAAGCCAACCAATTCTTTGGTTCCTTTGCTCCTTGAAGAGCATCTGGCAAGTGCTTGCCTGAGACGTATGGGCACCTGTTTTGCCTGAGACGTATGAGCACCACCATCTTTCGCTGTCAAATCAACGTTTATTGTTTTTGTATAATGCGACGTTACTTAATAAGCCCATAAAACATCGCATGCACCAACCCAAGAATTCCCATGCGTATGCGCGTAGGTAACACCGTTCGATTAGTTGATAAGGATACAAAACATCAAAGTTGACAACTGAACATGGCGACACTGAAACCCACCCGTAAAACAGCCTACAGATAACGACACTCTATTTGAAACCGGCTAAAGAACTGCTTCTTTTCTCCAAAGTTCAACCCAACATAAATTGAGGAGACTTGCATCTTTGTTTTTTCCTGTTCAAGGTGAGAGCTGATGAACGGAAATGCTTGACCGCTGTGCTTGACACCCTGGTGAGGCGATATCCCGTAGGCGGTGGGCGTTTCCCCGCTTGATATATTCTGAACGATTGGTGGTGTACACCACTGGGTTTTCTTATGTGGGCCGGAATATCTTTTCACGTGTTGCAGTGGGCAGCAAAAAATAAAATTGACAAACTTGTACCGTGCCCGTACTGCGGCCGCATATCTTACCAATTAGTTTTTTTTTTTCATTTTTCTAGGCCTAGCACTGGTCTCAAAGTTTCCTATTCTTGCGTAAGCGAGAAATGGCTTTGTAAAAGATTTTGTCCCACATACCACAAAGAATATTAAAAGCAATATTAAGTGGGTGCGGGAAAAAAAAGACAGAAATCTTCTGGCTTTCCACGACGTCTAGGGCCTAGCGAGGTTAAGGCAAGTGACTGGTGTAACTGTCTGAAATATTGATTGATTGATTGATTGATTGATTGATATGTGGGGTTTAACGTCCCAAAACCACCATATGATTATGAGAGACGCCGTAGTGGAGGGCTCCGGAAATTTAGACCACCTGGGGTTCTTTAACGTGCACCCAAATCTGAGCACACGGGCCTACAACATTTCCGCCTCCATCGGAAATGCAGTCGCCGCAGCCGGGATTCGAACCCGCGCCCTGCGGGTCAGCAACCGAGTACCTTAGCCACTAGACCACCGCGGCGGGGCAAAACTGTCTGAAATAGAAAACATTCAGAATTAAACTGGTAACAAAATATAAAAAAACGGAGTAAGTGAGCAGCGTTAAGCTTGATTTAGGCGGAGCTTTTTACCGAACGACGACGTCCACGAATATCGTTAAATCGGTTTTCATTCGTTGTGACATTACAAATAAAGTTTTTTTCTATTCTATTCTATTCTGACATTCCCTTTGTCAGCTTCGACTTGACGCGATGCATGCTGTACTTTCGTATCATTTTTATGGTTGGTTGGTTCTTGAGTAAGAAGTGGGAGTGTTCTTGTGGTTGTTTAAAACGCAGTGGCTCTTGTATATTCTTATAGTGTTTCTATTGCGACCAACAGGAAAGATGAAAAAAGGGCGAATCGTTCTGGAATTTATGGGGCCTAATGCGAATAACAGAGAACGACTTGATTTTTCTCTACGACTGGCGCTTAACTGATCCAACATTGATGATGCTTCTTTGAGCCAAAAGTCAGGTTGTCCTCTCTTAAAGCTCTTTTAATTCACGGATAAAGAAAAGAAAAAAAAAAACATTTGGATATTTTGTAATGATAATAACATCTAAAGTGGCTACTTCTGAACGCCCCGAATTAGGACGCAGACCGTATACTAGTAGGCTCTGGAAGTTAAGACCTTTTAGAGTTATTTAACGTACACAGACTTTGCAGAGAACTCGGACTCCTAGCATTTCACCTCCAAAACTGCGTCTTCCATGGTTGGAATCGAACCGGCGGCCTGCAAGTCAGCAGCGAAGCACGCATCATTTTACCAATGAGCGTATCTGAATTACAATTCAAAGAGTTCTTCGAATTTTGTGCGTACTACAAACGTAACCTCTTGTATTGTTTTCTGAACGCTTTCGCGCAATATACAGCAATTCTCAGTATTTTGTTTTTAAAGCAATTAAATTTTTGTAATTCATGATGCCATTTATTTACACGCACGTTTTCATTTTCTCAAGGGCACAAAAGTCATCACGTAAGATGAGTGTTGGACAAAAGAATACGCATTTCCTGCCCATTGCAACAGTATTTGTTTTCTACAACAGCAGTTGCAGGAAAGCTATGAAATGGTAATACAGGGCTCGTATTGTCGGCGATACGAAGCAGGTATGGAACAAAGTGCACGAATTTAAGAAAATGCGCGTGCAAAAGCCAGCGTTTCTAGATAGAAAAATTGGCAGATCCCATGAACAGCGAGAATCGATGATATGCGAAGCACGAGAGAGAAATGTTGATATGTTACTTTAAAATCAGCACAACGTTATGAGGTGGAGGTAAATGATGCCCGCACATGACTTCCGTGTCATGATTATCATGTTTGGATGTGTCATTTACCTTCGTCATCTATTCACATCACGTGATACAAAACTTAGTATATGTGGAGGTAGCGAAATGGCCGTGAGCATGCTATGAGCGTGGTATGTTGTCATGTTCTTATATAACACGCGAGTCAGCATTATCACTTTTGCACCAGTCATATATTTTGTCGTTCATTGACGTCATGTAACACCAAATTTGTTATATGTGGAGCTAGCAAAACGGCCACGAGCACATCATGAAGGGCCCAGTATACTCCTATGTAGCGTTGACGCGCGCGCACGCAGTGCACAGCAACGCTAGGTTAGCAAAACGCGAGAACTCTATAATCTGACGCCAGGCACGACCCGCGTCCGTCGGCGTGGCCCGAAGGCAACCAGCACGAAATGCGACATAGTGCGTTTCATGCCGATGCGTTGCCCAGACAACATTGCGTCTCCCTCTTTTCGTGATGGAGGGACGCGCTGAAACGTGCATGCCTCAAAGCAATGCAGTGCGGCGCGCGCCTCTGAGTATATGGCAGGACCGGCGCCCGGTGTGGCAACGCTGGCGTGACGCCACTAAATAAACGCCGGCGAGCACGCGCACCACGTCATGTCGAAATGCATTGGCAGCCTGACTGTGACATGTAGTCATTTTCTCACATGACGCACATCATATGATTATTATGTTTGCACCAGTCACCTACCTTCGTCATCCATTGGCGTCACGTAATACCAAATTTGGCATATGTGGAGCTAGCGAGATGGCCGCTAGCGCATCATCAGTGTGGCATGTAGTCATGTTCGTACATGACACGCATCTTATGATTGTCATGTTTGCACCAATCACATACATACGTCATCCATTCACGTATTGTAATACAAAATTTGGTATATGTGACGCTAGCAAAACTTCCCCGAGCGCGTCAGGAGCGTGGCATGTAGTCATGTTGTTACATAACACGCATGTCATGAGTTTCATATGAGGGTCTGTCCCTGCTGTTCGCCATGCAATCATGCCATACCATGCCAGTTTCAAAACATGCCATGTGAACGAAACCACCGCATGAGTGGCAGGACCATGAAATGTAAATCATGGCATTCATGACATGATTTACATTTCATGGTCCTGCATGTTACATTTGCATGTTTACATTTCATGGTCCTGCATTTTCATGTTAATGACTAGTAAAATATGTTTTTCATACAGTCAAGTTATGTCATATCAAGCTTGGTATTGATACCATTATCGAAACGGCCAAGAGAGCTAAACGTCGTAGGCGGCTAGATAGATGGATAGATACGCTCAAAGTCGCCGAAGTTCGCTAAGAAATGCTTCGCATTTAAAAGCACGCTCCTACACACAACTCTCACATAAATACCGTTACTTTAATAATTTTTTACCAAGTTTGGCAACAACTGTTCTGCTCAGTCTCAAAGGAGATCCTGTAAATTCTTGTCTAAAGAAAGTATTTGATGAAGAGTTCCAGCTTGCAAACGTAACAGTTGAGAAAAGTAGGTCAGTAATTTTAAAATTCCCGTACAATAAAGCCATTGGCAATGATGACGTTACTACAAAAGTTCTGAAGCCCCGCCGTGGTGGTCTATAGTTGCTAAGGTACTCAGCTGCTGACCCGCACATTGCGGGATTGAATCCCGGCTGCGGCGGCAGCATTTGCGATGGAGGCGGAAATGTTGTAGGCCCATGTGCTCATACTTGGGTACACTTTAAAAAATCTCAGGTGGTCGGAATTTCTAGAGCCCTCCACTGCGGCGTCTCTCATAATCATATGGTGGTTTTGGGACGTTAAACCCTACATATCGTTCATTCAACAAAATACTGAAGGAAACTGTACAATTTCTTTCATGGCCTTTTTTCCACATCATCAATGCCTACCTGGAAATTTGATGGGCAATTACCCAGACGTACTAAAGATTGCGAAAGTGGTATTTATATGCAAATCAAGAGGAAACCCGAGCAGCTACCATCCCTTATTGGTGCTCAGAATTGTGAACGGGCATTTTGAAAACGTAATTAGGGCCGTTCTGTGCCAATTTCTAAGCTCAAAAGACATAATCTGCCCCGGACAACATGGTTTCATCACAAATAACCGCAGCTGGCAGTTATTCAACTAAGCACTTCATGGTAATAAAATAGCTGTCAGCGTTTTCTTAGAAATAAAATAAGCATTCGATACGGCTCCGAATTCCGTACTATAAAAAATCTACTTTTGTTATTGACGTGATGTGAGGAGATATTTAATCACATGGTGGTTTTGGGACGTCAACCAATCAAGCAATCAATCAATCAATCAATGATCAATCAATCAATCAACATAAATAAATCAATGTGCAAATTCTGCAATATATCACGTGCGCATGGCATCAAAAATGAACCTACACAGTGCCAGATCTGCGTGTGGATAAAACAGTGGTCCCTGATTGATGAAGATAGCGATGTGAAGAGCCCCCTATCATTTGATTACCTGGAACTGCCACGTTCATTTTTTTTTTTGCACAGCGCAACAAATCTGCTGCGCTTCGTGCTCTGCACATTGCGGGGACCACCCGAACGAACCTGGTTGCGGCTAAATTTGACTGAACTAACTAAAGCTTGATGCCCGTAAACCATGCATATGGACTCCAACACCGGAGAACACGTCTGGATCATCCCAATTTTAGAATCAACAAAGGTCGAACTAACGAGCTTTTACTGTATACACACGTAAAGTTGAAAAAAAAGGGGGTGGGGAATATGAACCTTTCACTTTCTGCCCACTGACGTGGGTTTTAACATCCCTGTATTTTTTTTGCCTTCTTTGTGTTGTACGCGCCCATTCCACCTTTACATATATAACAACCGACAATAGAAAGCTAAGTTCATTATACGACATACATCGCGCATTTGGTAAAACTAGGGAATTCGCACACGAAGGGATGTCGGCTTAAAGCAAGGTTTCCAGTGAGATCGGACATGCTGCGGGACCAAAATTACACAATGGCGCCGAGAAGGTGAGACCATTTATTATGTGCCAGTTTCCCCAATACCCAACACGCCAAAGAAAAAAAAAATCCGTGACAGGAACACCGGCCACGCTAATGCGGTTTCTCCGTAAGGAACCATTTAGCTTCTGCATGAATCGATGTCGTTCGGTAAGCTACAGAACACAGAAGGACAAGAGGGACAGTAGGAGGGGTTGATACACGAGAGGGGACGTCCGTGTTTTTGGGTGCGAACAGAAGACAGGGCACGTAGCAGCCGCCCGAGTTTGACAGCGCTGCAGCTGCAACTGGCACATGCTGCAAGCGGAACGCAATGCGAACAGATATACGAATAGTGGCGAACAAATAAGTATTGAGGTTCTATATACACAGTACAGACGCTGATACCATCTGTAATGGAGCCTGAAGGTCAACGCGGGTGGTGTAGTTGTGTGTCAAAACCAAATACAATGAATTTAATGACAATGACACAGAGTGTTTGCCTTCATTTACGTCGTTGGATTTGGGAACTGAGCTACAAGAAGACACCGGAGTAAGCTGTTTGAGGTACTTGGTATGCTTTTGCTACGTTAGGCTTGTAACCCACTCCACTACCCTATCCGCGTGAAGAACGAGACTAAAGCTGCTGGAAAAGATCCGCCGGCAGTTTTCTACCCAACGCGATTCAATCTGAAGCCTGTACTTCCCATAATTTCCATGAGGGTACGCGATCGCAGCGCCAGGTTCTCCTCTAGGTATTATTGTATGAAACTCTATGCCGAGCACCAAAACCGCGATTCGATGTAGGCATGCATAGTTTAGTACCGTCGTGGTGTGAGCTGCTGGCGACCTTGTTCAGGGATATGTAGAAAAGTATAGAAAAATAATAAAGATCTCCGCGAGAGGCAGCAAATCTGCGGCGGCGGCAGCGTTTTTGGCTGTACTGCATAAAAAGCAGTATTTTTTGTTGGCTCGGCTGCTCGTTTTCCGATGTGTTTTATTTCAATTCTTGTACTCAGAACCTCATTTCACGTGCTCCGCTCCGAAAGATGCGGAAGGGCTTGTGTGCACGCATGCAGGACCACACAAGATGGCTTTTGAAGATAGGCTTGCACAACTATGCCCTAACAAACGAGTTTGGATGCAAAAGCAGCATTATAGGCTCTTTACGCTTGTGAACTGCATGTCATTGCCAAACCGCTTCCCTCCTCTGTATTGTTGTTTTTTTCAACTCAGCTGAAAGATGACTAGATGTGTTTAGAAAATTTTTTTTTGTCACAGACAGCTGAAGTGAAAAACAATTCAAGATAACAACATAGCTTTGGCGTTCGAGACATACCTGTGCAAGAATATCAAGACCCAGTTTTGTAACAAAGATACAAAACACAGAATGACGTGTGTTTATAAAAAAGTGTTTAACGATTTAGAGTGTTATTACTTTACTATTGGAGAGCAAGAAGCTGCCACGAACGTAGTAACGACACGAGTGGCAATCAATACCGATGATAATTAAGGAAATTTATTTTGACAAACAGTGGAAATTAGGAGAGGATGTGTGTTTAGAAGAAACTGTTTAACGATTTGGAGTACTCGGTACTCTACTATGGGAAAGCTAAAAGCTGTCCCTTGAGCGTCACACGTGATGTGGCCGAGTCGAAAAACAGGGCGTAAGTGTGGCGGTTCGTGAGCTCTCAGCAACAGTAAAGTAGCAATACTTCACTTCCAAGCGTCTACAAGCTCTGTCTACTCTCTCGTCAGGCTTATTAAAAATAAATGGCTAAGGAGGGCAGCCATCACAGCATAGAATGCTACAAATCAAATACACTTTACGTGTTCTTGACAGCCTTTAAGCTAATGTCAGCAAACGCAAAATTGGAGGCTTTCATCTTAAAAAAAAACAGTGAGACAGAAATCAAAAGCTACTATGAAAGCCACGCTGACACATTCCAGCCACTAATATACACAGGGACCACACGTTGCAGCTTCACGAGTCAAGCACATGATCGGAGTGTTCGGAGAGAAATATTTTATCTTAATACGCTTCGGCACGAAAGTCATATGGAGGCTACATATGCTAACCAAACAATGATGCACTGAGTTATGGTGGAGTATCTCACGTTAATTGTATGTCATTTATCGGCAGTATTTTGTGGTGTTGCGATCAAAATTTCAGAAAGTTCAGAAAGCTAGTTAAATGAGCGAAAATTTGAAGTATATGAGAGTAATGAAAAAAAATTGTCGCGATTGAGTGAATGAGGCAATTCATACCGGTGACCACTTGCTGCGTGGCGCGATGCATTTTAACATTCGGCTATAACTTATATCTTGTGTATTCATTGGGCTACCACACCTTATGAAAGGCGTGCTATTTATATGCACCAATTATCATTGGTGGTAAGTCCATCTCGAAGGTGCTTCATAGTGACAGAAGCTTGACTAGTTGTGACGTCAACATGACGTCATTATGACTTCCCGGGATTCAGCACCAACGTAAAACATTAGCACTGGCATAGCTCGGCTACGCCAGGATATACGTAGCGTGAGCTAAGGTTCAGCTGATTAGCTTTCATGGCTGTCAAGGGTTAGGTTATCATGCTTACTGCTGGACGGATGGACGAATGAACAAGAAGGTTTGTGTGGACAAGTGTTAATCTTAAGAGAATAAAAAATGCCTGGCCTGCTGCGCCAAAGTATTTCAGGCTACCAAATTAAAAAAAATAAATAGAACTACTGTCAAAAAGTTATTTTGAAGAAGAAAAGAGGAAGCGAGAAAAAAATAAAGCACAGAGGATGAACACCGTTGCCAACAACCTCCAAGTGAAGGAGGGACAGACGAACTGGGCAGGCGCACATACAGAAGGAAGGACAAATCGACGAATGAACAGACTAGCGAGTGAGCTGACGCGAGTCAACCACCAGCTCACTAGTGACACATCTCTCCAGGAGCTTCCGGGCCTTCTCTGGCATTCTAGATGTGTGCCTTGTGACGTCATTTTTTCTCGCGCATCCACAGCACTCTCAGCATAAGTCTCACGATAATGCTTAACCTCGGCCAATGTAGCTTAGGTTACAGCAGTGAGGTTTTCCTTCTATTCAGAGCCAGGCTTCAACGACAATGCTTTTCAAGAGATCAGAGCAGAGCGTCCAAATGCTGGTGTTTATTTCAGCGAGAGGACCCCAGATCTTCATTCCAGGCCCCGTCCTTTGTTTTTATTTCATTCTTGGGTGCGCTATGTGTCCTCCTATTAGAACGTATCACGAAATGCGGCGTCACACAATGGTGTCACCGTATGACATCATTACTCTAACAACGAAGGGTCGATCCCGGAAAAATTCCACTATAAAACAGGGTATTAGAAAGCAATACCAAACAAAATACTGTCATATAAAAGCCAGTATTGCAAAGATTGTCTGCAAAAGAAAAATGGACTTCTAAGGATAAACAATTCTTTTCTGAATTCGTTGAAAGAGGCTGTAAAGATTGAATGCTGACATTGCATGCGGCACTTAGAGTCAGCGAAACTGGAAAGACCAGCGAAAGTATATAAAAAAATAGAGCTCATAAGAAAAACAAAAAAACGTAATTAGCAGCAGACTCACAATGACAGGCTATAGTGTCTTCAGGGTGCCTCTGCCATCAGTGCACCATCCTTCAAGTGCCGCTTGAAACTTGGGTTAACGAGGCCATTAATGGCGATTTGCAGGTGCAAGAGTGGCCATTGATAAGCGCTTCAGGCTGGCGATTACGCGCAAAAGGCACAAAGCTTTAGTACTCTAAAAAATTGCTGCTTTTCAAAACGAGCAGTTCTGGGCAGCTGTTTAAAAAGAACCATTGAGAGCACCTGTGGAAGAGCCAGCTATCCCTGTCGTTACGTTTACCTGTGCCCGTCATTAAGCATTGAATTTGTTGTCCAAACTGTGTCCGCGTTTGAAGGCTGAATATAGTGCCGTTTTCAACAACTTCTTTTTTGCGTTTTTATCGGCATTTCATCCGAGTTCCTCGATATCTCTATCACTGAGTCAGCCCAATTCCACCTAGAGAATTTCAGGCCTGCGCACTCTTTTTGCCGTAGGCTCTGACGTCACTCACTTCAGACTGCCGTGTTTCACTGCATGGGCATGACTATACGCTTGCTTTCGTCCATTGACAGACATAGATTACCAAGCCTGACGAACGTTTTCGTTCAGTTCTGGTGTCCTTGTTGGTAATACGAGAAGACCATGTTTTTCTGTGTCCGTGAACTGCAGCGTGGATATGTGATGCGCTTTGTGCACTGGATAACCGCAATGTATACGGCTGCAAATCCGAGTGGTTGGGTGATGCTGCGTGGCAAATTTCGGTCCCAAGTAGACCGAAGTTGCGAGTGTTATCGTTTTTTAAGGACAACTGAAGGACAAAATTTGAGTGAGCCATTCATCTAGCTGATGTCGAAATCCATTTTCTTCATGACCTAAAGGTACGTGTGCCCGTACTACATAATTTGAAGGTATTCCTACGGCAACAACTCCACCATGTTCGGCGTTTGCTTTAAAATAAAGGGGTCTGTGTGCTGGTGACTTGGTACCGTAAGCCTTGGCATTAAAATATTGAACGCGCATGGCAGTACATTTTCAAAGCAGGGTTTTTCCTTTAGGGTCGGTAAACATTTTGCTATTGACGATTAGCACCGCGGACTTTTAGCGTTACCTACGTTTACTTGCATTGTTGGGAAGAAAATCGACAGATCCCACGTGAATCGACGTTATGCAAAGCTTGCGAAGAGAAGGTGACCGTGTTTGATTTTTTTTTATTTAGCGACACGTCATGAAATGATGGTAAATATATGTACAAGTGTTGCACGCACAGACATATGTTGAAGAGAAGCAGATGTTTATATATCCAGTTGTTTTCACTTGCACAACAATGTAAACTGGAACATGCATCTTAACAACACCGGAAGCTGGTATGAAGCACTGATGCTCGCAAAAATGCTGGTCCTGGACACTGCTACCTAAATTAACTTCAGCGCATGCCACCTAACCACAATTGACGTTAACCCGACGTGACGGCTGTATCAAAAGAGTACATATGTAATGTTTATAACATTGGGTAGGCAGCAATGCAACCACTACTGACGTTTCACGAAGGTTAGCGTCCATTTGAAACGTAGTTCCGAGATGTGGGGTAGCGCTCTGGTAAAATTCTTTATGGTCACACAAAATCCTTGGGTTCAAACGGAAGCGACGTAGCCACCACTTACGAATAATTTCTATGCGTCGTTTCCTTTTCCCCTTCAATTAAACTGCTTTAGGTGTGGTGATGAGGTGGATCGGTGATGGGGTGCAGCGGGATGTTTCAAGGACAAAGTAGTGGGCAGTTTGCAAAGGTGAAACTATAAGCGGTGACGTACAATCAAGCGATGGACACGATGGGACAATCTATGGTTGTTTTTTTTAACGTGCACCTGCAGACAAGTACACGACCATCTTGCATTTCATATTGGCTACTTCTCGAAAGTATTTGATTTATTGTTGGTGAAGAGGTTGATCGGTGAGGGAGCGTAGTGGGATGTTTGCAAGGACGAAGTAGTGGGCAGTTGGAAAAAGTGTAACTATAGGCGGTCACGTACATACATATACGGGATGAACAGACCCATGCCCTTAGGAGCTTCGCCCCTAATATTTTTCAAGGTGGCATTGGTCAGCCTGAGCGATGTGCGACACATTTGAAAGTGCGACAACCGACAGTGTAAATGCAGCAACAAAAAAGAAACAGAAAGTCGACCACAAAAGTTTACGGACCACTTGATTGAACCCTTCTCCGACGTCCGCGGCACTCGACAGCGCTGCAACGCCCGAGAGGCATCCCTCTCTTAATCTATGGCCTGTCAGTTTTCTGACTGGGTGCAAATGGTTTTCACTGTTCACTTTTCAACGCGTCGTGCTTTTTGGAATCTGCGTCAAGGTGGTTCTGCCTCGAGATCAGTTTGTGAGGCTAAGTGTTATCTGTCGCAAATCATTGTCACGGCGATACCTAGCCAATAAAACGCCGTTCGAGGCAAGCCGCAATATAGTTGATCCTGCAATGAATGTAGAAGTTTGACGGCCCTACTGCAGATAAGTGCTCCGCATGAAAAGTGTGAACAAACAATGTGCTGCGTGTTAGTAGAAAACTCAAAGGTCAGTGAACAACAAGAAGAGCCATTTGCGGCCTAGCACTGCGGTCCACTAGGCGGCGTTGCACACACTTGCGTAGTCTGCAAGCTTTTGTGGTTGACTGTACCTTCACGTTCCCCTTTTCGCAGGGCAGCGAGCATATGGAGACGAATGGCGCCAGGCGTTATGCCAGGTGCCACTGCACGTCTCCAGTCATGGTGATCTCTCCGTTCACTCTCGAACCAACTAGTACGTAATCCTTATGGTGCTCACCCAGTTCTGACGAACTATAGTTCATCAGATCGTACCTGCATTATCAAATGCGAAATGTAGATCAGTGACGTAACACATCAAAATGCGTCCCGATAGGATGGTCGTTTTATCGCAGGGGCGTGAGGCACATTGCCCGCGAATCCTTCGCTAGCGGCCCAGGCCGCGAATAACTGTCTTCGCGGCATATAATTTTTAAGTAAGTGTCTTAGTGAATTACACAGACACGACTTGTCTCGCAGTATTGCTTTTTCCTCTCGTGAAGATCATCATGGTATCCTGATATGTTGAAAATCACCGTAGAACGAAAGCTCTGCATTTGAGAATTGCTATCGCTATATAAGTGATTCTGAAGTATACCGATGCGTTTCTTGAAACCAGACGTCAAAGTTCTTTCAGGAATGACCCGAACACAAAGTATGGGAATGTCCTTTTTTGAAATGGTGATGTAGGCTGACACATTGTTGAAAATACTTCCTGCTCCAACCTTCTTCACAGTCAATCCCGATACACACCGGAGACTAACATTTTTTTTACTGTGGCGTGCTAGATAAGTGGAGGCTGAGAACTCAGTTCTAAAGCGTCATGGCGTGTGGTGTGCAACAGAAGGTTGTCAGATTTCCATCCTTTTTATCTTTGGTCCTATCACTATTTTTTCTCTCAGAAGTTTTCCTTCAGCGAATAAAGCTGATGTGAGAACAAGGGCAGCCTCAATATCAGGTTTGTTTGCATTGGCTTGCACAACAGCATGATATGCTATGATTTGTATAAACAGACCTCAAGTCGGAAAAAAAGCCACTCTATAGTTCTCAGACCCAAGCAGCTGCAACGGGCTTTCGCCAAGAAAGCATTTTCATACCAGAAAAAAATATATTAAAATTAAACTTGACGTGAATAAAAACAATATAGTGAAGTTTATTGTCAATTCAACATCACTAAAGTGTACCGTGAGTAAGCCTTCAGAATGTGCGTTGAGCAGCAGCATGTGTTGTACAATGTCTGTGCCATGCCGACGGCATTAACTATACCCAACGAATAGAGCAGCCAGCTGACGTTCTTGGCAATTTTAAATCAGCACTAACCTACAGCTGATGGCGTAGCAGCTGGAAACAATAAGGTTTCTCGAAGTGCACACGCACAATCCGCCACCGGCTGCTGCATCTCAAATAGCTAGGCGTCGAAGATTGCAACAGAAAACCTCCTAAGCAGGCAAGTCTTGTTTTATAAGCCTACAGAAAAAACGTTCTCTTGGGGTACGAAGTTTGTTCTGGAACCATCTGCTTTCATTGTGCGCCGTATAGTTTCGTAACTGGCGAGAAGCGGCGGCGTGAAACATCTTTTTGTAAAATCATAATCGATTGGCGACCGCTTCCGCGAACGCGCCCGTGAAAACAAAATCTCGACGTTTTTTGCTGTGTGATATCTTTCTTCTAAAACAAAAACAAATGCTTTACGGGGCTCGCCCGAGAACGATTTCGCGCTAGCCACAACGGCGAGTTAGTGGTAAAATGTCGCTTCCGCATAGCACGAATAACTTCGCGTTCGCTTGCAGTAAACAACGGGACGAGTAATCGCCTCGCCGGCCTTTCGATTGCCTTGGGTTAGGTTAGGTTAGACAAGTTCGTAAAGCGTTAAGTATCCACGCGCACTACAAACATAGTTCAAGCGCATAGAAATGAAAAATTTGGCAGATCCCGCGTTCCTGGGAGTCGACGTTATGCGAAGCATGCGGAGGGAAGGTGACCGTGTCACATTTTTTGTTATTCAGCGACACGTCCTGAAATGACGCTAAATATATGTACAAATGTTGCATGCACAGACATATGTTGAAGAGTTGCAGATGTTTATATAACCAGTTGTTTACACTTTCGCAACAATGTTAACTGGAACATGCGTGTTAGCAACACCAGAAGGAGATACGAACCGCTCATGCTCGCGAAGATGCTGGCCCTGGACAATGCTACATAAATCAATTTCAGCACATGGCAACTATAACCACAATTGACGCTAACCCGACGTGACGGCTGTGTCAAAGGAGCACATATGTAATGTTTATAAAACTGGGTAGGTAGAACTGCAAGAACTATTTACGTTTCACGAAGATTTGTGTCTATTTGAAAAGTAGTTGCGAGACCTGGCGTAGCTGTGTGGTAGAATACTTGGCTGCCACGCAGAATGCTTAGATTCGATTACTGCTGGGACCCTGAATTTCATTATTTGCATTCGTCGGGGGGTCAACGCTGTTTATGTCAGATTTTTTCTAAACAGTGACATTTATTTTATACCTCCGTTGAATCGACGCTACCGATGTCGGGTATTGCTTAACGCTCACGCGTTCAAATTGCCCATGTATGTTCTCGTCGTTCCTGGGTAGAAACTAAGTGTCATTTACCAGTGGCACATACCCGCCTACCAGCGGCACATACCCACCGATGAGTATGTGCCACTGTCTGGCGGGACGTGTTTGACGACGTACGCGACGGGATTGTGACATTATTGAGGTCTTGAGCAGCGCGTCATATTCTTCAAACCATCTTACCCTCCCATGCGAATTTTGCTTCACGCCAAGTTAAGGGGGTGACCCCGAGAGCACCACAACGTAAGCGGCTAGATAGATAGATGGATACATACATACATAGATAGATACGCTTAAAGCCGCTGAAGTTCCCTAAGAAACGCTTCGCATTTAAAACGTTCACTGATGACTACGATTCTCCCTAAGGCGGATTCTCAGCTCAGCTCCGTGCTGGAGCAAGGCTAACGGTGTTTGAAGATTTAGCGTTCCTCAAGGTATCGACTAGGCCGTAACTCATTATTTTTTGTAAAGTAGGACCACACCAACTACGCCACCATGCGTCTTTTGCGATAAGCGTGGTACCCGCTATACGTTTTGAAGATAGTGTGTAGTAAGTGTGCTATACTTAACGTATTGTGCGCTCTTCGTTGATGCAGCACGTGGCTGACGCCAATCCAGGATTATTGCTAACCACTTGTCCGTGGGTGGGAAGCAAACACTCGTAACGCAATTAGCATTACGCGATCACTGGTTGTTATTTTACTATTCTGCCACGTTATATTACGTAGGTTAGCATGATTGCTTGTCCGCCATGCCGCCTGCAGTATATAGCCTTTTATGACGCCTCTATAGGTAGCAACAGTAACTGTTACATAGACAATAAAATGAATAAAAAAAAACTGCAGGTCTTTGTTTGTGGTAGAATACTGGACTGCCACGAATGGGGGATGGGTTCGTATCTTACTTTGTATAGAGAATTTTTTCATTCTTACATGCTTCTTGGTTGCACAATCGACTGGTATACGGCGACAGTGACGCTACTCAACGCATGGGACGGGAGAGTAAGAACGGCACTCTTAATTACGATACTTTGGCTCGCGTACATTTTTCAAAGTAATGTGAACTGTGTAAGCAGATGACCAGGCTACACTCGTTATTCACGTATACATTCCGCTAAAAATGATGACCCGTACGATATTCGTACGAGAACCGCCATGTTACACCACTGCAATAACCATAGCTTTGGCTGCAGGGGCACGACCTATCGTTAGGTCACGCAGACATTTCCACCTTTGCGACTATTTAATATCGTTGGCATAGTGTGCTGAATCGGAGCACGAGGGCTCGCTTTCTGTAAGCTACCAGGTGCAGTTGCTCCATTTGGATAGAAGAATCAAGGAAGCCGGAAGGCCCCGCTACTGTGCTTAGGCTGCTGACCCGCAGGTCAGCAGCCTAAGCACTGTGGCACCTAAGCCTAAGTCTAAGCAGATTGGGCAGTTCCGCGACCACGCACAAACTATGGTTTTCAAACACTTTCCTATTGCCTTCCTACGACACTAAACAAATATAAAATACATTACGACAACATACGTCATATTTTTAAAACGACAATGTTCCAACTAATTTTATGAATACCAATGTTTGCTGTTTATTAATGTGTTTGTTGAAAATGTGTGCTTCTTACAGATTTTTTTTTTGCTTCTTCTCTTATCGCTTTGCTTTGTGTATTTCTAGTTTAGTTTTGTGGCAAGTAAGAATGCTTGTTAATATTTGCTGCTGTTATTGTTCTGCGAGCTGGGACTGGTCAGGCTGCCTACATGCAGCTTTTATTGCACCATCCTTGTTTTTTAGACATGTTTTTATCTATGTGAGTTCACTCACATAGATAAAATTAAGTTCACTTCGCTTCTTCCGGTGTTACAGACTAAGCTATAAGCTAGTTACGAAAAAAGAAGGAGAGGCAAGGAAAATTCAGCTAGGTTAATCAGGCTGCACCTGATTTACTACGCCACACGGGAAGCAAAAAAAGATGAGTTGAAAAATAAAAGATAAAATTAAGTTCACTTCGCTTCTTCCGGTGTTACAGACTAAGCTATAAGCTAGTTACGAAAAAAGAAGGAGAGGCAAGGAAAATTCAGCTAGGTTAATCAGGCTGCACCTGATTTACTACGCCACACGGGAAGCAAAAAAAGATGAGTTGAAAAATAAATATAACACTTCGGTTTTTACATCCCGAAATCAAGGAATTACTAAGAATGCCTTAGTGGAAGTGTCTGAAGATTCGAACCATCTGGTGTCGTTTAACATGCACCGACGCTGAACAGTACGCGCGCGCTTCTAGCATCACGCCTCCATCTGAATGCGACCACCGTTCTTGGTATCGAACCCGCGACCATCGGGTAAGCAGGAGCCGAGCCCATCACCATCGCGGGCGAGAGAAAGCGAGATGGAAAGAGACAACTAAGAGGCTGCGAGACATAGCTTGTATAGTGATTCACTCTCCGCGTTAGGGTTAGTGCGCTCATTGTTTCCTGCCTGCGAAGCCTCCAAGTAATGTAGTTTCTACAAATAACACAAGTTTGCGTTCTCGTGCATTCTTCCGCGATGCCGACCACAACTCAGCGTTTTCGTTTTCAAACAAGCTCACTGAAGCACTGGCTGGCCAAGTTAATCTTTTTTTACATGTGTACCCCATTGATTGGAATGTTCGGGGCGAACTCATTCAAACTCGTTTGCCTCCCAGCGTGGTTAGTACTGTAGATTGTATGCAGGACGAAGACTTCACGCGTAATTGCGTGAACATCTCGAGAAATTTTATGTACGCGAATTTGATAAATCGTACACTGATTCGTAATTACGTCCATAATTACAACTGCGGGACAATTTCATAGTATACCGATGGCCAGCCAATTCCTTCGTAGAGTTGAAAAGAGAGATTTTTAGAAGAATCTTGCATTCTCAAAAAAGATCGCTAATCAAACTTCTAACACAAAGTCGACTTGATGAAAAATGGGGCGGAATAACATACCACCACGTAACGTGCTTTATCAATTAAACCAAACGTTTGGAAGAGGTTTTAGAAAGGTCGAAGAAGACTTGTTAAGCGTGAAATTATCTCGACACAGCGACAGAAAAAATTCACCAAAAGGAACACCCTTACTTGTGCTAGATACATGGCAAAGCTGCTCCAGAAACAATGTAAATGAACAAGCTGCAGTCAAACTGATGGACATCCTCGTGTTGGGCTCGCCCAGGGGCAAAGTAAGCAACGACAATATTTTTTAAAACCTCCTTGGTGGCGACGAAGGGTGTCGCCTAGGTCCGTCTGTAAGAGCACAAAGAGATGATAGAATACGGTCTGGAGCAATGTCAGGAAAGACACGCCGAGAAAAAAGTAAATGGTTGGGTCGAGAGTCGGGAAAGCAGGCTGCAGAAGGAAGGAAGGAAGGAAGGAAGGAAGGAATCAACAAAAAAAAAGAACGTTAACCAGAAAGACATTCGGTTGGCTACCCTACACTGGGGGTTAGGGAAGGGGACAAGAAAGATGAGAAAGAGGGAAGAGAAGGCAAAGAAAAAAAGAGAGACTGACAGTAATTTCCCTGCAGAAATTAGTAAGACTGTACATAGGGAGCCGAACAAAGGCGATACAATGAACTTATTGTGACGCCGACTGCATGTGACACTCGCTGAGCAACAAGATAAAGAAAGAAAAGAGGGACGAAGAAAAATCAAAGTTGAATAACGCTTTTGCGGGCCACTCTGGTGGCGTTAGGCCCCCGCACCGCAGAACGGGCATATTCTGTCAAAGTACGAGATAGCAGTACTGTTGTTTAGGTTTAGTCTAGTAACATTTCTCGCATAATTTACGAGTGAAGGAGAAATAAAGAATTCAGCTGATTCCGCGTCGTGGAGACGAAAAGACAACGAAGATGTAAACATGATGATGACTTTTCGTATAAAAAATCGTCATTATCACTTCCAACATCATCGTTATATTGTTTTATTTATTTATTTGCTCGCCTTATCTTTGGTCATGTGATCTGCATGGTGCCTACTACTATAGTAGTACAGCTATTACTACCACTACTATTCTATTGATACTACTAATATATTGCTGTACTACTACTTTTACTACTGAAACTACTAATACTTCTGCTGTTCTGCCACTACTGCAACTGCTAGATTGATATGTGGGGTGTAACGTTGCAAAACCACTATTTATTTTGAGGTGCACCGTAGGCTAGGGCTTCGGTGATTTAGCATTTTCGCCTATGTCGAAAATGCAGCTGCCACAGCAGGCTTTCAATTCCGCAACCTGAGGGTCAGCAGCCGAGTACCTTAGCCACTAGGCCACCGCGGTGGGGCTACTACTACTACTACTACTACTACTACTACTTGGGAGATCTCACGTACGCTGGTAATCGATGATATGCGAAGCACGAATTAGTAATGTTGATACGTCACTTTAAAATCAGCACAACGTTAAGAGGTGGAGGGAAATGATGCCGTACATGAATTCAGTGTCACGATTATCATGTTTGGATGTGTCGTTTACTTTTCTCGCCTATTCACGTCACGTGATACCGAATTCAGTATATGTGGAGCTAGCAAAACGGCCGTGAGCGCATCATGAAGGTCCCAACGTACTCCAATGTAGCGCTGACGCGCGCGCACGTTGGGCGCAGCGACGCTATGTTAGCAAAACGCGAGCACTCTATAGTCTGAAGCCAGGCGCCACCGGCGTGGCCAGCGTCCGTAGTCGTGGCCCTACGGCAACCAGCGCGAAATGCGACGTGCTACATTTCGCGCCGATGCGTTACAGAGACAGCACTGCGTCTGCCTCTTTTCGTGACGGAGGGACGCCAGACGCATTGGAACTCGCATGTGTCAGAGCAACGCAGCGGGGCACGCGCCTGCGAGTATATGGAAGGACCGGCGCCTGGCGTGACGTGACGAAACGAACGCCAGCACGCACGCGCACCGCGTCACGTCGAATTGTATTTTCACCTTGACTGTGGCATGTAGTCATGTTCTCACATAAAACGCGTCTCATTATTATCATGTTTGCACCAGTCACATACTTTCGTGATTCATTGAGCTCCCGTAATACCAAATATGGCATATGTGAAGCTAGCGAAACAACTGCG
Source organism: Rhipicephalus microplus (assembly GCF_043290135.1). NCBI lineage: Eukaryota > Metazoa > Arthropoda > Arachnida > Ixodida > Ixodidae > Rhipicephalus > Rhipicephalus microplus. The sequence goes on along the minus strand of NW_027464600.1, from coordinate 2,208,621 downwards.
AGCGCATCATTAGTGTGGCATGTAGTTATGTTGTTACATGACACGCATGTCCTGTGTATCATGTTTGGATGTGTCATTTGCCCAGGTTGTCCATCCGCGTCACGTAATACTTAATTCGGTACATCTGAAGCTAGCAAAACTGACGCGAGCGTGTCATGAGCATTGCATGTAGTTATGTTGCTACTTGACACGCATCTCATGTTTATCATGTTTGCAGCAGTCACATACCTTCGTCATTAACTCACGTACCGTAATATCAAATTTCGTATAAGGAAGGTTAGCGAAATGGCCGCCAGCGCATCATTAACGTGGCAAGTAGTCACGTGCTTACATGACACGCATATCATGATTATCATGTTTACACCAGCCACATACCTTCATCATCAGTCACGTACTGAAATACCGAATTTGGTATATGTGACGCTAGCGAGACGGCCACGAGCGCATAATGAGCGTGCCATGTAATGACGTTGTTACATGACACGCATGTCATGATTTTCATGTTAGGGTCTGTCGGTTGTGTTCGCCATGCAATCTTGTCACACCATACCAGTTTTAGACCATGTCATGTGAACAAAACCACCGCAAGACTAGCAGGACCATAAAATGTAGATCATGGCATTTACGAAACACATATGATTTTCATGTTATGGTTAGTTAAATATGTTCTTCATATAGTCATGTTATGCCATACCAAGTTTGGCATTGATACCATTATCCAAACGGCTAGAAGAGCTAAAAGTCGTAGGGGGCTAGATAGATAGATAGATAGATAGATAGATAGATAGATAGATAGATAGATAGATAGATAGATAGATAGATAGATAGATAGATAGATAGATAGATAGATAGATAGATAGATAGACAGATAGATAGATAGACAGACAGACAGACAGACAGACAGACGGACGGACGAGAGATAGATAGATAGATAGATAGATAGATAGATAGATAGATAGATAGATAGATAGATAGATAGATAGATAGATAGACGGGCGGACGGACGGATGGACAGAGATAGAGAGACAGAGATAGATAGACAGATATAGAGAGACAGAGATAGATAGACAGAGATAGATAGACAGATAGATAGACAGAGACAGATATAGATAGACAGATAGATAGCGTAATAGATAGAGACAGATATAGATAGCGTAATAGATAGAGATAGATATAGATAGATAAATATAGATAGAGATAGATATAGATAGATATAGATATAGATAGATAAATATAGATAGATAGATATAGATAGATAGATATAGATAGATATAGATAGATATAGACAGATAGATACGCTCAAGGTCACTGAAGTTCACTAAGAAATGCTTCGCATTTAATAAATAAAACCAGTCAGCAGTATTGTGAGCAGACATACGAATGCTGCAAATTCCCGTCTCCTCCGTAACGTTCATTGTTTTAATCTCTCAACAAGAATCAAGTAAGCTCTGAGAACAGCGTATTTGTCGTGGGAATAGATATGGACGCCGGATAAAACGATAGGAGAAAAAAAGAGAGAGAGAGAGAGAGAGAGAGAGAGAGAGAGAGAGAGAGAGAGAGAGAGAGAGAGAGAGAGAGAGAGAGAGAGAGAGAGAGAGAGAGAGAGAGAGCAGGGTACCTTTGTTGAGACGGCGAAAATGAAGAGCGCGGAATTGCTGTCCTCAGACTCGGGGTCGTCTCGTGCGGTTTGTTATGCGCGCTCGTTTTTGCACGGTAATGTCATTCACAAAATGGAAGAGCTCCCGAGAATACGAGGCCGTCCTTCGCGTTTCCGAGAAACTGCCCTCCTTGCGATTTCGTCTTCGTGCAGTATAGTGCACGCTATAAACGGCACTGCTCCTAGGAATACAACCGCCCTGCGAAAACATCATCCCCGTCCTATGACTGCACACCAAATAGTGATTTTTATTGTGTGCAACGAATTCGGTGACAAGCGTCCCGCTCCACTAGCCCACGTAGAGATATGCGCTCTTGGGAGGGAAGACAGCTATATACCGTGATGTTGTTGTTGGCGCGAATGGGAAATAGAAGTGTTGGATAAACAAGCTTATTGCTTTATATTTCATCATAATGGATGAAGTAGCGCGCTGTATTAGAATGACGCTATATGTAAATAGTCGGACGTTTCGCGTGCAATACCGAGGTGATTACGGCTATTCAATCAGATCATGAATTGCTCTCACGTGAAAATAAAGGATATGCGGAGAGCTGTATATGCTGCAGGATACCTCGCTATCGCCGGAAGCGAGTTCAGCGATTGGTTTGCCGTCATTTGCGTTATCAAAACGTTGTTCAGTCTATTTTTTTCTTTCGAACAAACAGTGTGTGCCGGCTATACAAGGCAAAATAAACATGGTCGCATTTCTCGTACCAGTCATGAACATTCGCGAAATCATGCACGAACTGGGGCGATGGTGGTGGTAAAAAACATTTATTTCAGAAAAAGTTTACTAGAGAGTGCCGACGTGGCCCATCGGCGTGCTAGAGTGGCAAGACCCTATTCCGGGACGCAAGTGGAGCTGGAAGCTGCCCGTGCGCGCTCCACCAAGGAGCTTTGTGCAGCCAAGGTAGAGCAGCCGAGCAGGTGCTCCTCCCAAGCCTCTCTAGTTGGGATAGGAAAAGGGGATGAGAAAGGGACGGGATTAACTGGGCACGATGCTACGACGTGATATGTGTCGGCGAGCACATGACAGGTCGAGCAGGTGCCATTGATTTCCGGCAAAAAGTGCCTGGCGACCGCCGGACTTATAAAGGTGTTCGTCTGCAGGCGGCGTAGCAGTCGTTCGTCCGCTTTCTCCAAACCGCGTGCGGGGTCCGGGTAGAGGCGGCGCGAAGCCCGGTAATAAGCCAAAATTTCGCGAAAGCGCGTCAGATTGGTATTGCCAGATTCCGTCTCGGGACATGGAGGGGCAACGGCCCGGACATGAGAAGCGCGGGCAGCGGCATTTGCCGCCTCGTTGCCGGGCAGGCCCGAGTGGCCTGGGGTCCACACTATACGAATGGGATGAGGGTTAAAGCGCCAAGAGGCTGCCTGTAGTAGGCTAGCCGCCAGCGGAGCAATGGAACCCTGAAGATACTGAGAACAGGCCGAGCGCGAGTCCGTCAGGATGGTGCGTGAGGCAGGGTGAGAGGCGGCCAAAGCTATGGCAACCTCTTCAGCGTGCGTTACTGTGTCTGCTCGAAAGGAGAGGCCATCTACGTGTTTGCCCTCTGTAATCACGGCAGCCGTGAAGTGACCCGAGGGGGAGGGACCCGAGATGTCCACGTAGAAAACACCAGGACGATCGGAGTGTCGCGTATGAAGGGCCGCGGCGCGTGCTAGTCTACGGCCAGGATGGAGGTCAGGGTTCATATTACGGGGTAGAGGTTCCACCCATAGCTTTTGACGCCAGAGCTCTGGTACCGGCTGCAGAGGGTCTTGGTCAGATATCGGGTTAAGGCCAAGTCTGTGTAGAAGACGGCGCCCTGAAGGCGTCTGCGACAGTCGATTGATTTGGTTAACGCGATGAGCTTCGCGCATCTCTGCAAAGGTGTTGTGTACCCCCAGAGCCGTGAATCGGCTGTTGGAAGTTGCAATAGGTAGGTCCAGAGCGCGTTTGCATGCTGAACGAAGAAGGACGTCCAGCTGGTACTCGTGTCGACGACGCAGGCGAAGGTAAGGCAAGGCGTAGAGGACGCGGCTGGTCACAAACGCGTGGGCCAATCGGAGGGACTGAGACCCGCGGAGGCCGCCGCGCTTGGTAGAAACTCGCCGTATCACGTGGCTCACCTTTTCGCTGGTGCGTCTGAGGCCTGCTATTGTGCCCTTTGGATCCAAGGACGATGTGAGGTGAAGGCCAAGAACCCGAATATTTTGCACTGACGGGATGGGCCCGGACGGAAGAAAAATTTGAGGCGGCGGTAGCGGAGAGACTGAAAGAAGAGCCGATTTAGCTGGAGAGCACTCCAGGCCGCATGAACCTGCGTAGGTGTCCACCAGAAGGGCAGCCTTCTGCAGGCGTTCTTCGATTTGCGCTAAGGAGCCGGTGTTGGTCCAGATTGTGATATCGTCCGCATATAGTGCGTGTTGTATTCCCTCGACCTTGCTTAGAAGAAAGGGGAGGTTCATCATCGCCAGGTTAAAAAGCAGAGGAGACAGAACTGCCCCTTGAGGTGTACCCCGCGTGCCTAATAAGTACGGGCCGTGTTCGGTAGAATTAAGGCGAGTGAAGGCGGTGCGATGTGATAGAAAGGCGCGAATGTAGTTGAAAGTCTTCTGCCCGCAGTTTGTGGTAGACAGGTTAGTGAGTATACTGGGGCGAGAGATAACCTTCTGTGAAAGGCTCATCGTTTCGTAAGAAAAGCAAGCATCGTATAATGAGAGACTCGCTCAGATACTCTTTTTATTTTCATTTTTTAAGGCAGACTTACTTATAAGGCCCTAATAGTGAAAGTAAAAAAAAACTAGCTCCAGTCAGGATTTAAAAGGCTGTTTGAGATCAACAACGAGATCAGGTGAGATCGTCACATCAACTAACATCACCGTCTCAAAGAGATATATGTTTATCTTAATGCCGGACACTTGAGTCAAACGGCACAATCGGCACAAGCCTGGAAGGCTGTTTTATGTTAGCATCGAGCCAGGAAGCGGGAGTTTTGAGACGATTTCGGTGTACCGGCCAGCAAAGAGTGACTTGACTCGTCCAGCCCACTTTGCAAGACGCGTGTAAACGTGCAGCAGCTCGACTTTTTACTCGACCTGCCAGCTTCGATTTTCTCACAGTCCATATAAACAAAGTATGAAACGGCCGAAATGCCATGTTCCTCGGCGTAGCAGGTTTAATTGCGTCATAGCTGTGTAGATTGGCTTCTATTGCGAGGAAAATAAAATATCTCCTATGTTGGTCAACAGCCCCGTCAACGTCATCCTACAAGCTATATACTAGCCGGTCGTGTTCTCTACATGGCTACAATCGTCCATCAAAACGTCGCGGTGGATGGCCTCACATTCAAAGCACAGTACATCACACTTGCGGAGGATGTCACCACCACGCTAACTGCCGCAGACCAGGACCCACGCGACATCATTACAGACTTGAGAGGGGCCTAGCAGAAATATTCAAAACGCGTACGTTCAATGCATAGCGTACCGCATCTTAAAAACCAGCAATTACGTCGGGGCTCCCCGCGTCTCATAGAATAATATAGGCTACAGTTCACATGGTCCTCGAAAGCAATGAAGTGGCTGGCGCCGCCGCCCGCGCGCTCACTCTCCGGGAACCCTTGCCAAATGGATCTCGCAACAAATCCGACCTCAAAATTCTGAGAAATGACTGAAGTCTACGTAATTGTTCATGTAATTTATCCGAAACCCTGTAAGGGCCTTACGAAGGTGGAGGAACGTTTACTTCTTCGATTTTACACCAAAACACTGCTGTGCCCGGCGATTTTCAAATATCTCGATCCTGCCTGTACAAGAAAGTGCCCGCTTTGTGCAGAGAAGTCTTCGGACATCTTCCACATGGTGTGGACTTCCAGTCAATTGGGCATGCCAGTCAACCCCTCACCTCACGCAGAAAACTTAACACACGGGAGAACTTGGAGGCAGCCCTGCTCGGCTGCTCCGACCTGGCGAGCCAAAAGGCCCTGGTCAATCGAGCCCGAGTCGTGTTGGATGCCAATGTGCTTCTCTAATGAGGAGCTCACCAAGTGGTATGAGGGGTGGCTCGCACCAGGCCAACAACTACCTGCATTTTATGTACATATAATAAAGTTTTCTCTTTGCATCCGAAAAACAGGGTTTACTTTATTGCAATGGCTTAGGCGCGTGCTCTCGTTAACGTGCTATCCACAAGTTCTGAAATTTCGAAGCTATAGCCACAGAATGAGGAAATGAGAAGCAAGATATACGTGTTAAGGTTCCTGGCAGAGTTCGCGCTGTTGCCAACTGCGTAAATGATAACTTCAATTGAATGTGATGAAGTGTGCAAACACTAACGAAAGCGGTGACCCTGTAACGAACCATTTTAACGAATGATGTATTCGCAAAGTAGTTCTCCACTGTATGAAACTTAGCCTTGCAATAAAGGCAGCTAGCTGCGTCGCACGCTGAACCTCAATTCACGAACTGAGGTTGGGATTGTCACAAGCATGCTGTCGTAAACTGCAGGGTCGCCCCAACGATGATCCTGAATGCACAGTTCGCGCAAGGAGGTTCGCACGATCAATTATATACATCAGCTTTTAAAACATTACATTTCACGACGTCTATACTCTGTTTCATACATTATGTGCAACGATGTGAAAGCTATGAAAGAAATTCGGTCAGCGAAATGAGTAAGTTCGAGCACCACGCACTTGCATTACATCGTCGTTGTCAACGTGGCCTCCGTGTTAGAGTTTGGCTGTGCGCTACGGGAACTGATCGCGGGTGCATCACACATCCAGCCGCACAAACCATGCAAAAGCAGTATACCCTTCACCAGCACAAACCGCTGCCCGTCTTTGCTCCTTTTTTCGTTCAACCGCACGGGACTGGAACCATCTGCCTGCATCTGCCGTGGACCACTCTGACCCTAATCAATGCAAGATTGCCCTCGAGTCACTTTTTTGTGTGTAAACAATAATACTCATCCCTAATGTAATACCGCAGCTAAGGCTTTTGAGGTATTCAAAATAAATAAATAAATAAATAAATAAATAAATCTTAGCCTATAATTTAGAACAGTGTCTTTACCCAGGAATTTATGCACTTGCGCTAACCAAGCTGGTACACGAATTTAAAAAAAATTGTTGTTGGAATTCATTTTGTATAAGTGATCCACCTCATTGGGGCAAGTACCATGGAAACAAGGTTTTACACGCGAAAGCAGCCCTGATTTATTATGAATAATAATATTACCTGATAAAAGAAAATCTTTCAAGCAAGAAATAGTTGCCAAAAGCCCGAAAGCAAGTCCCGTTATTTCATTGCGGTCGGGGGAAAAGAAACGACAAAAGCTAAAACGTAAATGCATTCGACTGTTCCAGTATTGCGTTTCTCATCACGTACTGCGGTATCGTCACTGCGAGTCACGATCGAATAATGGCTACACCTACTGTCTCCACAATAGTGCGAAGCGAGTAAAACTATGTAGAGAACGAAGAAAAAAAGGATAAAAGTAAAGGGGAGTACCAAGTAACATGTCTGGCAACGTTACATCAGGGAAATAAGAGAGAAAACGAGAGGAAGAAGAGCATACCAGACCGGACAAGTGTAGAGTATGCCAAGCAAGCACCGCGAAGATGTTCGGCATGAGACACATGAGAAACGTAGCGATATCAGAACCAAAAGAAGCATCACAGCTTTCCTTTTCTTCCTTTCCATATATAGACGAACGGCTTTCATAACAATAAGAGTGCGAAAGCGACAAAAAAAAAAGGATGGCGTGGAAGGAAAAACAATGGCAACATCTTCTGGGAATCGGAAAATTTCGAAAGGCATCGGCCGTGACCCGCGTACAAAGTTTGGTGAAAAAACACAATCCCTTTAGAGAACGACGGGGACACCTCTTACGCCAAAAAAAGTAATAACTAAATAAACAAACGAATCATGCCTACGACGACGACGACAAATACAAGCTGGAACAGGCAAATCACATTCGGCCCGTTTAGACGTCTGCTCCGATGGTCGTGGTGCATAGAAGATGCGGCGCTGTATCTTGCTTCTAATGGAGCAGCGTGGAAAAGTACACGCTATTGAATAAGATAATCAAGAGATCTAAATAAAAGGCTTGAAGTGATAGGACAGACGTTAAGAGACGAGTGTGCATGGGACGTACAGCCCAGAAAAGCATATTAGAAAGTAAACAACAACAACAAACACCTTTCGTCTGACAACAGCAACGAAAGCAGTAGTCTGGCAACTTAGAAAGACTTTCCGGAGCTCATGTGCACCAGTAGGCTCGACAGTGTGGTGACATGTTTTTTTTTTCTATCTTTTTTTTCTCCTTTAGGAAGCCTACCGAGGCCGAGATTGGAAGCAAATGAAAGTTGCGAAAACCCCGAGCCCTAAGAGAAAGTTGGATGTGAATGACTCAGTAACATCTCGGCCATTGCTCCTGGAAAGGAGCATCAGAAAAGCTGAACGTAAAGCTATGAAAAAAGAAAAAAAATCCTGTGTAATAAAAATGACCCGAAAATCACTCTTGCCTATTTCGCAGGCACCGACGAAATGGCGAAACTGGTGGCGTTGCCTTCGTCAGGCTAACAGATTTCAATGTTCTACAAGTCATTCAGTTATATTGTATCACAGGTCTTTATTGAACACTTTTTCTTATGTTTTGAGGTGGTAGCATAGTTCAATTGCATCATGACCATAACACTTCACACAGAGATTTAGAAAGAAGTCATCGCTTAAAAACGCTCCAATATGTTTTATAACAACTTTCTGATAAATTATTTTTGTTGAACGTTCGGTAGTAGCACAGCCACCATATTTTATAGCCACAAAGTATTACACGACAGGGATGTTACTATGGTAACGCCCACGTCATTTTTTCGGTTAACTGTTGCCTCCTTCCTTTTCTGTGAAACGTTTCTGCAGCACATGCCTCCGATATGCCGAACAGACTTAAGTAGCATACAATCGTTTGTTGAGCTTACGGTTACCTTTATTGCCAGTGGATCAGTGGCTAGATATGGGGTTTACTCAATCTTTGTGACGCACATTGATTTACGATGCCCACAAATGACCCCACAGATCCCACACATCCGAAGGTAGAAGACTCGGCAAAGAGCGGCTTGAATGTTAAAAAAAAAGTTCGAGGCATGAAGTGAGGCGTGCTGTGCTGAAAGCGCGTATTGTACTTTGTTTGCTTGAATGAAAAATTGTGACCGCCACATTCCAGAGGTCCTTCACTTGCCTTCTAAGTAAGACGGAAGCAAGTGGTCGAAGCCAACGAAAAAAAAAAGTGTCTGGGGCACTGCAACCTAACTGCTCACTACAATTATTCCGTACATATGGTAACAGATCTCGCTTTTGATAGCAGCAGTGTGGAGAAGGAAGGAACTAAACCCTATGCCAGTAGCTTGAAAGGAACAGTGCTTGTGAATATGAGACTCTTATCTATTATGAGTATTTCGACGTTTTTAGGCTGTGCATGTGTGAGTACAGGTATGAACATTTTCAAGCAGTAACACTATTCGTTCCGCTTTTTTTCCCCCACTCCCGTCTTCCTCCTTTAAGGTAGCAAACCATACGTTTCTATCTCGTTTACCTGAACTGGCATTTACTAAACTGAATGGGGCAGTTAGTTGAAGAACCACGACATGGATATCAGGAATTTCGTATAAGAGGGCTCCGGAACTTTGACATTCTGGTGTTCTTCAACGTGCACCAAGATGTAGGTACTCGGGCCTCTGGCATTTCACCGCCCTGAAATGTGACGGCCGCTGCCGGCATTTGATCCAACGATCTCTGCCAATCTGGAAGTGGAGCACGAAACAAAGGAGAACGAAGACGAACGTAGAACACGGGACGACGAGCTCTTAGCGGCTGAAGTTTATTTAAAAAACACGGAAAGATATGCGCACATGCCAAATATTTTTAAAACAATAAAAAGTGGCGACCAGCCACAGAAACATTATGATCGTAACAACTCTTTCTGCGTTTCTTAAGTACACTTCAGCGCACCATCCAGTCATAGGTGCGTTCTTTCTTTTTTTTTTCTCGCACACTTTTCATTTCTCTTCCTCTCATTGACCCCTTCATCCCTCCCAAAACATTAGTGGCTGTAAAAATTTCAAAAAACTCATTTTAACCACCAATAGGAAAACACGGTATGCGCTGCAACCTGGTCAAACAAAATCATGCAAACCAGCATTAGTAACGATGGTATCATTGATAAACGGAACTCATGTATAATAAACATCACACATTCAAATGCAAGAAACGCGCTCACCAAATACACAACTAAACTAAACAAGCACGAAAGTGGAGTAGTCGGCAATGTGAGCACTCCTACCATTGAGATCAATCAAAGCGGAAGTCAACTTTACAGCTTAAGAGGAGAACGGGAGGAATGAATGCCACATACACAGGATGGATTAAAAAAAGGCCCCTTAGTTTATGAAGATTCGATAAAGCGCTGTATTGATTTCTGTACTTGAACGCATTAAGGCCACTTCGACATAAGATGAGGGAAGGGCAATCGAATTTCGTAAGCTAAGTTGACCAGGTATACTTCTCTATCTGAACTCAGAAATTATAATTAATAAATATTTTTGTAGGTATTATTGCCCTCTTTCAAATACTCAGGAAATCCGTTAGCCGCAATTTATTGCTTAGCTAGACTGCCATAATGTTTTTGTCATGTGTCGCTTCATAACGGATCGTATCGGCTTTAGCTAATTAAGGCGCATGTACATGTTTTTGTGACTTATTACACTTTTCCTCCGGGAAGCGCAATCATGAAAAGCTTTCTCGTGGGTAGTGCCGATTTAACTGGATCATTTTTTGAAAATTGGCTTACAGTTTAAATGCTCCTCCAGGGAGAGTTATGACGTAATGCTCGCTGTCTGATCTATCGTCAGAAAACAGTACGCGGAAAATATAGTAGAACGTAAGTATATGTCGATATGTCAGAATGATGAAGCAAACATACGGGGTATACCGTCGTTACGACAACGTGATTACGAAGGGGTGGCCCCGCCTTCAGAAAAAAATGCTGACTTGACAATACAACCAATTACTTGAAATACATCGATGCCTTCTACCTGGTGCGATCAAAAGCCATGGTCTCCCTCGCGCCCGTAAAAGACTTCGCCGGGTGATTTACTTTGTGGTGTTGTCAGTGAGAACTCTTTAGTGATCGATTTGCACCTATTTAAAGTTGGTATTGCTGTTACACCTCGGCTGTGGAGCAATGAATGTGAAGAAAAGCTGAAAAAATGGGTACTCTAATTACAATCTTGAATGTGTTGAAGCGGTATACTTTATTTGCGATAGCAATCATATGGACATTCTCGACTGAATTCCGCCGTCGGTGTCGCTGTCATTCACCGTATATGTATACCTATCTGTATATATGAAAACACAAGAAAGAACGAATCCTGAACAAGACTCCAGCGTGAAGAATCGAATGTGGAACCTGAGCCGTGAATACAAGGCGTTAACCACTGAGCCGCAGAAAAGCATGCCCTTCAACGTTCAAAAGGCAAGCAATTTATATGTACCACTTATCGCTGGTGACGGGCATCTCGGAGCAGCGGGGGGGGGGGGACTATAGCGTTTTCAGCATTACCAGCAAGATGGCACAATGTGCGCGCAGCGGCGCATGCTCTCATTTTATTACTAAAGAAGCACATACAGAGGGAAAAAATGGAAGACGTAAAACGCGCCTTCTGAACCTGCGAGCTTCTATACGTTGACTCAGTTAAACCCTAGACGCGATAACAAAATTTTATATCATGATTAAAGTAAAAAAAGAAAAAATCTGCATAGCTTGCGGTACAAAGCAAAAGCTAAAGAAACAGCAGAGCTGATTGGTTGTTAGACGGTCCTGGCCATGCGATGCCATGCCAAGTGATGTTGAGTCACATCACTTGGCATCATGCCACGAAGTAATGGCAAGTTACACTCAGGTGAATCACTGTCAACTCCCGACATCCGTCCTTGTTGGGCCAGAAATCAACAGCGCCAAAGAATTAGCCCAAGGCGCTCTCTTCCTGTCAAAGTTAACGTACGGTTTAGAAAAAGTCAATAGAAATATACAAGATGTTCACGTGCTTGGCACGACACAAAAACTCAACAGGCCTAGCGTTTTTTTATGAGGTTTCAAGCAAACTGACAAATCCTTCATATTTTTTTCCCGGCGCCACTTTTGAGTTCGCAAGATAACAAATAACTCTAAATAAAGCACTGTGTTGAACGTCAAGGTGTTACCATAAGGTACACACGGTATGAGTGTATGATTGATGCTATTGCGTGTTGTAGCTAGGAACACCAAGAGGCACAGTGCTTGCTCCTTCGTATCGTCCGAAGGAGCATCGGTTGAAGGAGAATGTCGGGCCGAAACAGACAGGCATGATAGCGTGACCACGATTGCTTCGCCATCTCCTGCTCATCTTGTCCCAAAGGCCCGCACACAGAAACAAAACAACAACAACAACCAAAAATCACAACCTCGATCCTCACACCCGAGGTGCGGTCTCAGTGTCCCTGCAGGCTCGGCCACTCTCGAGTTATGGCATTAAAAATGAACTCGAAAAGGCAGTTGAAGTGGCTGAAATCACGGCACCAGAACAACGAAAAGCGAAAGCAAATGCATACCTGCGAGTACGGAGAATAGAAAAAAAATGCACTAAATAGTGGTCATTTGTCAGGAGCACTGACAAAAGAAAGAACATGGCAGTGGTGGCCCAAGCGTGAGCAGCAGAACCGGCGGGTCTTAAATGAAGAGAAACGGAATGTGCTTGGTGGTTATAGGAGAGTGGCAACAGTATACAGTAGCTGCCGTAGTCCCGAAGGAAAACAGAGGTGAAAGGTGAAACTGAAATACAGAAAACAAATCACTGTAAAGGGAAAGGAGAGCCTCTAATGTCCTTGTCCGGGGTCATTTCGGTGGTGGGCGTGCTTTTGGAGACGGTGTACGATAGACGCTGAATCCCTTGCTTGCTATGCCCATTAGCCACGCGGCACGTGAGACAGTCGCTTATACTTGCTTTTGTTTTACGACGCAAATGACCGGTGGGCGGTTATGAAACTGGGTCTAGAGCGCTCCACGTTTTTTTTCGTAGCTTTCTTTTCATGCTTAGTGTGCGTATAGAGTTTAGGTATTCACGTCCCAAAGGCGTTCTAGTACGAGAAACACTGCCGGCGTACTCTTTCTTAAAGTGGCGACAACGTTCCAATGGCAGCGAATGCAGCGGTTGAAGCTCCGAATGTCCAATGATTGCCCGTTTTTCCACGAGAAAAACAAATCGTACGTTGCAAGCATCACCGATTCCTCGTATGCCACTCGACTCAAGAGTCGTTTTCGAGAAATGTTGATTGTTGATATCTGCGTGGAAGCGGTTGCTTACGTTGACACTTCGAATATTCCTTTTTTTTCTGAAAGGGGTAGGAGTTTATGGCTGGATCAGTTTGGGAACTCAACCCCCAGGTTTTACGGACACGTTAAAGGACCCACCGTTTTTGCTCACGACACTGTCGTCACCTTCTTCAATTGCCACTGTTCACGCATCGGAGTGTATTTTTTTTTTTTACACGCATGTCTGCAGACACCACAACTTCCGAGATGCGGCAAGGCGGTGCACTGATTCGATGGGTCGTAAATGGGAGCATGGCGTGCTGCTCACGTGAGGGGAAGTTGCTCGAGTAAAATAGCACGCACTTAGTCAGGGATGGTGCAAGCCACACAAGTGCTATCTGTCGTATAGCGTATCCCTGAGTACGTGTGTATACGCTATTCTACACACTTTGCGTAAATACCAGCCCAAGCTACTCTTCCTAGAAACTTGCACTTTTTTTCGCCTTTTAACGACGGATATTCAAACAAGATTTTGATGAAGACAAAGCTGAAATGTTGCTTGAACATGTCTATAAGTTAGAGAAGGTGCGAAGATGTGGGGGAGAGGGGGTGAGGAGTATGACGGAGGAATCTTTTTGGAGAATCACGAAAGTTCTAAGGACGTTCTTTTTCAGATATGTTCTTGCGTTATCACAAAGCAGGGGACAGAGTGTTTCACCGCGCATATGCGCGGCATTAGAGATTCGAGAAACCTCGCAAGACAGAGGGAAAGAAAAAGAACTAACTCGGCAGCCTTTCCTTCGGCCGTCAAATAGCCAGTCCTTGCCGTTTGAACTTAGCTCACGTTGATTTCTCCAACTCATGTCTACTGAATAGGGAAGTAGGCAGATTGGGATTTCAAACTATGCAAGCTCGCTGTTTTTTTTTCTCTATAGGTGCAACTTCAAGAAATAGAACAAGCAAAAATTGCAGAAATATGATGTTCCTTAGGACTTGCTGAACCCCGCTGTGAAGTGCACCTCGTTAAAGTTTCAGAGCAGTCATATGCCTGACTTCGATGTCTCGCCCGTGTTCGTTCTCTCCCATTTTGGCTTATATAGTCTCATTTCAGCAAAACTGAGTTTTGCGTATTTGGCTCTTTGCCACGAAACAATACCATTCACAAAAATTATGCGATATGTCACAATTAATAAGGACTCCCGCAAAAAGTAAATATAATAATATAGAGCAGCTAGATTCGTATTCTTCTGTAAGACAAAAAACACATACAAAGCACTACGTCGCCATCTTGGGTGCTGTGTAAGCTGCCTAAAGGGACACAGAAGAGCAGTGCGCTAGTTCGTGTATTCGTAAAGTACAACTTCCGAAAATGGAAAATGACCCTCTTACCGCGACACGACGCTCCGTAAGCGAGAAAACGCACGAAGGGAAAATGAGGGGGGGGGGGGGACGTCACTTTGAGGTTCGCGCACAAAACACAGTGACAGCATATGTGTTAAAAGCGTCTGCTGGTTTCTACATAGTTCTAACCGACAAAAGTACACTGTCATCTTTAGCGTAGACTTAGCATACGAACTTTCAGAAAATTTGATCAAGTCAATGTCACGAGAGTACGAAAAGTACATTTAGGATGACTGCCAGTTGGGTATGTCGGTATAAGTTCATGATAAAACAAGCGCTATCGAGTACGAACACTCAGAAAGGGCAAGGGCACAGGACAAGCGATTACTAGCAACTGAATATTTTCATTTCGAAACGAACCCTCTTATAGATGCTTACACGCATATACGTCCCCACAAAGTACTCCTATTATCATCAACAACAATAAATAACAAAAAAACCGCTCCCATAATCAATGAGAGCTGTATACCAGTTCTGGTTGTATGCCATCAATTATGGGAATGGTTTATTGTTTTTCGAGGTTGATGATAATAGGGCTGGTTTGTGGGGACGTATATGCGTGTTGTGCTTCTATAGAAGTGCTCGTTTCAAGATGAAAATATCCAGTTGCTAGTAAGCGCTCGTTCAGTGTCCTTTCTGAGTGTTCGTACTGTTTGGAGCTTGTTTCATTATGTACAAAAAATACATTTTAAAATTTCTTCATGTGTGATGATTTCGGGGCGAAATTACAAATCTAGCTTCAAACTTATTTTTCTCTGCTAATGATCAACTGATGACAGTGAAACTGCAATCAGTTTAACTAATGACAGTTTCACAGAAAAATATGTTTCATACAGAAACATCTTTTTGCATGTTTCGCAGTTTTCACTTTGGTCGGTGCAGAGCCCCCGTGTTTGTTACCTTCAGCCACAGTGAAACTCATGATATCAGAATTCTCAAAGTGCAGCTTATCAATCTAAATCTAGTCATTGATTCGCTTTCGCGTCCCTTTAATTAGGCAAGAGTGACCGGGTGCTGTGTCCTGTCTGCTTTTTCTTCTTAATTTTTTCGTCTTTTATTGCACTAAATAGCTGTAACATAGCTCAGGAGTTTCTAACAACAAGAACAACCTCGTTTTTTTCTTTAATATAACTACCATGCCCTTCTCCAACAATATGTCTGTTACGTTACCGTATGCAAATAATTCAGCATATCAGAAATACTATGTAGAGCTTTTTTTTCAGGTGCTCAACCTGCCCAAGATAAATTCTCTCATTTAACGTTCTTGTTATGTCACAGAAATGACTTCTTAATTGGTTTCAGTGGGCAGGTTTGTTTTTATTTATTTTTTATACGTTATGCTTAAGAGCCGGTCTTCAATCGAAAGCGCCGCTGCTACATCATTCACACGGTTTTCATGTACCTCTGAATCAGCGCTAAAATTATACGCTGAGAACATTTATAGCGGCGAAGCTCCTGAGGGTGTAAACTAGTGCTTAGTTGTCCATCGTAGCCACTCCTAGTACTCGTCTTACTCACTAGAAGCGCCGTGGTGCTCGCTCCACTCTGATGGGTAGGGGAAGCTTGCTAGAAGACAGACAGACAGATGGACAGACCGATGAACGGACGGAAGGAGCAAGCTCCTTCAATGTAATTAACTTCGGGGATATGAAGTACTTTTTTCCCTAATTACATGCTCTTTACAGACTTGAGAGTTTAAAATAACACTGTATTTATAACGTTCAGTCACGTAACAGCTCGGGTAAAAAAAAAAAAGCTGCTCAAACAGGCACAGTCATGGTGATGACAAATTATACACATGAAATGAGCCAGAAAGATTTTCTCAGTAACTTTCAAGCACACAAGTTCTTCCTAGAGAGAGATAAGGAAAGGAGGAAGGCAGGGAGGTTGACCGTCAGGTAATATCTGTCATCCTACTCTGCACTGGGGATGCAGATTAGGGGCTGAAAGAGTAATATAGAGAGAAGACAACAATATGAGATAAAAAAAAACAATCGTAGCCATACACGTACAACCAGTTAGAAGCGTTCACTCAGAGTCGTTCTGGTAGGCCACTAGATCACAAGAAGCATAATAGCGCTTGTGAGGCTTTATTATGCGATATTAGGTCTGGATGATGGCGCAATAGTCGTTCTTCTGGTAGACGCTGGTCGTTTAACTAGTTGAGAGCAGGAAAGACTCGTTCCTAGAGAGAGAGAAAGAGAAAGGAAAGCAGGGAGGTTAACCAGATATTGACATCCAGCTTGCTACCCAGCACTGAGGGTGGGGAAATAAGGGCAAGAAAAAGCGGGTAGAGAGAGAGGAGAGAAAACGCACGTGCACTCAAGGGCAAACAAAAAAACGCACACAGAAAGTGCGTTCTGGCTACAACCGTTCGTTTATCGCCAATAGTTCACGTATTTGTAAGACACGTGGTGGTCATAAACTTGCGAGTTTCAAGAGGCTGAAGCAACAACGTTCTGTTGCCAATAAACCACGTAGTAGCTGTTCGATAGTGACGTAATGTCATGGGCTTTGGATAAATTATATACAGGGGTTGGGAAACACTCCCTGACCGCTGTCCCACGTAGTCTATATGGGAGCCCTGTCTAGGCACTTTTGACCATACTTGTAAATCTTCATTGATGAGACCACTTGTGCACATGCTCCTTCTGAGGGTGGCCTTTATGAATGCTTATTCGGTTCGAATCGGAATGGCCAGCAGCCCGACATGTGACAACTGTAACTGCGAAGAGAAAATTGCCCATCTTCTCTATGATCGCCTTGACGCTTCAGTGTGCCAGAAATCGAACTTTCAAAAGTGCTTGATATACTTGACAATTGACCATTGTCGGAGAAAAGGGTGTAAGGACACTGGCCGAGACCGTCGTCCGCACGCGAGGCATTCAGAGCGTTGTTGCGCTTCTTGCGGGCAACTGGTTTCAGATACAGACTCTGAGCAATGTCGTTTAGGGTATCATTCTTTTCCAGGTTTTCGTTTTCCTCCTTTTTGTAACATCTCTTTTCTGTCATCTTCTACCCGCTCACCCCCTTTCCCAGCAGAGGGTAGCCAACCGCTTTGAGAACTCGCTAGCCTCCCCGTCTTTTCTCTCCCCCTCTTCATCCACCTCCTCCATTTTGAGGAACTCACCAAGAACCGCGTAGTGTAATAAGAAACCTCTCGAATAAACATCATCATTTCTCATTTGAGAAGGAAGAAATTCACCAAAGCCAAACAAAATTTGATACAATACGAAAATGTCGACCCACCCCATATAGCTTGCCTCAAAGTGTGGCATAAGCAGCTATTTCATTTCCATTTTGTTTTATTTACCCTCAATTCCATGTGGCATTATAGAGGGGAGTGGTTACAAGTTCACAAGGAGCAAAATACAGCAAGAAAATAATTAATTCAACAAACAAAAACTACTCATAATACAATATTAGCTGCGTAAGGACAACGACTTCAATACGATATGAACATAATACATAAAATACGTAACATAATGCTTTGTACACTTTTAATTATACAAAATTAGTTAATTATTCATGGAAAAGATGATTATTAGTAATAGTTACTATGTCTTCGGGTAGATGGTTCCAATCTGCTGATGTACGAAGTATGAATGATCGGTAAAAACACTGCGAGTTGCATAATGCAATGCCAAGCTTATGACGATGGTCGATACGATTAGATATGCACAGATGATTAAGGATCAGTTGGTCATGAAGGGCGGGATGGTAGAATATTTTGTGAAAAGTGGCCAGGCAGGATGTTTTACGACGGGATGCAAGTGAAGGGAGGCCTAGGTTAGATTTCATTGAAGTTATACTGGCAATGCGATTACAGTTGGACAGTATGAAACCAACGGAGTTATTCTGTACACGTTCTAGTGAAACGTTCAAGCTATCCTGGTAAAGATCCCACACAGTACAGGCATAGTCGAGTTTGGATCATACCAATGTTTTGCATAAGGGAAATTTTAATGCTGATGGTGCTTTTGAAAAGTTACGACGTATGTAGCCTAACATGCGATTGGCATTATTAGTAATGTATTCGATGTGAGGTGCCCAAGATAGGTTTGTCGTGATAGGAACACCCAAGTATTTATACGAGTTGACCGAATCGAGCGGAACGTTGTTTATTTAGTACGTTAGCGGGCTGCTGGGTGATCTTGGTACGCGCATTACCTTACATTTGCCAATATTTAAGTGCATTCGCCATGTGCTGCACCAGGCTGCTACGGTGTTAAGATCAGATTGAAGGTATGAAATGCCATTATTACAGGTTATTTCACGAAAAATGAAGCAAGCATCGGCCAAAAAATGAATGTTAGATGAAATAGAAGACGTGAGGTTGTCACTATAAATAAGAAAGAGAAGCAGACCAAGGAAGGACCCTAGCGGTACTCTTGAGTGGACCGCAGCAGATAACGAATTGTGACTGTTAGCAGTAACGTACTGAATCCTGTTAGATAAAAAGCACTCAATCCACTTCAGTAAGTTATTGTGAAGGTTTAGTAGGTTCAATTTGAAAACTAGTAGTTGGCGACAGACCTTCTCGAAAGCCTTACTGAAGTCTAAAAAAATACAGTCAGCTGACCGCTTCGCAGAAAATCGCTTCTCGCAATACGTACAATCTACGGGAGTAACTTAGGGACGAAGCTCGATATATCATAAAGTTGTCTACTGTTGTCGTCACGGTACAGAACATTTGCTACAGCCGCAACTTATGGGAGACACAAAAAATGTATTAAAATAGACTTCAGCGTATACACGGGCTAATTAAAAAATAAGATATTGCTGTTCTCAGTGAAAATAACCTATCGAAAAGAGTATTGATGAGTTGATCTCAATTGAAGTGTGCCTAGATGTTGAGGCTTCTAAAAAAACCTGTAACACAAAGGCACACTGAGCACTGTATGTCCCGAAAAGTTACCCACATTAAGCCGATAACCTGCCACCGGTAAAATTGCGGTTTATTGAAAATCGTTAACCACTTTTTTCTAAACACATTCACTTTTGAGGCATATCCTTCAAATCCAGCGATTTCCCTAATTTTCCTTGACTTTGCTCAGCCTTCTGGAAGGTGATATAAATTTTATACATGCAATTAATATCACTCAATGTACATTATATGACGCAATGCTCGAGTAACATACGTTTACTCACCGATACGATACTCGGAGCTTCGCCCAATCGTCCTGATTCCCTTTGTGAAGTTGCCTGGGTTGCTCTCGTCCGCCATGGTGAAGCAGCGGCTACGGTGCTGGGCTTCTGATCCGAAGGTCGTGGTTTCGATACCGGTTTCGGTGGTCGCATTTCGATTGAGGTGAAATAGTAGACGCCTGTATGCTCTGCAATGTCAATGCACGTTAAAGAACTCCAGATGGCTGAAGTTTCCGGAGCCCTATTGACTACGGCGTCTTTTATAAACATAGCTTGGTTTCGAGACGTAAAACGCAAGATGTTTATAAATGCAAAGCATTTCTTGGCTAACTTCAGCGACTTTGAGCGTATCTATCTATCTATCTATCTATCTATCTATCTATCTATCTATCTATCTATCTATCTGTCTGTCTGTCTGTCTGTCTGTCTGTCTGTCTGTCTATCTATCTATCTATCTATCTATCTGTCTATCTGTCTATCTGTTTATCTGTCTATCTGTCTATCTGTCTATCTGTCTATCTGTCTGTCTATCTATCTGTCTGTCTATCTATCTGTCTGTCTATCTATCTGTCTATCTATCTGTCTGTCTATCTATCTGTCTATCTATCTATCTGTCTATCTATCTATCTGTCTATCTATCTATCTGTCTATCTATCTGTCTATCTATCTGTCTGTCTGTCTGTCTGTCTGTCTGTCTGTCTGTCTGTCTGTCTGTCTGTCTGTCTATCTATCTATCTATCTATCTATCTATCTATCTATCTATCTATCTATCTATCTATCTATCTATTTATCTATTTGTCTGTCTGTCTGTCTGTCTGTCTGTCTGTCTGTCTAGCCGCCTACGACATTTAGCTCTCTTGGCCGTTTCTATATAGGTATCTGTACCAAACCTAGTACGGCATAACGTGACTGTATGACGAACATATATGACTAGTCATAACATTAAAAGCATGACATGTATGTCATGAATGTCATGATTTAAACTTCAGGGTCCTGCAGTTCTTGCGATGGTTTCGTTCGCATGGCATGCCCCAAAACTGGTATGGTATGACATGATTGCATGGCCAACGCAAGCGACAGACCCTAACATGAAAATCATCACATGCGTGTCATGTAACATGACTACGTTCCACGCTCATGATGCACTCGCGGCCGTTTCGCTAGCGTCACATATACCAATTTTGACATTACGGTACGTGAATGGATAATGAAGGTATGTGACTGGTGCTAACATGATAATCATGAGATGCGTGTCATGTAATAACATGACTATATGCCGCGTTCATGATGCGCTGGCGGCCGTTTCACTAAATTCATTTGTATCAAATTTGGTATTACGGGACGTGAATAGATGACGAAGGTATGATAATGGTGCAAACATGATAAATATGAACTGCACGTCATGTAACAACATCACTACACGCTACGCTCATGATGAGCTCGCGGCTGTTTCGCTAGCTTCACATGTATCACACTCGGTATTACGTGACGTGAATTGATGAGCTAGGTAAATGACAAATTCAAACATTATAATCAAGACATTCGTGTCATGTAACAACATGACTACATGCCAAACTGATGATGCGCTCGCGGCCCTTTCGCTAGCTTCACATGTATGTCAAATTTGGTAATACGTGACGCCAATGGATGATGAAGGTACGTGACTGATGCAAACATGATAATCATGAGATGCGTGTCGTATGAGAACATGAATAAAAGCTACAGTCAAGGCGCCAATACATTTCGACATGATGTGGTGCACGTGTTCGCCCAGCGTTCATTTCGTCATGTCACGCCGAAGTTGCCACGCCAGGCGCCAGTCCTTTCATATACTCGCAGGTGCGCGCCATGCTGCGTTACTTTGACGCATGCGCGTTTAAGCGCGTCCGGTGTCCCTCCATCCCGAAAAAAGGGAGACGCAGTGTTGTCTAGGTAACGTATCGGCGCGAAATGTAGCATGTCGCATTTCGCACCGGTTGCCTTCGGGCCGCGCCGACGGACGCTGGCCGCGCCTGGCGTCAGACCATAGAGTACTGGCGTTTTGCTGACGTAGCGACGCTGTGGCCAGCTTGCGCGCGCGTCAACGCTACATAGGAATATATTGAGCCCTTCATGATGCGCTCGAAGCCGTTTCTCTAGCTCTATATATACGAAATTTGGTGTTACGTGACGGCAATGGATGACGAAATATATGACTGGTGCAAACATGATAATCCTGACATGCGTGTCATGTAAGAACGTGACAACAATCCACACTCATATTGTGCTCACGGCCGTTTAGCTAGCTCCACATATACTAAATTTGGTATCACGCGACGTGAATAGATCACGAAGGTAAACGACACATCCAAACGTGTTAATCATGACATGGAAGTGACGTACGGCATCATTTATCTCCACCTCGTTATGTTGTGCTGAATTTAAAGTGACACATCAAAATTTGTCATTCATGCTTCGCATGTCATCGATTCCCTCTGTGTTTAGAAAAAGTTTATTTACAGCATGTACAAAACACAAAGGCTTCATACCATTCCAGTAACAGGGCACATACACTTCGGCACATCTATATTTCACGACTAACATCACTACGTTACAGTGAAGACATTCGCTCTAATATACATGATTATGTTGGCATACATGTACGTGGGATCTGAAAATTTTGAAAACAAAGTTTTGTCCCTCGTAGCCGTTGTAGTGTGTAGCGAGTATAACATTTTGACCTCTAAGGTGGTGCTGGTGGGAATTTTCTTCTGTGCGTTGTTGAACAATAAAAAATAATGCTCAATGGACAAGCCAATGGCTGCTAATGGGATATCAGAGACAGGATTATTCGGCTTTTTGTTAAAGTGCACGCTGCGATCCCCATTAGCAGCTATTGACATGTACATTGAGCACTATCTGACAAGAAAGGGTTGCTACGTTGTACTCGCTGGTTGTAACGTCCTTAGTTTTAAAAATGGCAGCATATCCACGGAGTGAATGATGGAGACTGGGGCGAAGAATTCGTCCGTCCATTCGTTCTTGCTTCCGTCCGTCCATGCGTCCGTCAGTGTGACCGGGCGTAACCTCCTTGGTTTTAGAAAGCTTTAGCGAGCGTCGGGCCACAGTGCCATGAATACAGTGAACTAGTATATAGCATGAACTCGACGTGGTTAAAGGTGGGAGACCCGAAGCGCAAGCCATAAGAAAGTGTGCGTGTGCCACTTCTCGTTTAGTCCTTGGTATGTCCGCTTGATGGCGGTGCTTCTATAAGGGAAATATATGATGAAAAGATGCGAGATGTTGGTATTTGGAGTGTTGAATAGATGGACGAACAGACACACAGACAGATGCATGGATAGACGCATGAACGGACGCAGGGGCGGATGCATGAACGAACGCAGGGACGGACGCACGAACAGACGCATGCACGAACGGGCGGATAGACGCGTGGACGGTCACACAGATGGACACAAGGATTGAAGGAAGCAAGTGTTCGAATGGACGGATGAACGCTTCCCCCACTCTCCATCATTCACTCCGTGGTATGCCGCCATTTTTTTTTATTACCAGAATATTTCATCCCTTGTTATTTCGCGAAGCTAAATGAATTTCCCCACAGACTATAATTTAACACATTTTTTTTTCTCTGAACGCGATTCTACATCCGACGTGGCAGGCCCTCAAGATTTCGAAAGCCCAGAGAAACTGTCGATGGGAAGTACGAGAGAGGGAGAGAGGAAGACCTTATATAAATAATTGAAAGTCAATCAACAACGTCAGCCATGGCCCGTCGCCTGGATTCTACAGTGTGAGAACTATCGTTCTGACTGCAAGACATATCCACACCATGAGGACCAAATTTGCTACATTAGTTTAGTGTTTGTGCATGTTTTTTTTCTGGTATACGTAGTGCAAGGGTTTGTTTTTATACGTTATTTTAAGAGATTTTTTTCCTGTATATATTTACTTTTGGCAACCACTCTTCGTTTAGGCGCCATATGTTCTGGTTAACAGAGAATGCTGTACACTGGCTATAAAGGTGTTAAAAAAGTTACGAAAGAGGCCTCTGAAATGACGCGAAAGTTGTTACAAAAGACACTCGTTGAATCAACGGCGTAAAACCGCGTTCCCTCTTTTTCTTTTCGTCTGTCTTCTTTTATGATCTAATGCACCAAATATTCTAGCATTCGTAATTACACGTGGCTAGGAATTCGGAGGGAATCTTGTCTTCCGTACGACACATCTTCCAAGTCGGCGAAGCGTTCAATCTTTTATCCTCCAAATGGAGGAATCGCGGCGCGACGCATTAGGTCTACGAAGTAGTCTCGACACAAGGCGACGGGAAAGAGAAAGAGAGAGAAGGAAAAGAAGGATTTCAGTACGCACGATGGCAACGCGCCTTCCTGCGGTATGCTAGGCAGCAAACAAGAGCCACATGTTTACCCAAGACGACACGCGAGTTCCTCTCGAACGCAAAACAAACACAGCCAAACACTGCAAGATGTGCTCGCCCGCGAAGGGAAGTCACCATTAAAAGTTCACGCCAGGCTCGATTCGAAGTTGCCCCAGACCAAGGGCCAACTCAGAGTGTTAGAAGACAGCGTTTCTGGTCTGCGCGTTTCGAACTCTGGGAGATTAGAGCGGTCCCGTATTCGAGAGAATGCACGCGCTGTGTGCGGTATAAACGGCTCACGCAGCTCAACTTGGAGGGAGCACTTGGGTTTTGAAGGAGCGTGATACGATCGTGGAATGGCGCGGAACGAATGAGGCGATCAGCAGGCGAACGTTACACTGAGTGTTACAATAGAGACGATTACTATGGCTTCCCCAACTCTTTCGTTTCTTGGTCGAGTTTTTTTCCTTCCTCCGCAAGAACGGTTCCCGCTAGTCTGACGCGAAATTACTCCAGCCGTAAAATTCTGGCCCCGATGCGATCTCAAGACTTCTATTTCTCTCGTGTGCTCTTTCTTCGTCACTAGCGAACTGTTTTCCCGGTTTTCGAGCTGCTCGAAACTTCGTTTCAAGTCATCCGTAGTGGGAACTGAATACAACAATAAAAATGCGTAGATGGTACGCCAATGTGGCATATTCATTTTTTCATTTTTAATTAGCTAGTCAATGTAGGAACGCAACATTGTCGCGGAGTCACCGATGCCATGACATCGAAGCACGCAACATTTTAATGGTTTCAAAAAAGGAAGCCATAAATGTTTCTTGAAACGCTAACAATTACAGTTGCGGGTGTCGGCGTCAACATGCGAGAACACATCATGCGATGACATTGTGCATGTCGTCATCAAGATGCCAAAGGTTGCCAAAGTTTGTGAAGTGAGCTTGACGTTACTAAGACCTAACATAACCTGACGTCACGTTACGACGTCATCACATGACTTCGTTACTTGGTATTAGATAAGTACACTTTATAAAGAATGAGCAGTGTTCTTATGTAGTGTCTGGCGTCTTTTCTGTACAGTTCATACTTACCAAGGTGGTGTAACGCTAATGATGCTCAAGTGCTGAACCGCAGGTCGTGGGATCGAACCTCGCCCACGGTGGCCACGTTTTCTACGGAAGCGAAAATAATCGAGGCTCGTGTACTTTTAATACGAACGTTAATTAGCTCCCGGAGGGGAAATCTTTCGGAGCCCCGTACTTCGGCGTCTCTCATATTCATACATAGATTTAAGACGTTAGTAAACCCCACAAATAATAATATCATTAATTATGCACAATTCGTGATGCAAGCACCCTGCGCACGTGACGTCATGAATGAGAAAATAAGCTTTCGATTGGTTCACACACGATGGATGCAAGTTCTACGTTGTCTCATGCCCTGCACTGCCATGCAGTTGCACGTGCGTTCTGTCTTTACTCGCACGACCATCATGTGTGATGGACTGATTCTCTCTCGACTTGACGCATTTTCGCAGGCTCAAGCAGAGATAACAGTGTGTAGCCGCAAAGCAATGCTGATAAGTCTAACGCATAGTGACAACGTTTTCTACGTGTTTTATGAAAAAAGTGCTGCCATATCCACGAAGTGAATGATGATGAGTGGGCGAAGCTCCGGAGGTAAACCTGGTAAACCATGAATCCTCTGTACATTTTGCCCACTCGATTTTATTACATCGCTCCCCTAGCGTACGTCACCGCACTAAATCGAACGATTGCCTTCAACCAATGACACGCGCCATATGTGACATCATTCCTATTTTATAAGATCTCGCGTCTTTCATCAATTACAAGTACCGCTTTCTAGTTTATAACATCTTGCATTTTTTCATCATCAGCTACAAGTACCACCATCTAGTAAACACCACAAGAACTAAACGAGAGGTAGCTACATACAGGAGACGGTACCGCCTTCTAGTGAACACGGCAAGAACTAAACTAGAGGTGACTACATACAGGGGACGGTACCGCCATCTAGTGAACACTATAAGAACTAAACTAGAGGTGGCTACATACAGGGGACGCACAGCCCACGCTCTAAGGAGCTTCGCCCCTAAAAAAACGACAGACCCCACGCATTTTAATTTTATGCGAAGCAGTGAGAGTAGCTGTAATAGTGCATTTCTTGGCTTTGTGCAAAGCTTTATGAGATGGATCGACGCGTTTTTTCAAGTGTACAAGTTGTGTGGAAATATTGCGCTTTCCAGGCTCGCTGACTAAGTTAGCGTTCAAAGGATAATTTATGGTTTGACGTAACGTCAACCCATAGGTTAGAGCAAAGTTGAGCAAAGACGTCAGCATTATCGAAACGAAGCGTTCTTTTACACTGCGATTATGTGTATATTACATAACTTAATTCTTAAGTGAACTCCTCCGGGTTAGAGTAATGCATCAATATATCTATCTCCATGTATGTTTAAAACAGTGTTTAACAATTTAGATACTGGATACTCTACTATGAAAGAGCATAAAGCCGTCCCTCATGAGTTCACGACTGCCGTTTGTTAACTAAAAGGGTTTCACCATCATAGGAATACGCACGTAATATTTTATTAGGCTGCTGCTACAGAAGATGAGCCAACACTGATTTCACAACTGACGTAAGCCCGCATGACGCCTAATGTTCATTGTCTTGTCTAGTGCCACTTAAGGTACCATATCTTGTCATATGTAATGTTCATTGCCTTGTATTAAAATTTTTATCTAAAGGTGAAGCCGTCAATTACGTTCAATCGACATTAGGTCTGCGAAGGGTCTTTTTACAAAGCAGTTTCAAGACCTGGATTGGCTATTTAACCTCACGTGGAATGCTTGGGTTTGATTTCTTGTACAATAATCATTTTTATCTTTTTTATTCGCAGTCAACGTTGCCTATGTTGGTTTTTCCTAATGCTCTCGCATTTAATATACAGATGTCTGGCTAGGCCACTAGTGAGTAAATATAAACTGTTAATTGTTGTCAAACTTGCCTTTGGCAGGCATCACCTAGCACTAATGCCACAGTGGGGCTCAAACCCGGGTCCGCTGGGTGCCAGCCCAGTATTCTACCACTGAGCTACTCCGGTGCTTGTGACTTGTTGTCAAACTTGTCTTAGGCAGGCTTGATGTCGGAAAAGCAATCGCGGTAATACGACCTGATTGATATGTGGGGTTTAACGTCCCAAAACCAACATATGATTATGAGAGACGCGCGTTAATACGACTTATAAAGCGTTTTACAACAGCAAAAGAACAACCAGTCGTCGCACAATGCGATTAGCGTAACGAGTGTGTCGCCATATGCTCCGACCCACTACAAAAGCTTGTCCTTGTTTCCCTATTAACTGTGGCACATACCCACTTCAGCCATGATTCCTCATCGTCGTCAGCCACTGCGTAGACAATTGGCACAAAATTCCTAGCAAGTGTTTAGCGCTTACCCCGCTTCTCAGAAGAATGACGAAAAATAGCATGACGAAGGGCGGCAGCTACCCGAAAGTTTATTAATAATGCCCTAGTGGATACCAAGCAAGTGTGCTTGCAGTAGTTACCCAATGAGTGTTTTGAAAAAGCTCTGAAAGGCCGCTCTTCTAGCTTTCTCTGTGACTGTGCTGCGCCAACCACGCAAGCCTGGCGTTTTCTTTTGATTGATTAATATGCGAGGTTCAACGCCCCAAAACTACCACATGATTATGATAGATGCCGTAGGGGAGGGCTCCGGATATTTCGGCTCCCTCGGGTTCTTTAACGTGCACCCAAATTTGAGCACGTGGGCCTATAGCATTTTCGCCTCCATCGAAAATGCAGCCGACGCACCCGAGATTCGATCCCGTGACTTGCGGGTCAGCAGCCGAGTACCTTAGCCACTAGACCACCACCGCGGGCTAACAGCCAGGTTTCGGAGGCTGGATAGATAGATAAATAGATAGATATATGAAAATGCCGACTGTCATTTTGGGTCGCTAAGAAATGCTTCACGTTGAATAAGTGGCGAGGAAGAGACTGCGCTGGTAAGAAGTGTAGTGAAGGCGAGCAAGAAACCACTCTCTCGTGTTCACACCCGATGTGGTTTAGTGGCTCTTTCAACCAGCAGTGATGAGCTAAAGCAGTGTACTTCCAAAAGATGTTTGATACAAAAGATTACTTACGCCAAGTTTACTATACTGTTCGCAGCGGTTTTGTGTAGGAGTAATAATATCTGTGGTTTTACGCGCCGAAACCACGATATGAACGCGAGGCATGCTGCTGTGGAGGGCTCTGGAAGTTTTGACCATCTGACGTTCAATACCATGCATTGACGACGCACATCATGCACGCCACTAGAATTTTGCCTTGATCGAAATGCGGCCACCAAGGCCGGTATCGAACCCGCCACCTTCGGCTCGGCGGCTCAGCAACGAAACCGGTACATCACCGCGGCGTATAAAAGGAGACGAGCCTGCTAGAGTTCGGTAAAAAGCGATACTTGGCGTGAGACGCACTGCTGCACCGTCACCGAGAGAAAAAAATGCTGAATGCATTGCGGGTTCCTAATGCCAGAGATAATGTATGATCCCCTAAACAAAAAAAAGTCAGTCATGAACGAGGTATATCGCGTTGCTAATTCATTAGGATGCCGACAATGTTGCATTAGGTTGTTTTGCGCTGGTACTACATGCATATGTTACTCCTGAGTCATGATAATTGGCATGCGAGCGCTACTGGCTCTCTTGTGTAAAGAAATTATCCGCCAAGATTAACTATTGTCGATAGAGAGCGTTGATGAAATTGGCGATAGCCATACTGGCTGCTACCACTTGTCGCGGACTGTGTGTGGCGATGCGGAAACTTGATACCACACGCATATCTGAATCTGTTTTTATGCGTGCTACTCTTCGATTTATATGTGGGGATTAACTTCCCAAAACCACCATACGAATATGAGATACGCCGTAGTAAAGGGCTCCGGAAATATCGACCACCTGGGGGTTATTTGAGCACACGGGCCAACAGCATTTTCGCCTCCATCAAAATACAGCCACGGCAGCCTGGATTAAATATCGAGACTTACGGGTCAGCGGCCGAGTACCTTAGGCACCAGACCACCGCGCCGGGGCTATGCGTACTGCTTAATCGTGTGTCGCCCACACGTAAACAAAACACGCTTCACAGAGCGCACCTCGTAGTACGCCTCTTTCCAGCAAGATGCAAATATTGTCTTTCAATATCGCATGAGGCTTAGGGCAATCCGCTCAGCAAGGCAATAGGGGCGACGTAAAACCACTGGCGCAGAAAGCACAGCCTTATTGTGTGACGACCGACGTTGCACAAGCTGCTCCAAAATGATTGCGCCATGCCACTCACGCTAATTCTTTCGTGGAAAACGCTGGGGAGACTACTGGTAATAAAGAAGGGGGCGCCAAGTTGATACTGTTGCTACTGTAGAACTCTCCTGCTTCGTAAAAAGACGTAGTGGTTAACAACTGAAGCACTATCCCAGAGGGTCGTGGAATTCAAAGTAGGTGTAAAGACGCAAATAATATGTTTTAGATGGCTGAAACTTAACAAAGAATGGAGAATAACGTGTCTGAAATAATAAAAAAAATAAATCGGATGCGAAGAGCGTTCTGGGGAAGGGCGCTGAGACCTATGTACTTTCGCCCGCGAGAACTCACAAGACTGGGGAGAGAGACGAGAGAAATTCAATAGCGTGGCCCGCTCGGGATGATTCATGCCAAGCCGCTGAGAAAATTACGGTAGTACATCTCTGCAACCATGCGTCTTCTTCTGCGCAGACGAAGCTTCATCCTGTTTGTGTGTCTGTGTTTTCATCGCTTTCTGTTCACTCCCATTCCATCATTCTACTAGGCTTGCAGTGGCAGTGTCCCTTATGGCTGCTTGCAACGCTGGTACAGTGCCGAACATACAATCATCCCCTGTCTTTCCTAATCGCATAGTTATCTCACGTAAAGGGTGCCCTTTTCATGTGTGATTTGTTGCCCTTATAAACTTGACCCATACGCTTACTGTCGGAAATATCCCATTGTTATGATTTTTTCCCAATCTTAAGGGAACAGAGTAAGCCCAAAGCCCGCCATGTGTTTTAGACACAGTTTATGTAACTTTTCGTTAATAACCATAAGAGTTAGAGTATTTCTATTACTGTTGTTGTGATTGGAAGCTATGCCGTTTTTTACTGAAGTACAATTCGCACTGAAAATTATAACGCTCATTTTTTAGTAAACATAATATTTCAGGTACCTAACTGCCGCTCGGTAATATCCAATATATGTCCTGTTGAAGATGAGCCCTTCTTCACACAGTTATAATAATTCTGCTTCAGCATATTTCCTATATGCTACCTAAATACTGGCCGAAATCCATGTTTCTATATACAGTGGTTTCTGAGATGAAGGAACAAAAGTACAAAAAGACATGTCTTGAGATGATCGTAATAAATTAGAAAATGTGTATTATATAAAAATTACGATGAGATAACAGCAAATGTACGGACATGTTCAATAGAAAGCTGCCATATACTCCCCATTATATCATTTTTTTGCGTTGAACAGCCTTGCCTGGCACCTGCTGTGCAGCCCTGTAAGCAAAGTACTGCCAGCGCAGGTCAAGGTTACGTAGGCCCTTCACTGTGCATTGCCCTGGTGAAATTTGGGAGGAGTTTAGCACATTAGCACAAGCTATATTGCCCTAAAAATGAGAGCAGCATCAACAGTGCTTACTTTTACAGTTTACTGTCCGAGAGAGATAGAGAAATAAATGTTTAGTTAGAAACAGTGTTCCGAGCAAGGCCCGGTGTCACCCTAAGGTGGTACGGTTTTCTAGTCCAGGAACTCTGTGGCTTCGACTGCACTCTTGGCCCTGGCGACGAGTTGTCACTGGTCTTCCAGGTCCTCGAGGACGAGCTTGGCCTCCCACGTTAACATTAGGTGGTCATCGTTTATTCTTGGGGCTTGGTCCCGCTCCAGCTGCACGTCGTGGTTCGCATGGCACTGACATTTCAGGAGCAAGTGTGCCAGGGTGTCTGGTACGCTGCAGTGCGGGCACATGTAGCCATGGGTCGTTGGGAAGAAGTGGTGTGTTAATATGCCATGTATGTAAGCGCCGTGTTACCACATGTGTAATTTATGTATGTGCACCTGTGTAGCGGGGAACATGGTGGTAGCAGAAGAAGAGGACGTTCGATTGGTGGCAAGAGCTCGCTGCTGCGCGTTCACTGCGGTATACCGTCGAGTCGACCATTACGTCTGCTTCGAATAAACCCCTCGTAGACGTAACAGAGTGGTGGAGGTGCGGGGTACGACACGTCGACGTACCACGGAGCCACAGCTGTTCGGAGTTCGCCGGAGCCGTCATCTTGCCGGTCTGCCGCCGACAACAGTCGTCATGGCCCAGAGCGAAGGTCAGGAATCTACCCCCTCCACTTCGCGCCAATCTACACTGGCTACACCTAGGCATCACTGCATGGAACCCCGCCCGTTCGCGGGAATGGCAGGAGAAGATGTGGACGCGTGGCTAACGCACTACAAAAGGGTGAGCCGGTACAACCATTGGAACATCGATCAGCTGGAAAACGTCGCGCTGTTTCTGACGGACACTGCCCTGATGTGGTATGAAAACCACGAAGAGTCCTTGACAACATGGGCTCTTTTTGCTCAAGAACTCAAGAAGTGTTTTGGTGACTCCGACTCAAAAAAGAAAAGCGTGGAGCGGAATCTTGCTGGAAGAGCCCAGACTCCTGGAGAAACCTGCACTGCTTATATAGAGGACGTTCTTAAGCTTTGCAAGACTATAAACCCGCAGATGTCTGAAGAAGACAGGGTCGGACACCTATTGAAAGGCATAGCGGAAGACGTTTACAATTTTCTCATAGGCAGGGATGACCTCACCTCTGCCTCCGACGTCCAACATCACTGCCGCACGTTTGAAAAATTGAAGACTCGTCGCATCGCCCCGAAATTTCGTAGGCTGGCAAATGTGACAACGGTTGCCAGCGTCGACGTGAGCCCGCCCACCGACGTTGCCGCTACTATTCGGGCAATTGTGCGTGAAGAGCTCCAGCGACAAGGTGGTAGGGTTGACGAAACCATTCCTAATCCACGTATACCAATCCACCCTACTACACGGCGGCACCATCGGCTTCTTTGCCACCATCGGTATGTGTGGCAGACATCAGCGAAACTGGAAATCCGCGGCCACGTCTTGACTCATTCGCGGCCGACCAGCGATATGGCCAACGCCTTCGGCACGGCCCCACCACACAGAGGTGGGCAGCCCCCGCTCAGCAAGCTCATCACCGACCCTTCACAGCTGAGCGGTCTCAGCATTGGTTCGGCGAGCGTTCTCTACCAGTCTGCTACAACTGTGGCTTCGAAGGACACATTGCCAGGTATTGAAACTACCGGCAGCCGCCAAGGTACGACCGATCACCGAGATTTAACCGTTCTGGCGTTACCCGAGCACCGACATTCCTGGGAAGCGCGTCTTACGAGATCCCAGGACCGCTACGAAACCAATCTCCGGCCTCTGACCGCAGTGTGACACCACCACCTGCCCCTCGCGCCAACCGATCACCGTCTCCTTGGCGCCGCCACTCCTCTCCTCCTACAGAAAACTAGCTGGCGCGGCCGTTGGAGGTGAGGCCGCCGGACAGTCTTCGATTTCAACAAATATTCCTCCGTTAGCTTCCATGCTTAGAAATAAGGTTCGAGTGCTTATCGATGGTGTACCAACGATGGCGTTGGTGGACACTGGTGCAACCGTGTCAGTAATGAGTTTAGTTTTCACCCGCCTTCTTGGACGAAAGGTTATGTTTCGTTGGGACCGTCCTGATACGTTTTGTGGAGTGAGCGGAGAGGTGTTACAACCTGTTGGTGTCTGCACTGTGACTGTTAGTTTGGCGTGGCAGAACTTTTTCGCAGAGTTTGCTGTTCTCCCTCATACTACGCATGACGTCATTCTGGGACTCGATTTCTTGAAGCTATGTGGTGCTACTGTCGATTGCCGCACAGGACAAATTACAGTGGATTCTGATATCCCAGTTTCGTTTATGGAAAACTCGCCCTCTCAAGAAAGTGCTCTTTGCGTGTCTGTGGACACAACTGTGCCGCCGTTGTCTGCAAAATGTGTCCCTGTTGTCTGTTCACCTGCAAGCGAGAAAACATTTGACGCAACTGTAGAGTCTGTGCATCTCAGTTGCATAAAGAAGACAGTTTTAATACCCTACTGTACACTATCGGTTGCGCAAGGGCATACTGGTTTATGGGTGATTAACAACTCTAATGAACCTACAGTGCTGCCGAAGGGTCTGAAACTTGCAGAGATTCGTGAACACCAAGTATTCTCGCTTGCCACCCTCGCAGAAAGCAATGATTTCCCGGATAAGACCCGTTGCAATAATCTGCACGCCAGGGACACCACCATTATGGCTATGATTGATAAGTCACTCAGCACCAAGGAACTTAATGAACTGGCGAGTATTCTGCGCAAACATGCCGGTATTTTTGATTTCGCTCAGCATGATTCACCATCATTCCCTGCTTCTCGTATAAAGCACCGAATCGGCACGACATCTCTCAGACCTCTCAGACAGAAACCATATCGTGTATCGCCTTCGGAACGCGCAGTGATAAATGAACAGGTTTGCGAGATGCTCAAGCAAAATGTAATTCAAGAATCATGTAGTCCGTGGGCCGCTCCAGTAATTCTAGTGAAGAAGAAGGATGGGACATGGCGATTTTGTGTTGACTACCGCCGTCTCAACGCCATCACTAAAAAAGAAGTATACCCACTCCCGCGGATTAATGATGCTATCGACTGTCTATCATCGGCCTCTTACTTTTCGTCTGTGGATCTGAGGTCAGGCTACTGGCAGATTCCAATGCACGAGGAACACAAGGAGAAAACGGCATTTGTTACAACAGATGGACTATTTGAATTCAATGTGATGCCGTTCGGACTCTGCAACGCGCCCGAAACTTTTGAGCGATTTATGGACAACATTCTGCGTGGATTGAAGTGGGACGTGTGTATGTGTTACTTGGACGACGTTATAATTTTTGGGCGCACCTTTTGTGAGCACAACACACGCCTTGACCTCGTACTGGACTGCCTAAGCAAAGCACGCTTGGTGCTCAACTCAAAGAAATGTCGTTTTGGAGAGCGCCAGACACTCGTCCTTGGACACTTAATAAACAAAGAAGGCATACGACCGGATCCCGCCAAGGCGGCCGCAGTGGAGGCATTTAAGCAGTCAAACTCGGCGAAAGAACTGCGCAGCTTTTTGGTGCTTTGTTCACACTTTCGCCAATTTATTCCTGGCTTTGCCAATATCGCATACCCGCTCACGTGTCTGCTTCAGAAAGGTGCGCAGTTTGACTGGACCCCGGAATGCGAGTCTGCTTTTTCGGAGTTGAAGTTTCTTTTGACGTCCCATCCGATTCTTCGGCACTTCAATCCTCTCGCTCCCACTGATATTTACACAGACGCCAGCGGTATTGATGTAGGTGCTGTCCTGGTTCAACGCTTGGATAATGGAGAACACGTCGTAGCGTATGCGAGTCGCTCGCTCAGCAAGTCCGAGCGTAACTACACTGTCACAGAGCAAGAATGTCTTGCAGTAGAATGTCTTGCAGTGCAGCGCTTCCGGTCCTACCTGTACGGACGCCCCTTTACCGTCGTGACAGACCATCATTCTCTCTGCTGGTTGGTCAATCTGCGTGACCCATCTGGTCGGCTGGCGCGCTGGGCACTTAGTCTACAAGAATATGACTTCACAGTTTCCTATAAAAGCGGCCGACGTCACGCTGACGCAGATTGTCTTTCGCGACTACCGCTTCCAACGATGGAATGTGACGCGGACACCTTCGATACCTACGTTGCATCACTCGACCAACCATTTCCCGATAACAAGAAATTTAAGGATGAGCAACAAAGGGACAGCACCATACAAGAGTTCTTGCTACCAAACCAAAATCATCGCCTACACGCTTCTGCATCCGAGACGGGCTAGTTTACAAAAAGAACTACACCACCACCGGCTCACGATATCTTCTGGTGTTTCCGAAGAGTCTTCGCGTTTATGTCTTGCAGGCTATGCATGATGACCCAACATCCGGTCATCTAGGCACAGCAAAAACTCTTTGCCGTCTTCAAGAAAGATTCTACTGGCCCAAAATGCGCCAGATGACGGAACAATACGTGTCTAGCTGTAACGAGTGTCAAGGTCATAAGCGCCCAACAAGTGCTCCTTTAGGGCGATAACATCCGGTGCCGCCCCCTAGCATTCCATTCGAGCAAGTCGAGATTGACCTCCTTGGACCTTTTCCCCAGTCTTCTGATGGAAATCGCTGGATAGTCGTTTGCACCGACCATTTACAACGGTACTGCGAGACAGCTGCCATACCATCGGCAACTGCAGCCGATGTGTCTTCCTTCATGCTACGTTTTGTAATTCTTCGACATGGACCTCCCAAAATCGTAATGAGTGACCGTGGCTGACAATTCGCAGCAGATGTGATGGAAGAGATGCTTCGTGTCTGTGCTTCAAGGTTTCGGCACTCTACGCCATACCATCCCCAAACGAATGGTCTAACTGAACGAACGAACAGAACTATCTCGAACATGCTGTCTATGTATGTGGCATCCGATCAGAAGGACTGGGGCAGTATTCTACCCTTTATCACATATGCACTCAACACCGCTCAGCATGAAACTACCAGCTACAGTCCTTTCTTTCTTCGATACGCTCGACCACCTCGTCATACCCTGAATACCATCTTACCGTGTTTGGACCATCATGATCCCTGCATATCCGAGATCATCTGTCGGGCAGAAGAAGTTAGACGCCTTGCTTATTTGCGCACTCTTGCTTCGCAAGAGCGCTCAAAGGCACATTTTGACCGCCGACGCCGACACGTGACGTACAATCGCGGTGACCTAGTGTTGCTGTGGACACCAACTAGAAAACGTGGTTTGAGCGAGAAACTGCTAGCGCACTATGCGGGACCTTATCTTGTTGTAGACCATATTAGTGATTTAGTTCACCGCATAGCGCGTCTGCATTCAAACGGCCGACGGTCTGCAAAAACTGAACTTGTCCATGTTGCAAGTTTCCAGCGCTTTATTCCTCGAGAGACTGTTTGACTCGCCCAGTGGGCTTCGTCTGCATGGAAGGAAATGTTACCACATGTGTAATTTAGGTATGTGCACCTGTGTAGCGGGGAACATGGTGGTAGCAGAAGAAGAGGACGTTCGGTTGGTGGCAAGAGCTCGCTGCTGCGCGTTCACTGCGGTATACCGTCGAGTCGACCATTACGTCTGCTTCGAATAAACCCTTCGTAGACGTAACAGTTGCTTTGCAGGTGTCTGAAAATTATGCTCTCTTTTTTGATTAGTCTTGGATGGGGTGGAAGGTACACCCGTCGCTCCAGTTTGTAGTGTTGCAGTAGCGACGAGTAGGTGTTATCTACTGCCTCCATCTCTGTAGCCACGGATCGGGTATTCTTCGGTCCCAGGGCAGCCCGGCTGACGTGCTCGCGGGAAGCGGCGTGAGCCGCTTCATTTTCCTGTAGACCCTCGTGTCCAGGAGCCCAGATTACGCAAGTATATGGAAGTGGAGAGCTTCGCCGTTGCAGGATGTTAATTTTTGGAGTGCTCCCCCACCCGACAGTTCACCGACTCGTTAAGGTTTTGACTTTTGCCATAGTGATTTAGCATGTACTTCTGGCTGAGCTAGTTTCGAATAGCTTGGCTTAACAGCCTCAATAACAGATTGTATTGTTATTGAGGCTTACAGATTGTATTGTTATTGAGATTGAAAGGTATTGTTAGAAACAAATCATTCACCATTAAACTGGGCTTTGTAGAATTCACTCCACGTTTTGGAGTTTCTCGGATATAGGCCGTGGGATGGATTGGTATCCTTTGATGCCCTGTGAAAATATGTGGCCCGCACATCTTTTCGCATGTAATCCAAGCTGGCTCTATTTAATTAATGCACAAAAAATAATAGTCTTGGTGCCTGCAAATGATAATACCAATAAGATGTGCCTAGCCACATACAGATTTCTCGACAGAAAGCTTGATGCCACGGCCTTCTTTTGTTGAGATTTTCAGCAAGACAGTTTTTTTTCCAGTCCTCTCTGCTTTGAGCGGGCAGCTCTTTTCATGGTGACAAATGCGACCCTCGGTCCTGAGACACCGGGCCAAAGTGGACACAACGCTCCTCCAATAGATGCAAAAGAATGCATCTCTCCGTTTTAGGAAGCCAAGGGCCTAAAATCTGAAGGCTTCGAAGACGAAGAAGTCGTGTAAACAAGCTCAGCAAGAGGCGCTAGATAGCGCGGACCAGCAAAGCTCGCCAGTAAGGGTGAAGGGAAAGCAACCTGTACCGGGCGCCCCTTCGCTCACGACAGCAACGAAGTATTAAGCTTCGTCCGCCTCCAGTTTCTCCTGAGAGCATCGCATGCCACCCTTGTCTCCTGCCAGATCAGACGCGACATGAGTGGCATCTGGAGCGCCTCGGGTCCGCTTCTCTCCAACTCCTCTCTCCACCAACCCGGCCGTCAACAAACCCTCGGTGCACGAGACCTGGTCCCTGGCCTCTCTTGCAGCAGTGGGAGGAAACGGTGGTACCATTATTTTTCGCCCAATGAGGAAGAAGGCCCTTGCGACGCAATCGTGGCTTTTTTTTTCGGGGTTCCCCGCCACTCGGCGCGTGCGCGTCAGTTTCTGACGCAACGTGGTGGCAGCGGACATCGGGTACTTCGTGAATTGGGTCCTCCATTCCTCATAATGGACCAGCTCTTGACCTGGAGGCTCCTGACTGGGCTCCTGACCTGGAGATCGTGGGAGTGAATCTCGCTGGCGGCGGCCGCGTTTCCGAGGGAGGGGAAAACTCTCCAGGCCCTTGTGCTTAGATTTACGTGCATGTTAAAGAACCCCACTTAGTCCAACTTTCCGAGGCCCTCCACTACGGTGTGTCTCATAATCACGCGGTAGTTTTGGGACGTTAAACCCAAACAAAAATATAGTATATACACTACTGCAACAAGTGGACGTTTATGCCAGTTAAAATTAAAGGTAAGTAAGAGCATTGACCCCATGTGCAGCATGGTTAAATATTATTTTGAGGGCGACACGGGAAGGTGCAAGTGAACACAAAGGGATTATGTTTAATAGTTATCCCTGGTGTTTATGCACTGACAGCGTCCCTGGTAGTCACCAGTAAGTCCACAGTAATTATCACGCACAGTTTGCGATCGCGAAAATAAAGCTATAAAAGCAGAAACAGGAATGCCCCAGGAAGCAATACAATGAAGTCTAACTAAGCCTCACATATTGCTTTCTAGCTAAGTAGAACATTGTACCAGTACGCTTACTGCCAAGGTCGAATATAGACACTTTTCTACAAGTCTTAGCCAACTAATTGTTGCGTCAGGCTTCTCTAACGTTAAAAAAAAAGAAAAAAACCTTTACTGTACAGTGCTGTGTAGTTTCTAGTTTCTTAAATGTGAGGGACTTTCAGAGTACTTACTGAAAAGTGGCGCGAATAGAAGGAAGTTTGAAGAATTGAGCGTCTCATGGAAAAGGAAAGAACGAAGTTGAAGCACGCGGTGAATCTTCACTCATTCATCTATGCCCTGAATACATATCAAAGACACTTTTTGAGAAGCCTGCCCTCTTTCGAACGAGTACTACATTTTAAACTTACGAGAAAAAAAAAGTAAGACAAGAACGAAGCGACTGCCGTGAATGCATAGGTCAGTGTGTCTACGCAAGAGCTGGTATATCATCCTCGTTCAATACTGCCGTCTACACCAAGACAGCCTCCTTCACCAACTTGAAATACATAGCATATTCATGAGTATGTGCGGACCCGTAAGTAATGTAGGGGCTGAGGGGGGAAAAGTTTGAAAACCGGAGCAATGCGCACTGTAACGTATTCGTTTCACCGAG
Source organism: Rhipicephalus microplus (assembly GCF_043290135.1). Lineage (NCBI taxonomy): Eukaryota > Metazoa > Arthropoda > Arachnida > Ixodida > Ixodidae > Rhipicephalus > Rhipicephalus microplus. The sequence continues at coordinate 2,169,715 of NW_027464600.1, read as the reverse complement.
CAAGCTCGCTGCATCGCCTGTAAGAAGCGTGTGTCGCATACGGTTGACGGCTTCGTGTTGTGGAATCCTTAAGACCGACTTCGAAGGGCCAGCCGGCCCTTCTAATGTGCTTCCGTACGAGCTATACGTTTCACTTGGTGCGTTTTTCCTGTACCCTAGCAAGGCATGCAAGCAGCTTTCATGACACCGCTCTGTAAACATAGAATCTATAACAGTCACGCAGTTTCTGTTTCGAACAAAAGAAACTGCGCTCACCAGGAAGCGGGAATTGTTGCAGTGCAAAGGTTTGATATTCATATACACATGATGGGGTCCAGAATAGCTGTTGTGAGCTGGCGTCATCTAAAACAAATCAGTGAATCTGGGTACCAACTGGCATCGTCCATGTGGCCGTTCGGTGTATCAAGAATGACTCGCTCTCAGGGTTTACCTAAGCTAGAGGTAATTGAAATGTCACGCATACTTTCTGGGTTAAGTGGTTTGTTAGGCTTGGGTATAAGGATAACCCTTCCGTGTGTTTATTCATCTGGCAGTATACCACTGCGAATCTGTATTGAAAATGTCGGTGAGCTCTCGTAGGTAGTTACGATCAGGGTTTCTAAGAGCGGCGTTTGTTAAGCGATTCTCTTAAAACGTAGATGATAAGCATCTGAAGTGGTTGAGTTTGTACGTTAGTTTTGCTTTGCGAGGACGCATATTTTCCACATACACATTGCCGAACGTGCGTAGTCTTTGCCAAGTATCACACACACACACGCAAACACACACACACACACACACACACGCACACGCACACACACACAGTATTGAATGTTCGCTTTTAACCAACAACACCGATGAATGCGCACGAACCTACTGCGAACCATGCTCTTTAACACTCTCGCTTCAAAACTAAAGAGATTAGATCCGATGCTCTCTCACTAGGTGTGAAGCCACTTTTGCACTGCTTCGAACGCGTCCAGCTACACTGGGCCCGCGACACGATAGCAAAGCAATACAGTGAACTCTCACTTGAACGAACTTCAGGTTAACAAATATTTCGAAATAACAAACTTTTAGAAAAATCATGTGGTTTTTTTGCGCATTGTATAGAACAATCTTTCAATTTAGTAAACTTTTGAACAGTGCGATTCTAGTGAAACGAACTTGATTGGTGGACCCGGGCTCATTTTTGAGGTCAATTCAATGAATTTATGCGCTTCGCAGCACTAACGTAGCCGATGCGTGCCACCGCCAAAACCAGCCCACCGGTGGCGGTTCAACATCGCTCGTGCATGTAACGTCGAGGAGGGAAAGAGGCCGTGCGGCCGACAAAAACGAGTCACGTTCGCGTCAATATCTGTGCGGAGCTGTACCAGATTTGCAGATAGTTGCCATGTTCGCTTCAAAACCTGCGCAGAGCTGTACCAGATTTGCAGATAGTCGTTAGTGTTTCACGAAAACCTATAGAAAAAGAGTGATACTAAAAAGTTGTAATGGCTGAGCCTGATTGAGATTCTGTTTCCCTAGCAGAGTCCATAGAATATATTAGAAAGTTGCAAGGTTTCGTGTCACAGTAACAAGCTGTGTCATAGGCAATGCCCAAAAATGTAGAGTCTCAAGAAAACTTGTCTTTTCTTGCACTTTGAAGTCGCAAGCCCATATGAGAATTACAGCATTGTCTGTTTTGTATTTGTTTTTGGTTTTTCATGGATGTTAACGTTACGTGATATCAGTGTTATGATTTGGAACTATAAGATGTGGATTTATTTTTATTAACGGTCTTCGAACTGAAGTGTAAAATCATTCTCTAAAAATTATGCGTCGGCAAAAAGCTGACACTTGCAAAGACTAGGCATGTGCAGCGTTGTGTATGTAGAAAATGTGCGTCCTCGCAAAACAAAACTAACCACTTCAAATGCTTATCACCAAGGCTTTAAAAGAATCGCTTAACAAACGCCGCTCTTAGAAACCCAGATTACAACTACCTACGAAAGCTCACTGATATTATCAATTCGGATTCGCAGAGTGATACAATGCCAGAATAATGAACACACGGATGTTTTATCCTTATACCCCAGCTTAACAAACCAGTTACCCCAGAAAGTATGCGTGCAAATTCACTTACCTCTAGCCTGGGTGAACTCTAAGAGCGAGTCATTCTTACTACACCTAACGGCCACATGGACGATACTGGTCAGTATCCAGACTCATTGATTTGTTTTAGAGGACGCCTATCCACGCAAGATGCCATGCTTCAGCTCACAACAGCTTTTCTGGACCGGCCCCTCCTATGTATACGAATATCAAAGCTTTCCTGGCAATAGGCCGCAAAGAGGCAGTTGATAATGTCAAACACGAAGCTATCCTAAATGCCCTGTTTGGCCTAAGGCTCGGCCAATCAACTTATAACTACATTAGGGCTTTCCTGCAAAACCGGACGGCCACCATGAGTGCAGACAATATTCATGCACACCACTACACATTAGCTAACATAGGCACTCTCCAAGAATCTGGGCTGTCACCTTTTCTTTTTAACGCACTGCGTTAAAAGGAAAGCGCAATAAGTACGGTACTTTTTCCGCTTGTGCGGAAGCTGAAGAAAATCCCTCAGCTTGACCATACCTTTCAGACACAAAAATAGAAGAAACACTACAAGCAGATGCAACTGTATTGCAGGACGAGGTCACCAAGGTAGGCTTCCGCTGTTCACATGAAAAATCAGAACTCTTCAAGATTCCGCCAAAAGGTAACGAAAACCACAGTTGCACCAAAATCTGCGCAGAGGGCAGGGAGATTCCTCACGTCTGTACGATACGCATCTTCGGGCTTTGCCTACAGCAAGATAGAAAGCATACGTAAAGCCATCAAATGCTTAACGAGCACGCTGGCAGCCACCACGCAGCTTTACGCTGAGTTACAGGTAAACACCACGGCCCGCCAGAAGCAGATACTCTGCAAGAGGGACATGCGTGTACTCTGAGTAGAGTATTGTATTCCACACCTTATCTTAACCTCAATTCAATCGAAACCCATGCAATCAACTCTATGATCCCACAAACTTCCAAGGCAGTGCTCCGCCTTCCAAATTCCATCACCAATGAACACCTGGGAGAGCTAGGTGTTCGAATTACTCTACATGAACTAACCGAGGCACACCTGCCTGCACAATATCTACGGCTAGCTAGAATCGATACCGAAAGACATATATTTTAAAAACTCCAAATTTTCATCCCTGCTAATCATGATGCTCTAGAATCTCTACCCAAGCAAATTCGCGAAACATTCTGTATTCGACCGCTCCCCCGTAATATGCACCCCGACCGCAACCATGAGCGACGGAGATCTAGAGTATAGCAACTCTCCATAAAGCGTACGGGGAGTGGGGGCGAGGTGCAATATGGGTAGATTCTGCACGTGATCAGCATGGAGCCACTGCTGTGGCCTACACACTGACAACCCCTCCAATAATAAAAGAACAACCTCAAGGGACAACACCTGAAGAAGCGGAAAAGGTCGCAATGGCGCTAGCGCTCGGTAGTTCCAATGTTACATGCACCATAAACGGTTCGAAAACTGGATTGCTAAATTATGCTAGGGGCAGAGTTCACCTTAAAACGTATGACATGCTCACCTAGAATCTTCCTCCCTCAACGTTGAGCTTATTTGGGGGCCAGCGCGTTCGGGAAATTCTGGCAATGAGGGTCGAGAAACCAGGCACAGGCGGACGGGCCTCTGGGAGTGTGCGTGCACCTTTGCTGAGCTCAACGCGAATGCTGGTCTTGAAAGGCAGATATACCCACCCCCTCACCCTTCTCTACTATCAGCGAACGAAACATACAGCGCTCTCTTCAAACGTGGACCTTACCAACCCCTTTCATCCTCTTCCACTACCGACCCATTATACCTTCCTTCCATCTGTGCAATACACCGAGGACAAATTTAACTCACATGCTCCTGGCCTGTCCGTCCTCTCCTCCTCCTGGCGCGCCGGTACCACACTAAACCTGGGAGGACTAGGAGACCTCGCTACGCTCCTCGAACCCGGCAAGACAGAAGATCGCCGCCGGCCGGGCTGCCAGCATCCTGAGCCTATTAAACATCAACATTTGAGTGTGTTGGGGTCGCGCGGGTACTCAGGCGGCCTGGGAGGCCCTAAGTTACTCTGCAGAAAGCTTTTTCGACTTGACTAGAATATGGCCAATGGGAGAGAGCTTGTGGCTACAAAATGTCTGAAACCTGTGCATAAAATAATCATGAACCATCTCGCCGAAGGGTACCCTGATGGGATGCGAAGAAGCAGCGGTGCGCACGGCCATGATTCGGTTGAAAGGGGCGTCGACGCGGGTGTTGAAAAGAACGTTTTCAAGCGTAACTCGAGTAAACGTTTATTTGGAAGGCAAATACGCTGGATGCGGGATGCGTTCAGGACGCTTGCACTCCGCTATAGGCACTTTATCACAATCCCCAGAATGCTCCTGTTTAATTTTTTATGACTGGGCATCAAAATACTCACGCGACTCTCCCTCCCCATGACGATAGTTATAGCGCGAGAACAAAACGACGATACAGAGACAGGAAAAAAACGAAAGACACGAGCGCTCGTGTCTTTCGTGTCCTTCTTGTCTCTGTGTCGTCGTTTTGTTCTCGCGCTATAATATCGTCATGCCATACCAACTAGCCCAAGCTGCCACACTCTCCCTTACCGTTTTTCTGTTTTATTTCCATGGCAAAACATAAGAGTTTCCGTAAGCACTCCACGTACAAAGTGCCCCTTCGACCAACGCACGTCTTGTGCAAAGCCCCATGGGTTAGCCCACTTTTTAATGCCTGTGGGCGAAAATCATGTGTTGCGCTCTCACAAGAAGCGCGACCAGGCCATTACCGATAGTAATAAACCGTATCGCTGCTGGCTCTCATAATAGAAGACTCCTCGTGACAGTCTCTCTATGTGCCCATTTTGTGCTTGTTCGCTCTATCAGTTACACCGACAACGATGATGCAAAGCACAAACAAATGCCTTTCAAGTGCACCCTAATAAACGTCGCACATGCAGGCACCCAAATGACAGTAGAGAAACTGTTACAATCCATACGTACAGGATACAAGGTCGTGGCCTCTTCGACCAGTCAACAGACACAGGCAAACAACTTCTTGTCTATTGATTTGTGGGAAAGCACCAACACCACTCGCCCAATCATAATAAAGAAGTTCAATCTAAGTTAAAGTTAGGTAAAACAAGGTATGAGCGAGGAAATCACAGCGTGAAATAGTAGACACACATATCAAAGGGTTGGCAGTTGAGTTATGTGAAAAAAAAAACACCAGAAGAGCAGAATTTCACGGATAAGATTCTGGATGGAGAATTTAATTTAAGTTTGTCTGCCTTTGGAAACACCGTCAGGACTCGAGAAATAATTAAAAGAGCTCTACGTCAGCCTGCAGGCGTATTGGTGGCGAAGTAAAATTAGTAAAAAGATAATAGAAAAGTACGTATTCCGTCTCACCACCATGTCAAATGACTCCTCTGACGTCGATGCCGGCTTGGCGAGGATAAAACCTCACAGCGTCTGCCGCGTTAGGGAAAAGCTAATAGGTTATTTTTGCCGGTCCCGAAATTGTGTACATTGAGGCTACTTCACAATTCTGTCATTATAAGAAGGCCGAGTTTTTTTTAAGAAACCGAAAACTTATTGAACAAGACGGAATTTTACAAAATGAATAGAAGGAAAGGAAGCACGTTGTTCAAACTCAAGGAGCATCCGCAAACACCATGACTGGCGTCGTTCAGCTTTGACGAACCAAAAATATCCTGTTGAAATCTTATAAGGCAATGCAAACAAGCTAGAAGACTAATGACGGATGAACTGTGCCGATATGAACTTCCATCCATCTCTGCGCGACAAACTAGTCAATTAGAACAGAGACAAAGACAACTCTTAAAGAGGGGATCGAAATTCGCCAAACAAACGGTCTTCACAAGAACTTACGTCTTGGCCAAGGCAGAAGCTACTCAAATCCAAGGTCAATGATAACGTGCTGTGCATTACCTTGTTTTGTAGAACAAATTATTTTAATATACTTCATGCTGTACACTTTCGCAGAAGGTGTACAGCATGAAGTTTCTCCAACAGCAACAGCTTCAAAAGTTAGATTGAATGGATGGGCTGACGGACAAATGAATACCTTTTAAAATTTTCGCTCACCCAGCTGGACACAATTGATAATAGTTCTTAGGATTACCGTCCGAAAACAACGATAAGTTATGAGTTACACCATATCCTGGAGGGATTAGGAAACGTTGACCACCTAAGGTTCCTTAACGTGAGGCTGCCGTATGTACAAGGGACTCAAGCATTTTTTTTTCTTCATTGAAAATTCGGCTTCCGTGGCCGCGATATGGTTCCGCAACTTTCGGGCGAGCTTCCTAGAATGAGATACTCGTGTAATATGCAAATTAATTTGCGTGCTCCTAATCGAACATTACAAAAGACATTTCGGTGAATGCAAAAACAAAACAAGCACAATTTTTGAAAGCACAAAACGTGCACAAATTAATACGCAAGTTGAACTATTAGCGGGTGACAATCTTACCATAATAAGTAAAAAAAACAATGACGAACGAGCTTCAACATATGAACCTTAAAATGGGCCGTGCAAGCAAAACAAGTGTTAAGAAATAAAGAAGCTAGTGTTTTTCAAACAAATAAGCGCAAGTCATCTCCAAAGAAATAAACTAAACAAGTACATGACAACTTCCAGATTATTTGTCAAGCATTGGAAGGAAGAAGTAATACATGTAGAGGAACGGTAAGAAAATGCGCTGAAGCAAATCGAACGTGGTTGAAACTGAGTGGACAAGAATTGGTCGCATAAATGTTCGGTCTTCCTCATGGGCCCGCAGTGCTTCAGCGCCTCGGTTATTACGACTCATACGAGCACGTTGTCGTTTTGCTTCTTCGAAGCCCCTGATGCGCGCTTCGGGTCACACTCCCGCCTGCAGAAAAACCAAGCGCACGTGTCGGGGGAAATCTGCTATAAATTACCGCCGTGAAATATGCACTTTCGTGTAAGTTTTTTGCGGTATTGCCTGCATAATGATTTTTTTCAGGCGAGAAGGTTGTTAGCAAAATCAGACAAACATTTTCCACCGACCCGCTTTGAAGCTGGTACATTTTTCACGCTCGCTGGGGAACACTCGTTCAAAACCTAACAATTTTCCTTTTTTTCGTAAGGCAAACGAAGATGCCAGCATACATTTACTAGTTCTTTGTATCTGTGAAGAATGGCAGCGCGTGGCACTCGTATGTTTTTTTCTGCTTGATAAAGGAAACTTGTGTGGCTGTTCCCGTACAAGAAGAGATGGGTTGCGAATGAGGGAGCATGATACGGCAATAATGAAAGCCCCTAAAATGCTGCGAAGTTAGTGAGGTTGTTTTCAAAGGCGAAGCATTACGTGGGACATAAACTGCGTTTTGAAAGGTCGTTTGCATCATCCAGATGTCTTTGGGCTTGCGTGAAAGTCTCAATCAATCTTTTCGGTGGTTGTCACTCCCGATAATTATGCAGCCCTGAAAACGAGGCCCTAAAAAGGTAGTAATAAAAAAAGATGAAGGACGAGTGAACGCTTTTCATTAAAAGAAGATGCTGACAAATATTTTTATATCTTTTTTTTTTTCGAAGAAGGAGACAATACACCCTGGAGGCGTTCACGAATACAAAGCTTATGAGTTTGGAAGGATGCTATAAAGTTTGAAAGCACGAAAGTAATTACGAAATGGTTGAACAAACTTTGCCCTCTCTCCCCTTCTACCTTGAAGATTATGGTGCCTAAATATAAGTGGAATAAAACAAGTGCGTGTGCTTCAGAACGTCTCCATCTTGAATGCATGCGCTCGCAACGAAGACACACGGAAAATGACGTATACATCATTCCGAACACGGGTGCGCGTGGACGCATGTCGCTCTCGCTTCGTAGGTAATCGTAAAATTACCCTGGGGAACACAAGAAGGAAACTGAGACAGGCACGAGAGTTTCAGGAATGAAAACAGTGAGGGCGAAAAAGAAAGAAGACTGGAATGGAAGTTTTTGTTAGGAAGCTAATACGAAAGGTGAATATGACGACTAAGGAAAAGGCAAAAAAACACGTTCCGCTATTTTTCTTTCTCTTCTTTCGCGATGTTGCGAAAACAGTGTTGCCGCGAAGGAAGAGACGTTGCTGTGAAGAAAGAAAAAAAAAGTAAAACACATCTGCACCCGTACTGGCGTAAAACATTCGCGTAATCATCCTTGTTTTCACTGCCTCGTAATACGTAGAAGCATGTGTCGTCCTCTTCTTCCCACATTTCTTTACTCATTAAAGCCTGCTCTGTGGCGGTGGGGCATGCTGAGTGGCCAAGTGCATGGTGTCCGGCCTATAGGCAGAATATGAAAGGCAAAACAGACAACCACCAGTTCGTAGCCCGAATTCGTACGCGTTTCTCAGAGGGACTCCTTAGTCGTCGAAAAATTCGCCCAAGTCCGGTGGTCATGCTATAAACTGGTGGTTGTCTATTATCTCTTCCTCAACGCTTCCGCCTATTTTTGGATTTCATGGTACTCATTTGCATACGCAGATTATGATTCCTCATTTTCAAAGACCTAATTAAACGAGTGTTGGGGAAAAGCTAGCGCGCGTGTGCCTGCAAGTAATACGTGAATGAAAAGAAAAAGAAAGCTAAAAATAAAAAATCAACTTAGGAAGGGGTCCCTGCGTGAGCCCTGTAAGAATAAAAGTTTACTTGAAAGTAAACTGATACGCGAGATCGGTTTATTTATGAATATAATTCAACCTCCTGTATTCTCGTAACAAGTTCCTAATAAGCAATCACTGTGGCAGAAGAAATGAAGAAACATGAAAAAAAGTCCAAAAACGGTGCAATGAGTTGAAGGTGAAAAAAAAATAGATCAATATACCCTCACTCAAAGAATAGCTGCGAAGAAAGCGAAGAACGGGGAAGCGCCATCACATTAGGAAGTTAATTGAAATTGGGTATCATGCATATATAAAGGGTGGTAATAAGAATTCGTGTTCCAGGACCTGGCGAAATTCTCCCTTGAGGCATTCCCTGCGAGTGCTGCCACTAAGTGAATTTATTTTTTCATTCGGTCCTGCGTTCTCCAGATCTCATCAAGAAACAGTTAGTTCTTTACAGAAGAAACGTCACCACCATTTGTTCCGTCACACTGAGCGAGTGCAGTTACGGAGGTGATAGTGAGTGTGGATTTCATTGATTCAAGAACTTAGCGTCACGGCTGCGCCCTACATAGATATTACGAGGAAAAAAAGAATTGAATCGGAATAAATTTGCTCACGCAATGAAGCAATAAACCAGTTCTAGTGCTTTGAAATTCCCGTCTGAAGTCTGTATACTGTTCGTCCAAATACGAGAATCAGTTCCCTATGAAGTGCCTCTGCTAGCGTTGCGTGAGTGAGCTTGCCGTGAGCTGAAGACGAGGTGCGCGTATAAAAGAGGAGAGGGGTCATGTAGGCGTCGCATCTGATGCTTTAGAAGGGCGGGCGGGGGTTGCACATAATTTAAAACACTCTCTCCAGATTCCAAGGGAGATCATTATGCAGAAGTCTTATTGTGTTGAACTAATGAGGACAGGACGTTTGTTTCGTCACCTCCGCTTTTTTTTATAAAAGCGCATATGCCCAAATAGCTGCCGCCACATCAACGGGGACATCACTGCACCCTTTAAAGAGTGCAGTGGTACTCATTTGTCATTTGTAAAAAAGGAAGTGTACTTCTCCGGAGTAGTAGCAGCTGCGCACGCATTATCTTGACGACGCTTTTGTGGGGCCATAAATATTTCTACATAAATTTCTTTAAAGAACCATGGCTCTTCAGTCGCTCAGGTATCACTGAATTGTTGCGTGGCTTATAAAGATCTCTAATCTTCATGTTCATGACTTACGATGTGCTGCCTTCATGAGCACAAATTCAAAAACATTTCTATACTTGTGAACGTACAACACACGTATACACACAAAGAAACTTCATGCAGGTGCATAAGCAGAGCAAATAATTGCGTTTTAAATAACATTTTTTGTTGTTTTAGATAGTCGCTTTGTTATCACTTAGGTTCAATGGGGCTAAAGGTTAAGCTAATTCATGCAATTGCTATCTTTCGCAAGTAGGCAGGACCATCATGTCTGCAGCTACGGTAGACACTAGCGCCAGGTTTCGCACTGAAGGTTCTTTTTGAAAAACTATGGGTGTATTTCGCTATCATCGGCATCAAGGTCGACTTTACTAGGTCCTCTACTATGGCAGGCCAGCCTTCGACTCGACATTGCCATGAGCGGTAGTTGCGATATCTTTTGCGAAGGAACCTTTTTGCGTATAAAGAACGTTGTTGGAATATTTCTCCTATTTCTGTCATGATGCATTAGACCCACAAATGTTCATACCAATGAGTTGCCACGTGTGTTAATGTGCGTTTTATACTGAAATTCTTTTTTATTTGCTGAGGTTATAATGTGTAATTTAGCGCGTCTATTTGCATAAACTTTTTGGGAAATGCACTAGTCAAAGATCAGGCGGATGCCCTTGTCGCAACACCTCACTGAAAAGCGTGCTTCACTGCAGTTGTAGACTTTATGTGGTGAAACAAATTACAAAAATGCAGCGACGATTTTGAGTTCACATCGGAGCCAACAATGCTGGGAAATTGGACCATCGTCACAAAATATTGCACCATAATTTTTCCGCTTGCATTAAACTTACCAGTGCAGCGGCGAATGATACAGACCATCAGTACAATTGTTGTTGCTATAGAATTGTGTCAGTCAATATAATAAATTTACTGCATTACATTTAGAAACACATACGAAATCGAAAAAGTAGAAAAAAATCGCAGTAATAGCACCTGTCGCACTTATGAGGCACTGATTGTGTCAACTGAAAAATAAAAAAGAGAAACAAATACAAAAAATTATTCATGATTAGTAGGGGAGAAAATCAGAATAAAGTTGGCACTAAAATACAGAAGTATATACATGGCCAAGACGTATCTGCAAGGGCAACAACGAAAAGTGTGTCACTGCTTGCTAAAGCGTTTGTAAGAAAATACTTAGAAAACAATTTGCATAACATAACGCTGAGCCAACAACTCAATTTGTAGTACGTTGCACCAGAATGTCCAGTATACAAAGGCAACCGGACTTTCCTTTTTCTATAGAAATCGCTTTATGTTGGAACACTGTACGGCAGAGACCAAGATGGGCACATAATATTTACATGGCGGACAGTAGGGTAGGTCATATCGTCTAATAAAATTAACTTGTCTTTTTATTATATTTGAACAAATACTAGCTATGAGTTAAGGTAGTCAGTTTAGCTTCAACTCCCAGAGCTGTGTTTTGAATACAAGTTCACATATACCAAACGTGTGTAGGAAGCCGAAGCAGTATCAACAGCAAAAGTTTGCGGTACGCGAAATGTTCGATAAAGCAGAAGTTCGGCTTTGTCTGTGAATGTAATTCCGAAATAAATGTTCTATACTACACTTGGCATTCCGACCTATACAGTCACCAGCTTGATTACAAGCATTACGCGATTATATTGCAGAAAATCGCATTTGTTGTGGATCCAACGTCCTGCAAACTTTCATTGTTGATGGTGCATCATCGCCGTACCTCTTCCATTTCTGGACACGCTCAAGAATAATATAGAGTTTAGGGGTTAGGCTACCACAACTGTTAAGTTAGCTCTTTCTACCACTTTCACGCCAATTCTTACCTCATTATGACCACAAATTTTGCCACAGTCACTCCTAACAGCAACAACACTTCATATTGAAACAGCGTGAAAGAAGGGGGGCATAGAAAGAATTGACAGCACGAGTGCTGTGTTGTCAAGTGGCTGTATCGTAGAACTTTGCCGGTCGAGCATGGTTTACAGACACACGGATTCTCGCATAACAGAGATAGCTGAAGCCTTCACTATATGCAAAAAAGGTAACACGTGTTTTTGTGCACCGTCGATCGCGTTACTTGATTGCGAGTGGACGTACCTCAAGAAAACGCAATGAAGTTACAAGTTGTTTGAATGATAAGTAGGGACTAACATCCTAAGATCACGATATAATGGGAGACTTTGTAGTGGAAGTCCCTGGAGATTTTGACCACTTGGGGTTCTTTAACATGTACCCAATTCCGAGCACTAGTTAAAAACAAATGCTCGGGTTGACAAATCTTTCTGTGTCCCCCGTCTTTTGCGCTGTTTCAAATATTAACACAAACCAACTAGACCAACTCTTCATTTTGCTGTAGTTCGTAGAACACCTCTACAGAACAAGAAAAAAAGTTGCGTTAATTCTTCAGTGCCTTCATTGGCTTCCGTTGTCTGTCAGTATTCAAGAGCTGATTACAGAAAAATTGAGTACACGTTCTTGTTGTTCTTCTAGGCCTTCTACTTGTGGCTCGTACTGATCTCATACTCATCCTTGTCACTATATACTCAGTATTAGTGGCACTTGCTCGAAAATTGTGTAACGTTATTCACAGAAAACACCAAGGGATGCTAGGGCATGGAGGTGAGTAAGGAAGAGGAAAGGAGGCATTCTTGACACAGCCAAGAAGGCACACACAGGCACAGGACTGGTACACCCAAGCACCACCGTCTTGTATCGGGCTGGTTATGTCACACCGAGTGCCAAGCCAAGCACGATGCCAACACGGGAACACAGCATCCAAATGCCCGCTCACATCACCATGCGGAGTGGCTGTGTTGTCCTGGGGTCCCTGAAGCCACCGATTACCAGGAGAAGTGGGTTGATGACGCAGTGGTTGAAGCCGCGACGACTTCTGTGGCAGCTCCTTTCTTTGTTCTCCGGATCCTGTCCCTTTCGCGCTTTTGTCACTCCACCATTATTCCTTTTATCACTATTCTAGGTTCTCTTGTATGCCTCAGTTGCGACTGCAGCGACTGGCTCTGTCAAATGCGGTTATGGATATAAATTTTTTCAATGCGAAGAGAGTATGACTTTATAGTTATTGTTTGCTTGAGATATAAAATATACCATCCTGAGCTCACAACAATTATAGTTCTCGGACTGCATTGCATTTTGACAAAAATAAGATATCGTACAATTATAGCTTAGAGAAATCGTCTTCTACCTATGGACGATGTCTGAATCTAAAATATTGCCACGCCCATTTCTCGTTTCAGTATTGATGTGCTCGGTTTACGCCCACAAAGCCTGCCAGCAATGCTCGGCGGAAAAAATGTCTAGGTGTTCATGAATTTTCGCGATTGCGGTAGATCGTTTTGTTAAGATGCGCACAGGACGCGCACCATTGAACTTATTAGAGAACTTACGGAATCACCAGTGATAAGACTGGAAGGCTCGATGCATGATGAATAAAACAAGGCGCGTCCCAACGATGATAAGACTATCAACGATCGACACTGACTGCCTACGACGTACTAGCATAGCCACTGCATCAAAAGGACTTGGTGACCATGGTACTGTCATTTATTACAGGCCGTTTACTCATTTTCAAGTTGAGTCGCGGCTACGTCTGCGTAGAGCACGTGAACAGCCGGTTTTTGCTCTGCGGGGCGAAACCTTGTGGGCAGTATCAAGCTCTGACGTGGTCAGTCTGATAACTAGGCCGTGCATGCTTGTGATACACCACTTCAGAGCACGAATCTGCCTCAAGGTTACGGCCCACACTGCAAAAACCGGCTGCCTTAGCGCTCTACACAGACATGGCCATGACTGTACACCCAACGGCAAATCTGGAGACACCAGCCGCCTTGAAAAAGAAAGGTGGGGCTCAGCGAATAGAGAGAGTAAGTGGCGCACCTTTTCCTCTCCTCCTCTTCTTTCTCGTTCTCTTTTCCTCCACTTGACCAGTGAACCACATATGCAGACACGCTGCGGTGCGGCTCAACACGTGCTTGTGTCATTGGCTACAGCGATTCACTTACAGAGGAAAGGAAATCGGGATTAGCCACGTGCGAGCATGCTCCAAGTGATTCTTTCAGATCCTTGCAATCATTGCAGATAATGGGGCTGCTTTGAACATCGCCGAGAAGCTAACTTTTACGTTGTTTCTGGTGTACTCGTAAAAGCAGCAGGCGCGCTGATTATCCTGCTCTGTGTAAGCTGTTGTATATGCGACAGTGTAAATACCACGATTGAATTTCTGCCCTTTCTATTTTCACGTCTCGATGTAGACTCGATCGATCGATCGATCGATATGTGGGGTTTAACGTCCCAAAACCACGATTTCATTATGAGAAACGCTGTAGTGGAGGGCTCCGGAAATTTCGACCACCTGGGGTTTTTTAACGTGCACCCAAATCTGGGCACACGGGCCTACAACAATTCTGCCTCCATCGGAAATGCAGCCGCCACAGCCGGGATTCGAACCCGCGACCTCCAGGTCAGCAGCTGAGTACCTTAGCCACTAGACCACCGCGGCGGGGCTGTCGATGTAGACTCAACTTCAACTTTGTGCCGATGAAACCTATGGAACCACGTTGAGGGAAAGTGCCTGACCCAGTCATTTATCTTTTTATTGCTTAATATTCATGTTTGCTATTCTTGCGTATATTTCATCATTATTCACGACTTTTCTTCTTCGTCAATCAGCATCGATTCTTACACTGACCGTGTTTATGAAGTTAGTATGTCTTCACAGTTAATCTTCTACGAATATTATTAATACACGGATGATGCTTGAAAGAAATGTTGCAATCTTTGCCATTGACAACATCGCGACATTTCAGGTTATAAGGGCTCATAACACCTATATCGGCAACGTCCTATAGCAGGAATCGGCAACCTGTGTCTCTTGAGTCGCATGTAGCCCATGGGGCAGTTTTATTCAGCCCCCGCATGGCATGAGAACACTTCCCGTCGTCACTTCCTATTTCAAGCCGACATGGCAGTTTTGACCCCGAATGAGGTTTTTGCTTGCAACCTATGTCTTGTCACGTGTGTGCAAGAAATAAAAATAGCTTTATTTGTGTTTGTAATATATTTTCGATTATTAGCTTAGCGAGTGAAGTACACGAAAATAGTGAGACTTCATCAGGCGTGCATAGACGTAAGGTGACAACGTGTCGAGGGAAGTAAGCACAAGTATTTTACTTGTGTGTAGTGCTTTCTGCCTCAAGTAAGTATACATCTTGAAAATAAAGAGATAGCTTTTAAATTTCACAGAAAAAAGGCGACTGAAATTGAGAAATACATTCAACAGTGGTAGGATACATAAAAATTCGCTCTGTAACCATCGCTTTATTGCCAAAAAAAGCTTTTAACGCAGGCCCGTGCCCAGAATTTTATTTTCATGAGGAGGGGGGAGGGAGGCAGGGGCATCTGTTGAAAACCTTGAAAAACCATTATCTTCATGATATATTTTAGTAAACCACCCCCTTTATCAGGATTTTAAGTTGGAAGGGGGGCTTACAGCACTCCTTGGGAACTACGCTGTTCCCACGAGTATAGCGGCGGTGACAGTATTCTGAATCGCATTTCCGATGGAGGCGGAAATGTTGTAGGCCCGTGTACTCAGATTTGAGTGCACGTTAAGGAACCCCAGGTGGTCGAAATTTCCGGAGCCCTCCACTACGGCGTCTCTCATAATCATCAGTGGTTTTGGACGTTAAACCCCACACATCAATCAATCAGTATTCTGAATCGTCTACACTGTTTGAAGGATCTTGATAAGCAGCTGGCAGAAAAAAAATGAACAAATATTTATTTAGAAAAGTGTTTTTACAGTGGTTTATCAGATAGCGCAACCACAGCCAGGTTATCGAAATGTCTGTTTCGTGAATGTCACCATGATGAACTCGTGGCAATGGTACATATGTTGATATAGTACACTGATATAAACACGTCCACTTTCTATAGTGTAGCTTTAACCAAAAGAAACATTTGGAGTCAAGTAGGGTCGGAAAAACTTGATTGAATGAAATGGGCGGTTTATCGTCCTAAAAGTACCGTAAGATTGTGAGAGACGCCGTAGTGGAGGGCTCTGCAAACTTCAACCACCGGGGTTTTTTGTAACGTGCACCCAAATCTGAGCACGTGGGCCTATAACAATTTCGCGCCCATTGAATATGCAGACACCGCAGCCATAATTCGATCTTGTGACCTGCGTGCCAGCAGCTTAAGCCCCTAGATCACCGTGGCGCGCTGGTTAAAAACACTTTATTGACTTTATCGCGATGGAAATATCCAACCCCCAGACAATCTGAGTAGTGGCCTTCATTAGTTTTCTTTGCACATAAATCTTTTTCATGCATTGTGCAGCCAAGTGACAACGTTAAAGAGCCCACAACACATTCTCAAGTTGCCCATATTAGCATTATTTCGTCTTTGTTTAAACTATATCGATTCTCGAATGCGACTGATTCTTTTTGAGAGATGTTTACTTAAGTAGATGTTGTTGTCTGTCAACCGTATCCTTTTCTGTAAACTTTGGGACGTTAAACCCCACATATCAATCAATCCTTTTCTGTAATACAGGTCAAACATGTTAACTTCAAATGCGACCATTCAGTTCTCCGCATTTGGAAGAGTGCGGGCAGAATTTTTTCTGGTGTCTAATTGTTGGGCTAACTATTGCGTTCGTTTTTAGTCGGCAAAGTGATGATTAGTGGTATTCACGCAACATCTGAGGCACGTAACCATTTACTGTGTTCATCAGTGCTACCACGAATACCAGGAATGAAAGGCTCGACGAAGAACAGCATTGCTCTTAGAAGACCACGGCTTTCGCTTTTAATGCGACAGCGTTAAAAAGCTCGTTTCATGGAAATTCCGGCGTCCACGTCGTTGGATGTGTGCGAGTAATCATCTTATGCGTGACCAAGAAATCAGGAACAATGCAAATAGCATAATAAAATATTGAGTGTGAGTGGGGTCTAACCCAGGTTGTTTGCGTGGCAAATAGCTGTTCTACCACACAGCCACACATCTGCTTGTTAATACAGTGTAAACAACTTCCTCTGCTTGGAAATGCAGTGAATGTAACTTTCATCCTTTACAAACACACGCGTCCTGAACCCATGCTTCACTATACAACATGAAATATTGCCGTAATAATGCGTGGTACAAGCGTGCATTGCCATCAGTAGTCAGAACGTGTGATTATCATAGTCGCTTCATATTTTAAAGCCCGTCCCCCACTTCAAAAGGCCCACACGCTATTGCACCCTTATGGCAACTTAAGGGATGCATAGCTAGCTCGAAAAGATTTCGTTCACAAAGTGTTTGAAGTACGCACTAGGAACAATACATCGCTATCACGTTCAACTCTCAATGGCAAAGCTTAAAAGTTATTTATTTCTTAGATCCCTTACGGTGAATGCATGAAGGACTCTGCGAGTTTTGTCTCAGGAATAGTTCTGCGATAATGATGCTCTCATTGAAACAGCGCTAAAGCATGCCGTAGTGTAAATTATTCCGTAGATCGGCGCACAACACCAATAATCAGTGCTCCTATACGGGAGGCTTGAAATTAATTCAGATGACACTATGCATAAGTAAAGTGGCTGCATATTTGTGCGCGAGGATTCGGGAAATAAATCTAAACCTTTTCTTAGGTTTAGAGAAAGTTTCAGAGATAGGGGGCAAGTGTAACGATCGTATAAAGAGTATACATAAAACATGAATGGGCACACACCTTGTCTTACTTGGCGCAGGAGGTGGTCACGTTGATAATTATTACAGTGTTCGGAATTGTCGAGGAAATTCACACTGCATCTCTTCTTTCTTTCGCACCACGGGCATGCTTAAGCAGTCTAGCGAAAATGTCCCGCGCGTCTCCAATGTCGGCGGCAAGAACGCGATGGAAATAACCAGAAGTGCAATTGATTGCGTGCGGAATATCAATGAGTTGACTCTCTCTAAGAAGCACACTTGCAATGTAAAAAATTCCAGCCAGTTCAATGCTGTAAAGAACAGTGAGGCCTTCTACCCTTTCGTTAGGCATTGTATTTTGCTCCTAAACTTCTGAAAAGTTTTCACTGAGATTTTTTTAACAGCGAAGTGGTTCGGTTCTTGGTCAAGGCTTTTGATCGTGTTCAGTGTGCGTTAGAGATTGTAAGTTGTGGCAGCATACTACCTTTTAAGTCATATGACACACAGTGGTGTTGACACGCCTCTTCAAAGAGCGTCATATTCGTGGCAAGTCTGTACTATCCCAAAAAATTCATGCCTACTTCTTTTCATAGAGAGCGGTGCAGGGTCCGCACAGCTTCCTTCACTGTAAAAAAAAAAATTGGCAGCATATCTAAGGAGTGAATGATGGAGAGTGGGGCGAAGCATTCGTCCGCCCATTCGTTCTTGCTTCCGTCCGGCCATGCGTCCGTCTGTGTGACCATCCATGCGTCCATCCACCCGTTCATGCGTGCGTCTATCCGTGCGTCCGTCCCTGCGTTCGTCCATGCATTCGCCCCTGCGTCTGTTTATGCGTCCATCCATGCATCTGTCTGTATGTCCGTTCGTCCATATATTCAACACTCCAAGTACCACCATCTCGCATCTTTTCATCATATATTTCCCATATAGAAGCACCGCCATCCAGCGGACATTCCAAGGACTAAAGGAGAGGTGGCACAAGGACACTTTCTTACGGCTTGCGCTTCGGGTCTACTTCCCACCTTTAACCCCCGCGACTGCATGGTGTATACAAGTTCACTGTATTCATGGAACTGCGGCCCAACGCTCGCTAAACCTTTCTAAACCAAGGAGGTTACAGCCAGCGACTATAACGTAGCAACCTTTTCCTGTCAGATAGTGCTCAATGTACATGCCAATGGCTGCTAATGGGAAATGAGAGACAGGAGAATTCGGCTTTTACTTTCTTATGGCTCGCCCCGCCGCGGTGGTCTAGTGGCTAAGGTACTCGGCTGCTGACCCGCAGGGCGCGGGTTATAATCCCGGCTGCGGCGGCTGCATTTCCGATGGAGGCGGAAATGTTGTAGGCCCGTGTGCTCAGATTTGGGTGCACGTTAAAGAACCCCAGGTGGTCTAAATTTCCGGAGCCCTCCACTACGGCATCTCTCATAATCATATAGTGGTTTTGGGACATTAAACCCCACATATCAATCAACTACTTTCTTATGGCTAGCGCTTCGTATCTACTTCCCACCTTTAACCACCTCGAGTTCATTTATGGTATGTACTAGTTCATTGTATTCATGGCACTGCGGCTCAACGCTCACTAAACCTTTCTAAAACTAAGGAGGTTACACCCAGCGAGTATAACATAGCAACCTATTCTTGTCATGTAGTGCTCAATGTACATTGCAATGGCTGCTATTGGGGATCGCAGCGTGCGCGTTAACTAGAAGCCGAATGCTCCTTTCTCTCATTCCCCATTAGCAGCCCCATTAGCATGTATATTCCCCA
Source organism: Rhipicephalus microplus (assembly GCF_043290135.1). Classification (NCBI taxonomy): domain Eukaryota; kingdom Metazoa; phylum Arthropoda; class Arachnida; order Ixodida; family Ixodidae; genus Rhipicephalus; species Rhipicephalus microplus. The sequence goes on along the minus strand of NW_027464600.1, from coordinate 2,150,313 downwards.
TTAGCATGTACATTGAGCACTCTTTTTAATTGTTCAACAACGCACAGAAGAAATTCCTCACCTGCACCACCTTGGAGGTCAAAATGTTATACTTGTTACATACTACAACGGCTACGAGGGACGAACAGATGCCGTTGTATGAAGCTTCCCCCCCTAAAGATCAAAATTTCGTCCCCGTAAACATCAAGCAAAAGAAGGGTCAATAGGTAGAAGGGTAGAAGGGTCGATATGTACACATTTATGCGGCTGATCGACTCGGGCACCCTGCTTGTCGAATGACCACAGGCCCGATGCTCGAAAGACGTTCGCTGGTCCACATTCTGTTGAAAGGGCCGCAGTTTCTTACTTAGCTCGCTTCGATCTTTTTTGCATCCTCCACATTTCTTACTGCCGACGCTCTGTCTCGTTAAATCGCGTCCACCCCGTTCTGTGAAAGCGCACCGGAAGATGAACACCGCTTCTGGCGCTGCCATCTTCTGCCTGATATCTTGCGCATTTTATTCGCTCTCCCTCTTCCTGTCTACTTTTGATCTTATTTCTTTCCTCTCGTTACGTTGAGTTGAAGAAAAAACGACTTCTCTCAGATATGGTGCGTATACATGTAGATACGAGACAAAGTAAATGCATAGTTATGAAAATGTTGCGTCCTCTCGGTTTTTTTATGAATATCAATCAGCGCGTCTCTTCACTCAAAGTGAATAGACTCGCTAAGTCTGGCACGCTATTGAAGCGGACCATCTGATTCCTCCATGGTTCCTTGCGTACAATAGGAAATAAAGAAATACATATATAGAGAGATTCGAACACAACCAATGCTTTCACACCACTCGTCTCGACATACCGAGATGCACAACACCCTCCTGACTGCCGCTATCCGCTTCGCGAGGCCTCAAGAGCTGGGGTCAAGCTTTCACTTCTCTCGCTTCTGTAGAAATGGATGTGACAGAATTGCATATGTTTTTTTTTGCTCTTTGTTTACTTTTTGCCGCTATACTAAGGAGTGTTCACGGTGGCGTACGAGCGGATTTGGGTCTCTGACAGATCTTAAGCTAGGTGTTGCTGTGTAGGTTTATGCTAGAGGGCCGCTGTCTTCGATGCTCTTGCATCGTCATATATTGTATTTGTTGTTAATGTTGCTATTAGGAAACACCACCTGTCATTGATTCTTCTTTCTCTTTTTAGGGGCGAAGCTTCCTATAACGGCACCCGGTCATCCCTCGTAGTCGTAGTAGTGTGTAACCAGTCTTACATTTTGACCTGCAAGGTGGTGCCGGAGGAAGATTTCTTCTGTACGTTGTTGAACAATAAAAAATTGGCAGCGTGCGCGTTAACTAAAAGCCAAATTCTCCTGTCTCTCATTCCCCCTTAGCAGCCATTGGCATGTACATTGAGCACTATCTGACAAGAAAGGGTTGCTACGTTATACTCGCTGAGCGTAACCTCCATGGTTTTAGTAAGATTTAGAGAGCGTTGGGCCACAGTGCAATGAATACAGTGAACTAGTATATACCATGAACTCGAGGTTGTTAAAGGTGGGAAGTAGACACGAAGCGCAAGCCGTAAGAAAGTGTGCGTGTGCCTCCTCTCGTTCAGTCCTTAGAATGTCCGCTGCATGGCGGTGCTTCTATATGAGGATTATAGGATGAAAAGATGCGAGATGGTGGTACTTGGAGTGTTGAATAGGTGGACGAGCGGACACACAGACAGGTGCATGGACAGACGCACAGATGGCTGCACGGACGGATGGACGCATGAACGGACGCAGGAGCGTATGCATAGACGAACGCAGGGACGGACGCACGGATGGACGTGCAGACGCACGAACAGACGCACGCACGGACGGGTGGATGGACGCACGGGTGGCCACACAGACGCACGAATGAACGGACGGAAGCAAGAACGAATGGACGGACGAATGCTTCGCCCCACTCTCCATCATTCATTCCGTGGATATGCTGCCATTTTTTGTGTGTGTGCACTTTCCTTCTTTATCTTTGGGTAGTCGAAGGAGCAATAGGAATGACGCATTTGTGATTCTTGGAAGCTGGTAATAGATTAGTATAGACGAGTATTTGCCAATGCCAATAAAAATTGCTGCCATCTTCCCTATGCGAGAAAGTTGATGCTGGATTGGCTGGTAAGAATGTGTTGGTCATGTGGTGCTTGGTAAAAACGTTACTATATAAGGCCGTCTGGTCAGTTTGCAGATTCAGAGTAACTGCTTTCACCTTTTCGACTGGTGTGCAGCAGTGAGTAATGGAATCGATCTTACAGTCGTCAGCAAACTCAACTCGAACGCTCCACAGCCTGTCCTAAAATGCTCTGATTTATGCCAGCACCGCGTAGCCTTGCGTTCTGTTGCCGATACGTTACCAATACTTGCCGACAAACTGTCCAAGCATACGGAGGTATTATCTCGGTAACAGCGCTCAGCACTTCGCAGCTGGCATCTGTCAAACCTATCCTTGTCACAATGCGGAGCGTTCGAGTTAAGCGTGCTGATGACTGCACCTCGCGAGCTAAGCGAAGAATACGTAGGCGGGCAACACGATGCTCTCATTCCGCATGCGACTTAAGGAGCACGTTCAAGACTCCCAAAGGCGTACATAACGCCAGATAGCACCAACGGTTGGTGCAATTGTTGCGCTGTCGTGTGGTGAAAGCCCCTGACAGTCAAGGAAGCCATGCACTTGAACAGACATTACAATTTGTGCCGCGGCCCCGCCACGATGGTCTTGTGGCTAAGGTACTCGGCTACTGACCCGCAGGTCGCGGGTTCGTATCCCGGCTGTGACGGCTACAGTTCCGATGGAGGCGGAAATGTTGTAGGCCCGTGTGCTCAGATTTGAGTGCACGGTAAAGAACCCCAGGTGGTCGAAATTTCCAGAGCCCTCCACTACGGCGTCTCTCATAATATGGTGGTTTTGGGACGTTAAACCCCACATATCAATCAATCAATCCATTTGTGCCGCGCAGAGGAAGCGGCAGGTCGCCGAGTGATTCGATCATCGATACCTACGCCAATGTAGCGGTGTTGTTGCACCCATTGAATCGGTGTCTTTCCAATGTGCAGCTCGCCCATACTTGCGTTAGCACGTCGCCTGGTATGGATAAATATTGTGGCTCATTTATGAGGTAGAATCTGCAGACTAGCTTTCTCCAAGCAACGCTTGCATTCAGCACTCTATGAAATGTACCATAAACAAACACAGTGGTGTTAAGTATTCTGACACGCAGTGGGATGTCGTCACCATAGGTCACTCCGCCAATAAGTGTTAAAAGCAGCACTGTATTCCCACAAGACCAGGCATATCGTATATTCTTATCAGTTTTGATGTACCCTACCTGAGACAGCCTTATGATACTAATATTCTTGTTCCAGTGGCAAGGCGCCTATGCAAGCGTGATCTTGATTGCGCTCCTGCTGACGTGCGCAATGCCAGAGAAAACACACCGAGGTGAGCAAATAAACAAAACAAAACATGATGGAATGCACATACACTACTAATTACTACAACGACAACGACAATAACAACATAGACAGGAGCAGCAGCGGCAATGGTAGCGCTGAGGGAACACTATCATTACCAGCCTTTCGATATTTACCTCCTATACCTTCAATATTGCTCTGCACTCGTGCCGGTATCTGCCTAACAAAAAGACGGATCTTCTCTTTTCACTCAATAAAGCCCCGAGTTTCTGTAAAAGAGAACAGATTTGGGTTTTTTGTTGACTCCTTAGTTTATTTAGCCTGCAGCCTCTGTTCAGTCCCTTATGATTTTCCTTATGTTGAAGTCGACATCATGTGCTGACCATGTCCCCCCTCTCTCCCTCAACATCGAGCCTGGCTATGCAATACTCGTACGAGAAAAATAGCTGGAGCCAAAGCTGCGTGTTCACACCACATTTTCAGGTCGACCGAATGCTTAGACTTTGTAATGGATGCATCTGTCACCCTCCAGCGTCTTTGTTAAACCCGTATCTCTTTACGGTGCAGCGTTTTGCTTTCTAGGAACGCCCGTAGAAGTTGCTCTCACGTCGATGGCGAGCACTCGGTTCTCAAAACTTGTTCTTGACGCAATATCCACGGCTAGCTGTGGCGAGTGAATCGATCAATGTTAATGAATTACGCCGTTTTAATTTACGTTTTGAGAGTCATTATCCAAATTCTCGCAGAAAATGAGAGACAGAGAGGAGCATTATTGAGCAGCAATGCTCGATTGGGCTAAGTATTTGGGTAGTATTTTCACCACAAAGCAATATTCGTCAATAGTCATGGTTAAAAGAGCGAGAAAAAACGTGGTATTCCATACGAACATTGCTATGTAGTTAACGCGCATACTAACAACTGTTTCGTTTTATTTTACATATATATACATTGTTTCTTCTGGTGCCAACATCGAATATGCGGCACTGTACAATAATAAGGCAGATCGAGAAAGCACCCATGCAAGTGCGTAAGGATGGCACCACTTGGGAGATTCAGGTGCAAGGAGTGACTACACCTTAACTGCATGATTAGCGATTACTTGTCTGAAGCATGTTCAAGTATCCGAATAAAGCCTTAATTAAGGTAACCATTATTAAAGAAGAAGCAGTATTGTGGTCAGTAATAATTTTAACACTTTCTTTAAGGTATGTTATAGATATTGCAAGCGTTGCATGTTCGCCGTCACGTGTCCTTGTTATGCCTATTTCATAAGTACGTGTACAGTAACGAAACATTGCCATTGCACCTTCAACGTCCCCTCTACACGTCATGCAGGTTACATAATCATCTCAGCTTCTCACGCATCCTTGGTAACACAATCACATTTAACACATCAGCACTACCGCAAGCCGTCCGCATGTGAAATGATCTTCCCGACATTATCGCCTGTGATAGTCGTTCTAACACGTTTTGGCAAAAGCTTGAGATGCATTTCTGTAATATAGAATCGTGAGATTGCTTTATTTGTTTAACTTTCGAGCTATTTTATGTTGTCAAATGTTGGCCTTTCTTTTCATCAGAAAGTTGTAATCTCTTGTTTTAAGTGCTGCTTACCTATTGAATTGTAAGTTTATGCTACACCTCATTATGCTATTATTATCAACTTGCATTGTATAGTTGCTCCTCACAAGTTTACTTCCACATTCATTGTAATCCCGCCTTTGCTCAATGCCTTCGGGCCTGTAAGGCATTTTTCAATAAATAAATAACAAATATAAAAGCGCTACTGTTCACGCCTATCTTATCCATATTGGTATCCTATCCTATCCATATTGGTAACTATCTTATCCATATTGGTAGTTATTTTGCCTTCTTTGTCCCTTAGTTTTTCTATGCACTAAGGGACAAAGAAGGCAAAATAACTACCAATATGGATAGGATAGTTAAAATAGCGGAGGAGTTTTACAGAGATCTGTACAGCAGCCGAGACAACCACGACCTTAAAACTATAAGAACTAGCAGTAACCCAAATTACACCCCACCAGTAATGATAGAAGAAGTCAGAAAAGCTTTGGAGAGCATGCAAAGGGGCAAAGCTGCTGGTGAGGATCAGGTAACATCAGATCTGCTGAAAGATGGAGGACAGATTGTGTTAGAAAAACTAGCCACCCTGTTTACGAGGTGTCTCCTGACGGGAAGAGTACCAGAGTCTTGGAAGAACGCTAACATCATCTTAATACATAAGAAAGGAGATGACAAGGACTTGAAGAATCACAGGCCGATCAGCTTGCTCTCTGTAGTATACAAGCTATTTACAAAGGTAATTGCTAACAGAGTAAAGAAAACATTAGAATTCAATCAACCAAAGGAACAAGCAGGATTTCGAACAGGCTACTCAACAATTGACCACATTCATACTATCAATCAGGTAATAGAGAAATGCTCAGAGTATAACCAACCACTATACATAGCCTTCATAGATTAGGAGAAGGCGTTTGATTCAGTAGAAATATCAGCCGTCATGCAAACACTGCGGAATCAGGGCGTAGATAAAGTATATATAAATATTCTGGAAGAAATCTACAGGGGATCAACTGCTACCATAGTGCTTCATAAAGAAAGCAACAGAATACCAATCAAGAAGGGTGTAAGGCAGGGAGACACAATTTCCCCAATGCTATTTACCGCGTGCTTACAGGAAGTTTTCAGAAGCCTAGAATGGGAACAGTTAGGGATAAGAGTCAATGGAGAATACCTTAGTAACCTGCGCTTCGCCGATGTCATTGCATTGCTGAGTAACTCGGGGGACGAATTGCAACTCATGATTACGAAGTTAGACAAGGAGAGCAGAAAAGTGGGTCTTAAAATTAATCTACAGAAAACGAAAGTAATGTACAACAACCTCGGAAAGGAGCAGCGCTTCGAGTCAGGTAATAGTGCACTTGAAGTTGTAAAAGACTATGTCTACTTAGGGCAGGTAATAACCGCAGAGCTGAACCACGAGATTGAAGTAACTAGAAGAATAAGAATGGGGTGGAGCACATTCGGCAAGCACTCTCAAATTATGACAGGTTAATTGCCACTATCCCTCAAGAGGAAGGTATATAACAGCTGTATCTTGCCGGTACTTAGCTATGGAGCAGAAACCTGGAGACTTACAAAGAGGGTTCAGCTTAAATTGAGGACGACGCAGCGAGCAATGGAAAGAAAAATGGTAGGTGTAACCTTAAGAGACAAGAAGAGAGCAGAGTGGATTAGAAAACAAACGGGGGTTAAGGATATCATAGCTGAAATCAAGAAGAAATGGACATGGGCAGGGCATGTAGCGCGTAGACAGGATAACCGCTGGTCATTAAGGGTAACTGACTGGATTCCCAGAGAAGGGAAGCGGGTTAGGGGGAGACAGAAGGTTAGGTGGGCAGATGAGATTAAGAAGTTTGCGGGTATAAATTGGCAGCAGCAAGCACAGGACCGGGTTAACTGGCGGAACATGGGAGAGGCCTTTGTCCTGCAGTGGACGTAGTCAGGCTGATGATGATGATGATGATGATGACTGTTCACGCCGAAGTAGTCATAACAGACTATAAACTAGGGGAGAAGGTTACGAGAGCGATGCGGGACAAAAGGATCGCTGCACAAGTACTCCTACGGCAAAACCGGTTTAAATGACGGATCGAGAGAAAACAATTACATCTGCTTAAAACCGAAAAAATAGTTGCTGCGATCATCGCGGCACTTGCGCGAGCACGCGAGAAGTGTTTAGTCGGCGAGCTGCGTTTCTCGCGGCGTCACACAGTCTTTTATTTACGGTTTATCCACCCGAGTTTCCGCGTTTTCGACGCTGTCGCGGCGAGCGCACACGCCTGCACTTCGCGTTTTCGCGCCTCGGAAAACGGGTGTTTTTGAGCTTGTCGACTTTAGAGGGAAAGAGGATACTGTCGTTGCAGCTGGTATAGGATGAATGCGAGGAAAATGAGGGGGGGGGAGATGCTTGATGTTTGTAAGGTGACATGGTGGCACATAACACGTCACTCACAGCCGTGACAAGGGTATCACGATAACGGAGTCACTTGACGATGCCAGCAGGCAGTGTTGTGTTCGCGGAGGTTGTTGAGATGTATACAGTGAAGTAAAAGTTCCCCGGCTAAGGTGGATTGCTGACAAGGGGGTTAGCGCTCCGACACGCCAACGCTTTTGATAAAGGTCTCGATAGGAGACATAATTATAACGCAACCTTTCGGTAAACCGATTACTACGGTTGGGGTTGAACGTCCCAAAACCATCATATTATTGCGAGAGATGCAATGGAGGAGGGCTCCAGAAACTACGACCACCTGCGGCAGGAGCATAGCGAGGGGGTGGCACAGTTAGCCTTCGTGATCCCCCCTCGAAATTTTTTTCGTCATGGCACGCAAAGCGAAAAATGACTATTTCAAAGGGGTGCCCTCCCCGAAATCAAGGAGGTCTCCCCCCCCCCCCCCCCCGCATTAATTTCTGCCAACGCCCCAGACCTGCAGTTCTTTAACGTGCACCTGAATCTAAATACACTTACCTCAAGCATTTAACCTGCATCGGCGATGCGGCCGCTACGGCCGGGATTTGATCCCGCCACCTACCGGTGAACATTCGAGCGCCATAGTTAATAGACCGCCATCACACGCAGGCCAGCGTCGTCGGCGTGCGCTAAGAGGTATCATGACTAGAGCGAAAAAATGAGCCTTGGTAGGGCTATAGCCTTTATTTATATTTTTCACTTTTAAACAACAGCTGGGTATACAATATCAATATTGGTAAGTTCCACATGTAGATTGTATAAAGCATATGAGATAGCATCAGGTGAAGACTAATGCAAAATAAATCTCTATATAATGAGTGCTATAGTAGTCACTTGACTTATGTATGCTTCTGGTCTACAACAGTATCTAAATACCAAACCTACTTCCTCCCGAGGCCGGAAGGCCATAAAAACCACATTCGTCATTATTTTTTTTTTCGTACGTGCCATTAAACAATAGTGAGTAAAAAAACTGGAGGCTGGTACACATGCAAACGATAGTTTTATTGCGTCAAAGATAACGAATCAGACATGATCTCTCGTCACTGAAATGTGATTCAATATAATCAAAAAGGACGCTGTTGGAGGAGATATTACCGATACGACGTTTTATGATTAGGCCTACTGGAGTGGAATCTGATATGCTTTCAACAAATAAGGTCACGCTCGCATTCTCAGGACACCATTAAAGATCAACATTTGGAAACACCGACCCTATTAGTGACATCGCAGGTGTTCAGCCCTCTCAATGAGATCGCGGGTAATTCACGCATTGCGAAGGCAATGCGGCGGAACGAACTTCTGTGCATCTTCAGCAAGCTTTAGCATCAAGTGGCAGCTTTGCTCTATTTTTATCGCTTCGTTGGGGTGTTATTTATTTAAGCTGCTGAATCGAACTGGTAAGTAATAGATGAATTTTTAATTGAACTGGACAAGGAGCCTCTTTCGGAAGAAAGAATCCTGCGCTGCCGACAGGACTTTATGTCGCAGAAGAAGGCTGTGAAGGCGCTCCTGCGCTTCTTGCGTTCAACCGGCCTGTCCAAACGACTGTGATCGGAACTCCCTGAATGTGTGCGCATGTGGTTTTTTTCTAATTTATTTTATATCTCTCTATATCTATCCTCTTTCGGACCCTTTTGCCCATCCCCGTACAGGGTAGCAAAGCAGTTCGTCGAGGTTAACCTCCCTGTCTCTTCCTTTTATTTATTTCTCTCTCTCTCTCTCTCTCTTAATTGTCACTTTCTAGATGTGTAGTTTTCTTTCGCGCGCGCCCCATGTGTGGTCGTTATAATGCTCCGTAGAGTGCTTCAGGTGTGCGTTTACGTTCGGCTATTTGTGCGAAGTCGTTGAGTGGCCAATATCACATCGTGCCTGAAATTCAGCATCTCTCACGTTAAGCCGTTTTCACGCAGCAAGCTTTGTACACCTGAACAGTCGATATTCTCATAAAAAGGAAGTGCAAGCGAGACGCCTGCATTAAAAAAAAAACAAAGAGACGAGACGAGCAGTTCAACTTGCTTCACAGCTGTTAAGGCTAAGCTTGCTGCCTCGCAGCTAAGTCGGTGGGTTATGCTCCAGTGGTACGGAGGACATAAGTAACCTTATCAGTTATAAAACAGTTATCTGTTATATATGTTATTACATAAATTTCGTTTGCCTCTGTACGCGTCTACTACTGCTAACATAAACATCGAAACAACAATCATATGTTTTTCATTGCCGACAGTGTAGAACATTGATAGCATGCGTGGCTTCTATTCGCATTGCATACAGATCATACGGTATATTTAACGTGTGACGGAAGGCAGCTTACCTCGACCTTTACTACGCAGTAATCTCGCAGACTTTAGAAAGGCATTTTGCGTCAAGTCGGACGTCATTGTCACCTGCAGCACGACTTATACACTGTGGTCTATAGATTTACGTATGTATGTATTTTCTAAACAAAGGTGCACACTATACCTAGCACCTACTTATTGATGCTGTGTCTCAAATTTTTGTTATTTTTGTTTTTCGATAAACATTCTTCACCAATATGAACGCAGCCACCAGATCAGTCTGGGTGGCTCATAAGGCCACTCACGCAAGAAGCGTTGCGTGAAAAATTGAGCAACGCTTCAAGTCTCTGACGCACGTATGGTGGAAGGGTGTTACGAACTCGTTAAAAACTTTTCTAAACACATCAAAAAGAAAAAGCATTAACCACCCGGGTATCGAGTATTGTAATTTAATATGCGGCTTCGCGCTCGCGGCTCATTCTTCCGTATGACTAGAAACTGGGAATGCCCTTCACGCGGTGAAGTCCGTGTAGAGGTGAAGAATACTTCCTTGCATGATTAGCCTTACGCTGTTAGGCGTATCTTGCGCAAAAGGAACAAAGAAATGATGTAGGCCGGTGGAAGATAATGGCATATAAAAAAAGGTGTGTGTGAAGATAAGCAACTGCAGTTATATTGTTCATTCCATTTATTATCTTAATTTGTTCCCTAATATATTCTGGCACGCAAATTCTCAATTATGAGAAGCGATGCAAATATAACATGATGCAGTGAGTGAACACTATTTCTTAACTTTCTTTAGCGAAAACTTTCTGATATGGTACATGCGGCTCGTAATAATCTTCAGCCATCTGAATACAAAAGTTGGAACAGTCTAAGGTTTTCTGTAGCACCTCATTTGCTTTGCACTTTAAGTACACATGTAAGTATTACGTTTGTTATTGGCTGCTTTAAAGAACCGTAGCTTACGCTTGAGCACCCATATTACCCACAGTTATTTCTTTATTCTGTTCAGATATGCAGCATTGCTCAGTTGTTGGCATTAAAAGCACTCAAAATTGTATAATCAGCTTATTCTTATTCCAACTGTACTGATCGACCCCTTGAGCGGCCCTTGAAAAAAAAAACAGTACACTTACATTTTTTTACATCTTCGCGATATCAAAAGTTCACGTTTCCGCCAGAGGTTTTACAACGTTTGAAGGCCGTAAAAGAAAACTTTGTTTCTATAGCCGGGTCCCGGCCTTTCGAGGTTTTCCGTGGGTCGAGACCACTAGACTCTAGCACGCCTGAGTGATTGTACGTAGTGGTCGGCGTAAAAAATAGCACGTAATTAGCTACGTTCAAACGAGCAGCGATAAGCTGCGGGAAGGATTTTACTGGTGTTACCCTATTCCTGAAAGGCTATCGGAAAAATTCTTGAAAGTCCACTGCCCATAACCTTCCTTCTTTTAGCTTTCCTTTTTTAAACACTGCATCACGTACGGGGAAGCTGATGGCCCTATTCGCCAACGACCGAGAGGGGTTTCAGCACCCAGGAATGAGAGGTGAGTTGACACTTTTCGCCCGAGATCACCGTAACACTTTGATCATCCTATCACACAAAGAGAGAGTGAGAAATCTATGCGATAGGATGATGAAGCGAGATTGATATGTATATAGTTTAAATCATGGCTAATGCTTCGAATTGGCGCAGGCCTGCATGTTAGTGAATCGAAGACAGCTTCTGTAGCGACCGCAGGAGACTACCTCGTAAAGATGCACATGGACGTTTAAATGCAGAGGACGATAACATCTTGCTAGAACTCCTCGCCACCACCTAGCCTCCTTACCAGTGGACAGATCACGCACCTCTTTTTTTTTCCTTTCAAACGGCTGCCGCATATCACGAGTATTTGCCAATATGCTTCTCACCCGGCCCGAAGCCTTCAATTCCTTCGTGGTGCCTGACTCAGCCTAGCATTAGCTTGGTGATATCTGACATCCGTAAAAGCAGTATGTCATCACCGGCTCCCAAACAGCTCGCCTTGCTCCTGCTGTATGAGAATAACCGAAGCTCAACGCACGTATACACCAAGGGCTCTGTTATGTCAAACAGCTCAACCACCGCCGTCGTTATACCTGTGAAAGCCGTAAAATCAAATTTCAGACGTCTTTCAAATCAAAATTTAGACGACATCAACAGCAGCGGAGCTCGCTGTGCTACGTGTCGCATAACACGTCACTACTGATGAACGGGCACAAAAATGGGTGATCTTCAGGGACTCAAAGGCGGCACTGCAATCCATTCTGTCACCGCTATGCCGCGGCCCACACAAGCAGCTGGTATTTTAGATTGCAGAACATGCCCATCGTTTACTCAAAAAAGGAAGTGAAATTACTTTTCAATGGCTCCCATGTCACTGTGAGAAAATCGGCGATGAACGGGCCTATTAAGCGGCCCCTTCAGCCCACACAGAAAATAGTCACATATTAATACCGCTCACGAGGACTGACGCTGCACGGAAGCTCCGCGTGCTTGCTTGCCAATCAACCACGTCCCAGCGGAACGAGCAGCATTTCAAGCACGCACGGCTGTATTTCTTGGATACAACCCTGAGTCTCCGAATTCCTCTAGGATTTCGCCGATGTGACGCTACGCTTTTCTGTAGGTTATGGTCGGGTGTCGCATTTACGCACGCCTCTACGCGTTTCGCACAGGAGTGGCTGACACAGCAGCATGTGACCACTGAGGCAGTGTTGAAACGATTGAACATATTCTGCGCCAGTGTTCACGATAATGTTTTCAGGGGCAGGTGCCTTGCCATACGTTTGAGAAACTAGACTACTGAACTCTTTCGGAAGAAGAAATCCTGCACCATCAACCGGACCTAACGTTTCAAAAAAACGCTGTGCAAGTGCTATGCTTTCTGCGTGGCCTCTCAGAACGTCTTTGATCGGAACGTTCTGTGTGTGCGTGTTTGTGTGTTTCTTTTTTTCGGTTTTATTTATTTCTGTTATCTGTACAACCCCTATTTCCCGACTCCACGCAAGGTAGCAAACCAGTTACATTTATGAAGCTAACCGTCTAGGGTTTTCTCTTCATCCATTTCTCTCTCTCTTACGATTAAATGACATCGTTGTGATATTGCGCTATTTTCATGTGCGGTACGCTTTCATTATGTTTATGCTGGGCCGCGAGGGGTGCACCTTCTGGTCACCTGGTTCCGGATTCAGTTCCTAGTCGAAGAGTTGAGACATTTGTATTACATCCCCTTTACTGCCATATATATACAATGCGTTATTCGTACTTCATTGAGCTTTATTCCTCAAACTATAAACTTAAACGGCCCCTAAACCACCCGGGACGAAATCGTACATAGGCAAAAATTAGGTGCATGCATTAAAACAGTGGTCGGCAACCTGCGGTCCTCGAGGAAGTATTATGCGTTCCCCGGCCCAATTTTAGAACCTATTTATTTCCCCTTATCGATTTCTAACTTGGAGTCGACATGACATTTTGCACCTCCAGTAGTTTTAGAAACTACTGCCATAGAAGCATCACTTCCGTTTGGCATCGCGCCCAGTCTTCAGACCTTGCTAACGTTTGACCAATATACAGTGAAAAATTAGGCAGTGTTGTGCCTTATTGTTTGTCGGCCTAATGTACTCTTAGCCTGCAAAGCCTGCAAGGGCTGCCGTTGGCCCCCCATTTTGTGGGCTTCATGCAATTTGACCTTCCGACTCAAAACGCTACTGACTACTGGTCTTTTAAGGCCTTCTTAAAGCGAGAGCTTTACTGGCTTATTCAAGCAAGTTTGCTGTGTTAATTTGCTTCGCCCTGAAGCGATGAGCGCATATGCCTTGGTACGATCCTCGTCCAGCGCCACTGCTGTTCCGACGGCTGCTAGGATTACAAATGGTGCCTTATCAGTCTTGTCCACGTAATTAATTGTGTGTCTCGCCGATATCTGCCACGTCAGGTCAGCAGTCAAGGATTCTTTTCAGCTGTTGATTCAGGTTTGCCACTGATTGCTACATTTCACCATATTAACGAAATTTAGTGGCCCGTGGTGACCTGAAAATATTGGTAGCAACTTGAGGAATTATTGCCGATTCTTCGCATACGTTGAGAGTGAGCTATACTTTCTATGTTTAGCCTCTTTCCAACAAATGAGTGAGCACATTTCTTCTCTTCTTTTTTTCTTTGTTTTAAACCCAACCACTAGTAGAAGGTGCCCTTTACACACAATAAGGTACAGCTGTCCAGTTTTTTGTATGTATTTCCATAATTCATCTAGATCCCGAAGGCAGTCATGCGTCCACCAGCAACCTCCCAGCAAAATGTAAGGCTTGGGACTGCATTACGTGCCGCGAGTCGGTGGTGTTAGACCAAGTTTTTTAGGTTCTTTAGGCCTCTTCAACTTTTCGCTGTTGAAGTAACTATGCGACGGCTAGGCTGCATGTTTCGACCACAGCTCCAACTGTTATAAATAGTTTGTCGACTTCTTCGCTGCTGCAGTGCCTCCTAATTTAGTACTTAGCGCTGAACTTTGGTAATAACGCAATAGCCGGACCCACGAGGAAGTCATCTGCTATTTTCAGCCTTCAGAAACCATTTCAGTGGCATCGAAAGGCGCCAATAAAATTTCGAGGCTATTCATGGTGCTGTATTCTACGCGCCTCTACATATTTTGCCATTTTTATCACACGCCATTATGCATATATGGAGGTTTGACGTTCTGGTGCAAAATTAAAAAAAAACGTTATGACTTATGGAAACCGTTTGCTCTTTGTTTGTTCACATTGGCTCTAAAGTTAGTCGCGACACCAGCCGGGGAGCCCTGGATGAGCGATGGAAGGAAGAAGTGAGGAAGCTGGTCTTTCTGTGCTAAAGTAGTTTGCTTGGTCCCAGTGGAGAAAGCGGCAATCTGCGTCGCACCATACTGCGGATGTGGCTCGCCTTGTTAACGAGTTTGAAAGCAAGCGACAATGATTGGCCGAGGAAGTGGCGTTGCGAGCAGAGAAGCATCCACGGGAACGCGTTCGCAAATGCCAACGCCCGCTTTCGGTGGGAGTTTCTCCAGTAGCACAAGCTTGTCCACACGTTTCAGCTTCGTTCGTTAGCTATCTCTATGAAGTGCTTGTGCAGCGATGTCTTTTTACAGCCACCACTAAGCTAGTTAAGATATGCGTCGCTTTGCAGAGACGGAATGAGCAGCAGGCCGACAATACAAAGCACGTTGACATTAGAGTAGTGAAACATGCCAATTAATTTATTGTCATACTAGTCTAGTTTCTAAAGTTGTTTTTTCAGCTTCGACTGGTCTTAAGTGAGTAGCCGAACCATCTTATTGTAGAGAAATTAAGGTGGCATGAAAGGTCGTCTACTGGAGGATCGCCATTTATTGTTTTGAATGGTCGAGATCGCAAATTAGTTTCGAAATTAGATTGCGTTGTTCTACCCAGATAGATAAACGAAGAAAGACGTATAATGATTGAGACTTCGTATATGAAAGTAAAAGAAGCCTGTGCCTCAATCAAATTCCATTTTGAAATAATGGAATATCTATGCAGTTATCTCTCGCATGATACCACACATTTCGCCAATTGACTCGTAGTTAACAATCATGTGGACGTACGTTTTGGGGCTACCTCGTTTTCCACCAAGGTGACCACTGCGATCCCGTTGGCTTATTTTTCGCCCCTTGTGTTGTCTCGTTCAGTCCCGCTGTATCCTTGTTTGCATGCGTGCAATTTCAGAATCAATACGTACCAGCCTGCTCAACGTTTACTTTTTTTAAACTTCTGAAAGCTATTGATATTATCTTTGGATTAAAAGACATGATGTAACCAAGCATAAAACTTGCCTTATTTCCTCAACTGTGTCTAAATACCTTACGTTTGTCAGGTACATAACTCAAGCTTGCAGAATGCACCAGAACGAGAACGATGTCATTTGGAGATCGTGAACTTAGCAAAGCCGATATGTTGTCGGCACTATGAGCAGTGTGCGGAATTGTGTAGATGACGAGGAGTGGTGATATCATCATCAAGATCAGAGAAGTGTTTGGAATAAAGAAGGGGTGGACGGGTGGGCTTCACCAATGGCGCGGCGGCTCGTCCTTTTATCAACATTTTGGTGCCAAAATCCGGGAGGAAAGACCTTCGGAGGTTTGATGAAGCGGACTTCACGAAGTTCGAGCGCTCCAAGCACCACGAAGTCTCAAGCGATGTCTAGGTAACATGCTTCTTGATCTGGTTCTCGGGAACGGTTTGGCTTCGCACATCAGCTTCAACCAACGGTGGCTTCACAAAAGTCCTCGAGGCTGTGACTGCGGTCAAAATTCATGAAGGTTCTCGGCTGAACAAGAGAAAAAATGGAAAGTAAGCGGCAGTGTCATGGCGAGAAGAATTGTATGCAAATGTCGCGTATGGCAAAACAAGGTCTTGGTCAGAGTGGTTGGAAGAAACATATTTCGTAAGCATGTCTGTGAGTGTTCGATTCAGACGCTCCACGAGTCCATTTGTCTGCGGGTGGTACGACGTAGTGAGCTTGTGCCTCGTTTCACTTGACTGAAGGATATCGGCTATAACCTTTGATAGGAAGGTGCTGCTACAGTCTGTAAGCAGCTGGCGTGGAGCTCCATGTTTCAAGATCACGTCGTGTAGGAGGAAGTCGGCGACATCTGTGTCGCAGCTTGTTGGACGTGCTTGTGGTGGCGTAGCGCGTGGCATAGTCTGTGGCCCCAGCTATCAACCTGTTGCCAGAAGAAGACAAGAGAAAAGTGCCCAGGAGGTCTAATCCAACGCTGAAGGAAGGTTCTGACGAATTGTCAAGTGGTTGAAAATGTCCGGCGGGAAGCGGCGCTGAAATTCATCTCAAGCCGCAACGTATCTTCTGAGTGAGCGTGAAATCCCTGGCCAAAAGAAGCGTTGGCAAATCCGTTCGTAAGTGCGTGACACACCAAGGTGACCGGAGGTTGGAAGGTCATGGAGTTCGTGGAGTATTGCCGAGTGAAGGTGTTTTGGAATGACGAGCAGCTGGGCTGGTCCATCTGGGTAGAAGTTCTGGCGGTATAGGACACCGTCGTGGAGGACGAATGAGCGATGGGACCTGTCGGAAAATGGTGATTCGAGATGTTCGATTATACCACGCAAGGATGTATCATGGCGTCGGTCTTCACCGATGCGGGTCTGTTGCGAAACGGAGAAGACGGAAGTATCACTGTCGGTGTCAGGGATGGTGGTCAATTCAACGACCGGGTAGCGGGAGAGGCAGCTTGCGTGCTGATGTAGGCGTTCCTACATGTACGTGACTGTATAGGTATATTTTTGTGATTGCAGAGCCAAGCGCCCATGCCGGCCAGTAGGATCCTTCAGTGAGGAAAGCCAACATAGCGCATGGTGGTCCGTTATTACAGAGAAATTCGTCCCATACAAATATGGGTGGACCTTTGTGACTGCCCAAACAAGAGAAAGACATTCACGCGCTGTTATTGAATAGTTGCGCTCGGCAGCTGTGAGAAGGTGGCTAGCGTAGGCGATACCTCAGTCTTGCTCCCGCTGGCTTTGGGCTAGGACGGCTCCAGTCCCGTCACCACTCGCAATGGTTCGGACTTCTGTCGGAGCGGACGGGTCAAAGTGGGCCATTATAAGTGGAGTCGTGAGGAGGGTGATGAGGTGAGAAAAAGCGGCAGCTTGAGCGGAAGCCCACGTAAAAGTCATGTCTCGGTGAGTGGTCCAGCGGTTGTTGCAAAATCTTTGACTAGCCTTCTAAAATAGCAACAAAGTCGTACAAAACTTCGGACGTCCTTGACAGACTGGGGTACAGGAAAGCTCATGACGGCACGAATTTTATCCGGGTCAGGCTGCATACCTGATGCGTCGACAAGGTGGCCCAACACCGTAATCTGCTGGCGGCCGAAGTGACATTACGACGAGTTTAGTTGAAAGCCAGCAGTGCCGAAGATGTCGTGAACTGCTGACAAACGCTGAACGTGTGTCCCAAATGTAGGCGAATATACAAGGACATCGTCCAGGTAGTACAGGCATGTTGACCACTTGAACCCTTGCAATAGCGAGACCATCATACGCTCAAACGTGGCTGGGGCGATGCATAGCCCAAACGGCATCACTTTGAACTGGTATAGGCCGTCGGGAGTTACAAACGCATCTTTTCGTGTTCTTTCTCGTCCACCGCAATCTGCCAATAGCCAGAACGAAGGTCAATTGAAGAAAAGTATCGCGCGCCAAGAAGACAATTGAGGGCGTCATCAATTCGGGGCAAAAGATAAACGTCCTTTTTCGTGATTCGATTAAGATAGCGGTAATCAACGCAGAAGCGCCACGTGTTCTCTTTCTTTTTAACGAGCACAACAGGAGATGCCCAGGGGTTTGAGGAAGGTTCAATAACTCTTTTGGCTTTTTGGCTAGCATCTTGTTGAATTCTTCTTGAATTACCTTACGCTTTGTGGCAGACACCCGGTATGGTCGGTGGTGCATGGGAGGAGAATCAGCAGTAATGATGCGGTGCTTCACGAGGAAAGTCTGACCGAATGGACTGCTGTCGATGTCAAATATGTCGCGGTAGGAAGCCGGAAGGTGGCATAAGGCGTCAGGTTTTTCAGGTTTGAGTTTCGGGTCGATCATGGAGCGCAAGGCCGCATCGAGAGATGTGGTATCCTGCGGGCCACATGGAAGATCAGGGCATGCGTCTTCCACAAAATCGGTGACGTGGGCCTCTATTAAGGGTCAAAGCGTGGCGACTGAAATTACGTGTGGTCGTAGTTGCTGCGTGTAACCGAAATTGATAATGGGCAGACATGTTCGGTTAGAGGCCATGGTTACGACGGCGTGTGGCACAGTGATGCCGCGCGCCAGGAGAATATGACGAATAGACATGAAGACATAATCACCATGAATAATGGGTGAACTTGCTGCCGATTCAATGAATTTGAGGGCTTTTGGTGGTATCCGACAGATGTCTGCGGTACAGAGGCTTTTCGGGAGCTCGGGGCGAGAATTTGGAAGAAGATCAAGTTTTAAACAGAGAGTTCTGGCGGAGCAGTCCATCAGCACAGAATGTGTTGATAAGAAGTTCATCCCAAAGATGAGGTCATGAGGGTAATTGCCGAGCATGGTAAATAAAACAGGAACATGGCGGCCGGCAAGTCTAATACGAGCGGTACACATTTCAATGACGACCATAATTCCACCATCGGCGACACGGACGGCTTGTGTTGCGGTAGGCGTGAGTACTTTTTTTGGCGGAGACAGAGACGAGCACTCACCTGAGCTCCAGTGACAACTATAGCAGTCAAGGAAAGACCATCCACATGCACTTCCAGCAAGTTATTATTAGTGAAGAGCGTCAAAGGAGGATTTGGGTCAGTCGCACTTGATGCAGCACTACTTGCAGGAGCTGCATAATCTAGTTTTCCGTTCGCGAAGATCCATAGTTAGTCGGCGATGGATAGCGGCGGTTCTGGGTGACGAAGAATGGCGGCGTTGCGGTGACGGTGAACGAGTGGTAGATCGGCTGTTAGGTGCGTCGTAAGCAGTATACTCACGGCTGGGCGAATACTGACGGGGGTCGACAGATGAGGAGAAGAAGAAAATTGGCTCCAATGAAGGGCGTCCAAGTGCTGTATCATTAGTGGGAGACATGGCCAACTCGGGGTCAGCAGAAGCAGATTGGCTTGTCGTTTGCTGTTCTCCATGCCGTCGAATCGCGGGATCTGGGCAGAAAATATGGGTCATGGCGTGGTGCATTCATTGTCATTGGTCTGTAGTCCTGTCGAAAGACAGAGCAGGTGACAGAAAAGCCAAGGTTGGCGATTTCTTGCCCCACGACTGCCTCAATAAGTGACACCACCGGAGGTGTTTGCATGGTGCTCTGGTCGAGTGGAAGTGGAGAAAACAGGGCTGGACGGGCCGCCTTAAGCTCGCGCCGAAAGACGCGTGTAACATTCTCGTGCAAGGGTGGTGTGGCACCGAGATCAGTGTAGGTTGATGTGACAGCCGTGTATGGGAGACGCGAAAATTGAGGCAGAACTCGGCGGTTTTCGGCCATCTCGAAGCGGCGGCATTCCTTAATTATGAGATCTACGGTTGTTACGTTGTTCTACACAAGCAAGTTGAAAGCGTCGTCCACGATTCTCTTCAGTATGTGGCCCACCTTGTCGCTCTCGGTCATTTGCTTGTCCTCTTTGCGGCACAACGCGAGCACGTCCTGTATGTACGAGACATACGACTTGGTTGATGACCGTACACGTGTGGCGAGTTCTTGTCGCGTGGCCATTTGTCGACTCGATGGGTCCCGAAAAATGTCGCGTAGTCGTTCCTTGAAGATGTCCCAGCTGGTGAACTCGGCCTCAAAAGCGTCGAACCATACACGTGGGGAGCCATCCAAGTAAAAGATTACGTTGGCGAGCATCATGGTAGGGTCCCACCGGTTAGTCAGGCTAACGCGCTCGTATATGCGGAGCCAGTAGTCGACGTCAAGGCCAGGCTGGGTGGAGAGAGAGAGAAACGAGAAAATAAGGAAGGCAGGGAGGTTAACCAGATTCTAGTATCCGGTATGCTATCCTACACTGGGTTGAAAGAGAAAGGGAGAGTTGAAAAATAAGTAAGAGAAAAACACCGACAGACACGCACACACAAAATCAGTCCACTCAAAGGCGTTCCGGCAGGCCAGCAGTTCGTAAGAAGCCCATTAGCGCTTGCACGGCTTTCTTCTGTAACGATGAGTCATGACGATGGCGCAGTATACTTTCTTCTGACAGCGGCTGGTCATCTAACCTGTTTAGTTTATTAGAAAGGTGTTGTCTTTCCAGGTTGTATTTCGGGCAATCACACAGGATATGTCGAATTGTTTCTTTATCTCCGCAGTGTGCACAGTCGGCGGTGTCGGCCATACCTATGCGGAACGCATACGCACGGGTAAACGCGACTCCCAACCATAGTCTGCACAGAGCAGTAGCGTCGCCTCGTCGAATTTTCGTTGGAAGCTGTATGCTAACGTTGGATCAAGGGATCGTAATCTTGCATGCGTAAGGAGAAGCTCATTCCGAAGAGCCATAGAGCGTTGGCGAGCAAGCATGCGGAGCCTCCTAGCAGCGTCCGTCCTTGAGAGAGGTATCGACTGGTTTTTGTCTTCTGTATGAGCTGAACGGGCAGCTTGACCAGCTCATTCGTTGCCGATAATTCCACAGTGCCTTGACAACCACTCAAGTCTAACGTGGTGTCTTTCTCTGTTATATGGTGTAGCGTTTCTGCTATTTCAAACACCAACTGCTCATCTGGACCACGGCGTATATTAGACAGAAGTGACTGCAGTGCCGCCTTGCAGTCGCAGAAAATTATCCACCATTGCGTGCTTTGGTCGTTAATGAAACGCAGCGCAGCGCAAAGCGCTGCAAGCTCTGCGGCCGTTGTTGTGGTTGCATGAGCTGTCCTGAATTTGATGGTTGTGGCGTGCGTTGGAATAACGACCACCGCAGTTGAGCTGTTTGGCAGGACGGAGCCGTCGGTGTAGACGTGGGTGCAGTCGTGGTACTTCTCGTACAGCAGAAGTGAGGCGAGCTGCTTGAGGGCTGGTATTGAAAAATCTCGTTTTTTCTGGATGCCTGGTATTGTCAGGTTGATGACTGGCTGTTTGAGGAGAATGTACCGGGATCATGCGGGTGGGACATCGCAAGGTAAGTAGTAGCTTGTGCTCCAGCTGAAGGCTGTGACGGGTTGTTATCATTGGAAGCCATGGCCAGAGGCTGGATGACGCGGCCACTGCGATGCTTCGTAGTGAGGACGGGGAACGTTACACCTCCATCAAATATGCTACGGAAGAGAAGAGACGCAGTATCTACAAGGCTGTGGATGAAATACATTTCAAACCGCCAGCAGCGTGTATATATCTTAAGGTCGACATTTTTAAGGTCGCACTATTTTAAGGTCGACGTCACATATTCCACCTCAAGTGAGGCTAGACTTCACGTCCCGAAGAAACATCGATTCTATTAGGCATCAACATATTTGCACAGCGCAAGACTACGAGTAGCTACGACGTAACTACAGAAGAAGAGGCAAAAACAAAAAGAGCGCTCTTGTCAAGTTTTATTAGGCATAAGCTATAATTTAACCCAAATGTGACCAAGACTGAGGCAGTCTTGTGCCTTATTGTCGATTCGCAGAATTTTCTTCTTCTTAGCTTGTGAGCTTTGAGCTGGCGAGCGCAGTCGCCCAGGAGGAGTGCGAGGGTGCAGGATTAGGGCGGGAACCCGTTGCTTGTGGAAATCGCTATGCAGTGATACAGCGTGAGCTTCGTTCCAATATTAGTGCAGTATGAGGGACATAGTGTTGGGTGAAGTATATAAAGGGTATAAAGGGAAATGAATGAATTGGACAGAACCTGCGGCCAGGCAACAGCGTCCTTTTGGTTGAGTGATTTATGTGGTGGTAGGAAGCTACTCAGCGCGATGCGTTAACGAGCTCGGCCGTGCCGCTCATCCCATCCATTTCAATAACGGCGAGCTATATTTATGCAAAATTTACCAAATGGACTTAAAAAAGACACTCTGAAACAAAGCTTGTATACCTCGCTTGTATAGTTATGCAGTACGAAAAATGAGTAGCTTTTTCAGAACTAAAAATTTACTTTATATTGACCGCTGAATAATGGCCAATGCCCCATGGTGGGTGGGAGCCATATATCAAGCACACAAGCAAGCAAGCTTTTCTCATCAACTAGCTGCTTCCGGCGTCGACGCCGACTCTGCATGTCTGGGGCAATCTGAGGTGGATGTTTTGGTGAAGTGCATTAAAACTGTACTTTTCGCTACCGTCTCCGGTATCGTGAAAATCAACTAACGCCAAGAAAAGGAACACCCGACAGACACCGGCGAAAACGCTGTATCTAGTTCGAACTTGTGATGGCACTGCGTATTGTACGGACACTTGCGGATCAGCTCCAACGGAATGCTATCTGTGCTGAAGCGAGGTGGGCTCGCGTATGTGCCCAGACACAAGCAGGACGTTCTGCTGCACGTTCGAGAAATGCTTCAACTCAACGCACTTTTGGTCGTGTTGAGTGCATTTCATATGGTTCCTAAATCACCCAGTCTTAGTTCGTATAACAGTCCGATGCCTTGCTATTGATTCATTGCTCCGGCGTTACGCCGAAGCGATTTTTTCGAAACAATGGCGTTGTAGCGAAGTTACATGGCATTGCTCATCGAAAGAATTCCCTCTCTCGTTTTTCTCGTTACTTCGCTATGGTCTTTTTGTTAGGTTGTCTCTCCTGCTTGTAGAGTGCTCTTCCTCACTATCTGAAGAGGAGGAATGTGAGCGTTCTTACACGTGACAGGAGAAACGGGTTAGTTTTTTGAGTGACATGAAGAGAAGCGCATGTTGACGTCACAGCGAACGCTGGAGATTATCGACAGGCCTTTAGAGGAGAGGTACTTGTTTCGTGGGATTGATGGAGCTCCCGCGGCCCCTAGTGTTTCTGCGCTTGCCAATGTTGATAATAGCGGTATTCTCAACTCGACGTGTGCATTCGCTTAAAATGTTAAAATGTTATCATAGGTGCCTTAAGAGCTCTTAGAGGATGACAAAAATTGACGTGTCACCTATTGTGTTGTTGATTTTGTTGTGCATGTGCCGAGATGCGCCGAGTTAAGCAGATCACATTCATATTTGCTTCAGGCCACAAAGCTGGGGGATCAGCGTAAAGGCAAGGAAAGTCAGACAAAAATATTAAATAATAATATTACTGTGCTACGTAGTTTTTACTCTGATTATAGTTTATTGTTGTGGAAATGCACTATTTATTAATATGATTAAAACCGAACAACATTTCTCAATGTTCTCTCGACGTAAAGGTGTTTTCAGTTATTATGGGCTTTTGACAGATAGATAGATAGATAGATAGATAGATAGATAGATAGATAGATAGATAGATAGATAGATAGATAGATAGATAGATAGATAGATAGATAGATAGATAGATAGATAGATAGATAGATAGATAGATAGATAGATAGATAGATAGATAGATAGATAGATAGATAGATAGATAGATAGATAGATAGATAGATAGATAGGTGTTTTTGTCTGAATCTGTAGACTTCCAGCCCAGCCTCCTAGATTTCTCTTGCCTGCCGGATTATTGGTGGTCACTTGAGGAACTGCCGTCGTCGAAACTATGGTGGTGGCGCCACTTAAGTAGGGGTGCCTTCAAGTTTTTACGTTTTTGGAGCTTATATGCTACAAAAATTACGTAAAAGGTTTTAAAAAGGCGTAAACGTAATTATAATTAGCCCTACGTAAGTGACGCCACCCTAAATGACAGGCGTTTCGCTCATTCAGCAGGCAACCCCTTCAATACAAAACATAGCCTTCGAAATCAGCAAACACCGAAATTGCTGATCTCAATGGCCAAATACAAGAACCCTTACCCCTACGTAGGTAGTAACGCCATAGATGACGGGTGTTTCGCGCTCATCCGGCAGGCAAGGGAAATCTAGGAGGCTGTCCTTCCAGACAATCTCACTGCGGCGTCCACGTTAAGCCCAAAACATATCGTGACCGAATTTGCGGCCGGCTATAAAAAAAATGCAAAGTACAAGCTTCCAGCAAACCGACACTGCCACCCAGAATCAGCTAAAGAAGTAATGGCGCAGCCGCTAAAGACGCAATCTCTCTCAAAGAAAAGGTTAAAGTTTGAGAAGTAACAAGGGCCAGCTGGGGCAAAAAGAACGTGGGATGAAAGCCGCCACTTATCTTCCACCTCGCGGCAGCTCACCCGATTCCTGGATATTAAAGACAAAGAATAAGAAAGAAAAAACTTGCCATGAAGAAAATACGAAGAATGAACTCGTGATGAGCACCTCAGAAGTAATGTAGTACACAAAATGAAATGAGAGAGGATAAGCGCTGAGTGTGAGAGGCAAACTGTAGCCCCAACGCTTGTGGGATAAGACCAATACAGGAAAGAAAAAAAATGGGTGGTTGCGGCCACTTTTGTTCATGACTATAAAGTGGTGAGTAACAAGGAGAGCGACACCGAAAGAGAATACATAGCTCGGAACTACTTTTAAAAAAATAACGCCCACCCAGACGGTGGTGCATGTGCCTTTTTTGTGTGTGAGGGGGGGATGTTTACTTTAGCAATTTCTTTGAGCTCTGTGTGATGTGTGGCTTAGCTGCGGCTGACCGAAAAGCAATGGACCCCCATGAATGGGTGAATGCGTGGTGGTGGTGGTAAAAACATTCATTTCAAAAAACGTTTACTAGAAAGTGCCGACGTGGTGCATCGGCGTGCTAGGGTGGCCAGACCCTAATCCGGGACGCCAGTAGAGCTGGAAGCTGCCCGTGCGCGCTTCACCAAGGAGCGTTGCGCACCCAAGGTAGAGCAACCGAGCAGGTGCTCCTCCCAAGCCTCTCTAGTTGGGATAGGAAAAGGAGATGAGAAAGAGACAGGATTAACTGGACACAATGATACGACGTGATATGTGTCGGCGAGGGCATGACAGGTTGAGCAGGTGCCATTGATTTCCGGCAAAAAGTGCCTGGCGACGGCCGGACTGATAAAGGTGTTCGTCTGCAGGCGGCGTAGCAGTCGTTCGTCCGCTTTCTCCAGACCGCGTTCGGAGTCCGGGTAGAGGCGGCGCTGAGCCCGGTATTAAGCCGAAATTTCACGAAACCGTGTGAGGTTGGTGTTGCCACATTCCTTCTCGGGACATGGAGGGGCGACGGCTCGGATAAGAGAAGCGCGGGCACCGGCATTCGCCACCTCGTGGCCGGGCAGGCCCGAGTGGCCTGGGGTCAAGACTATACGAATGGGATGAGGGTTAAAGCACCAAGAGGCTGCCTGAAGTAGGCGAGCCGCCAGCGGGGCATTGGAACCCTGAAGGTAGTGAGAACAGGCCGAGCGCGAGTCCGTCAGGATGGTGCGTGAGGCAGGGTGAGAGGCGGCCAAGGCTATGGCCACCTCTTCAGCGTGCATTACTGTGTCTGCTCGAAAGGAGAGGCCATCTACGTGTTTGCCCTCTGTAATCACGGCAGCCGTGAAGTGACCCGAGGGGGAGGGACCCGAGACGTCCACGTAGATAACACCAGGACGATAGGAGTGTCGCGTATGAAGGGCCGCGGCGCGTGCTAGTCTACGGCCAGGATGGAGGTCGGGGTTCATATTACGAGGTAGAGGTTCTACCCATAGCTTTTGACGCCAGACCTCTGGTACCGGCTGCAGAGGGTCTTGGTAAGATATCGGGTCAAGGCCAAGTCTGTGTAGAAGACGGTGCCCTGAGGGCATCTGCGACAGTCGATTGATTTGGCTAATGCAATGAGCGTCGTGCATCTCCGCAAAGGTGTTGTGTTCTCCCAGAGCCACGAATCGGCTTTTGGAGGTTGCAATAGGTAGGTCCAGAGCGCGTTTATATACTGAACGAAGAAGGACGTCCAACTAGTTCTCGTGTCGACGACGCAGGTGAAGGTAAGGCGAGGCGTAGAGAACGCGACTGATCACAAACGCGTGGGCCAATCGGAGAGACTGAGACCCGCAGAGGCCGCCGCGCTTGGTAGATACCCGCCGTATCATGCGGCTCACATGTTCGCTGGTGCATCTGAGGCCTGTTATTGTGTCATTGGGATCCAAGGACGATGTGAGGTGAAGCCCAAGAATCCGAATATTTTGAACTGATGGGACGGGCCCAGACGGAAGCAATAATTTGAGATGGCGGTAGCGGAGAGACTGAAAGAAGAGCCCATTTAGCTGGACAGCACTCCAGGCCGCATGAGCCAACGTAGATCTCCACCAGAAGGGCAGCCTTTTGCAGGCGTTCATCGATTTGCGCTAAGGAGCCGGTGTTGGTCCAGAATGTGATATTGTCCGCATATAGTGCGTGTTGTATTTCTCGACCTCGCTTAGAAGAGAGGGGAAGTTCATGATCGCCAGGTTAAAAAGCAGAGGAGACAGGACTGCCCTTGAGGTGTACCCCGAGTGCCTAATAAGTACGGGCCGTGTTTAGTAGAATTGAGGTGAATGAAGGCGGTGCGATGTGATAGAAAGGCGCGAATGTAGTTGAAAGTCTTCTGCCCACAGCTTGTGGTAAACAGGTTAGTGAGTATAGTGAATGCACGGCTGTTTGTTTATAGGTGGAGATGAAAGACATGGACGTTAAAGACACCGCCTGCTGCAGCTGGCGCCACCGCCGCTTGACGGTGACACCGGAACTGGTTACAGGAAATACACGATTGGTGATTTTGATGATGGAAGCAACAGGCTAGCTGGGTGTGGAATGCAACGATGTTTTCAAGCAACAAAGGCGTTGCTGCGGTAACGCGTGATACGACTTGACCGAGATTATAGGACGTGAAAGTGGCCGTCGGCTTCGATGAAATCAACAGTTTTAGTTAGTGAATGAGTGTATGAGTGAGTGAGTAAGCGAGCGAGTTTGTGAATGAACGAGCGGATCAGTGAATGAGTCAGTAAGTGAGTGAGTGATTGAATGAGCGGGTGAGTGAGCGAACGACCATGTGTATGAGTGAGTGAGTGAGTGAGTAAGCGAACGACCGTGTGTATGAGTGAGTGAGTGATTGAATGATTGGGTGAGTGAGCGAATGACCACATGTATGAGTGAGTGAGTGAGTAAGCGAACAACCGTGTGTATGAGTGAGTGAGTGAACGACCATGTGTATCGGTGAATGAGTGAGTGAATGAGTGAGACTTTGGCTGTAATGCTTGTAGCCTTTCAGAACAGTTCAATAAGTCGCCTGCATTGGGTAAGTGAGCGAATGACCATATGTATGAGTGAGTGAGTGAGTGAGTGAGTGGGCGAACGACCATGTGTATGAGTGAGTGAGTGAGTGAACGAGTGGGTGAGTGAGTGAACGACCATGTGTATGGGCGAGTGAGTGAGTGAATGAGTGAGACTTTGGCTGTAATGCTTGTAGCCTTTCAGAGCAGTTCAATAAGTCACCTGCATTGAGGTTCCCTCGCAAGACACGTGGCCGTCAGAGCTCAAAACTGGGATAGCATGATTCATTTTAGCCACTAGTTATACTCCGCTAATAAACAGGTTACTCGGTCAGTCAGTGAGCCACTGTATTGGTGAGTGAATGAAAATGAGTGATTGAGAGAATCTCATGTAACAGGCGGGACAGTGCACATTGGTGCTAGCGCTGAAATATAGTATTTCTAACCAACAACTTATTTTTCGTAAGATAAAAAGAAATATGTCTCTTCGGGACAACTATGCGGTGGGCCCCTTTGTTATGTCATTAATAACAGGCAAAACGCAATCTTAGTTGCAGCATCTTTTTTTTCTAACCTAAGTAGATTCCGAGTTGTCAGCCATGCTTTGATTAATTTTTCCAGATAAGGCCGTTGGTATCTATGAATAAACGTTCAACAAAGTGTTGGATTGGGAAATAAACCGTTGTAATAACTTCGGCATTCAGAAAGTGAGACTGGCGAATACAGCCTAGAGAAAAAAAACAGTTATGCAGGTACGCTCGTTAGCGGATTAAATACAGCTGTACACACCGGAGAAAATGGTGCAAAATAAGGGAAACTGACTGACACACGACCACAGAAAAATCTGAGTAAGCTGAAATGAAATGTATGCCAAGATGCATAAGAGCTGTTGAACTACGAAAAGCAGTCTTCTTCATAACGCGTTACGTTGAGTGCATAATAAATAAACTGCATAAATGTGCGCACAGAATAAATGCTGTTTTGAGCCTCCTCATGGAATCGACGTTGCGTGGTAACCAGAGGTTTAGATATCACAGGATGTAGGGCTCTGCAAAAATGAAGCGAGAGTTGAAACACAGGTTGATACTAAAGGGGACGCAAGAGAAGGCGCGGTTCCCCAGCATTTTAGCCAAGATAAGCTTTAGCTAGCAGAAGGCAGCGAGAAAGAGAATAATTCTTTTGTGTGTCGCTTTCTGCATATGTGTGGTCTTCAAGTAAAACCTTGTGTCTAGCCAGCGCCTAAGTTTGCATTCTCTTTGTTCGTTCACCTACTACATCTCCGTTTTTATGGTGCAATGTGGCAACGAGATAAAAAGCTGACGTTCCACTAAAGAAAAAATTAAGTTTATCTCGGGCAATCTTTGAATGGAAATAGTCTGACAGATGCCTACCGTTAAGTGTTATGTGGCATTGAGTTTTGGGCTTGCGTTGCACTATGTTTAAAGATGGTGAACACATATCAATATTTACGTAGTCTCTGATTATTATATTATTCATGTATCCCCTTCATTCGTTCTTCCGTGCTCCTGGTGCTGCGGAGTGTCTAAAATCTAAATCCATTTTTGTTGTTTCTGTATAACAGGACATAAACACTTCACCCGCATTTCGATGAAGACATTCAACAACATCTATGAATTTGGCATAACAAACATTCTGGGAACGTTGAGAGGTCCAAATTAATCCGGAAGATCCCACTACCTATATGTCCTCAATTGTACTGTAGTTACCTAAGAAATAATGATTACTGTATAATGAAAATTACGCACCCAAGTCGACAAAGGCAAGCAATAATATGCTTGCAATCAATGCATTAACGATGTGGGCTGCTGGAATCAACGGAAGGTTAAAAGAAAACACAGCAGCGGAGGAAAGGGGAAACATAAACCGAGTGCTCGCAGTCTTCATCAATGGGCTCCCTTGTTGGAGCTTCACACTGGGCATGCAGGAGTGGTCATTTAATAGCAGTTATTGCCGGGCGGAACCCGGGTCCATCTCCTTTTAGCTCACACAGATTACACGTCGGCCTGCTCTAGGCATCCCGTAAAAGTGTTTTGCAGAGGCGAGTCCGTTCGGCCCATTTTTGTCAATGTTTGTGCAGCTGGGCCATTGGTCCAGGTTACTTGTCCGTATGAAGCATAGTCCTTTTTTTGCCCTTCTTATTACTCTTCGCTGTGGCCCCCGACCACTGCGCCTGTGCGCTGGAAATGAGGGTTTTCTCGCTTGTTTTTTTTTTTTTTGGTCTCGTTTCGTGTAGCAGACGCCGATGTTGCTCCAACCGGCATCGGTTCGTGGCAGCCTGCAACCGCGCCTGGCCCAGGTTGCCCGCCAGATACGTACGGAACGGATATGAGCGTATGCGGAGGAGCAGAATTGGGGAACGGTGCACTCCGATAGTTATACTGTTTGTTTTCTTTTTTTTTCTTTGCAACTAAAAGACTCTTAGAAACCAGAGCAAGACTGACCCTGATCTTGTGGTCGATTATGGTCGCGCGTTAATGAAGCCCCGTTTGCCGTTATAGTGTAATCGTCTATACGGTGGTCATCTTATTTTTGTCATATTTGTGCCCCCGGCTACGTACAATATTTGTGATTCGAGACCATGTCGTTAGTGGCACATGTGTATTTCCTCCGTTCGTTTACAGAGAATGGCTCGTATCTTGTTGGCGCTGGTGCGGTTTCGCCTTATTTTGCATCTGTATTTACATTGCCTTAGCATGTCGTCTTTTACGAATCGTGCGTATAACATGTACTTACTATGAAGTAATTACCTACAAAACGGATTACCGGGTCTTAGCTCTTGGAATCGGTGTTATAGGTGACTTCAGGGATATCAACACACGCACGAGGACGACTAATGTTTTGTCAGGCTAGCTAGGACACCATCGTTATGCAAGCGTGGCCGTGAATTTTATGAGAGGCAACATGTGAGCGTGTGCCAAGCAACCTCATGCGGCACCTGTGGCGCGCAGCAGTGGCGAAATGTGAAAATAAAACGACAGAGTCGTGTCGTTCCTTCACTGCCTATCCTACCATCAGGAATGTGTTTACTTTTATTTTACGCTAGTTTATATATCCATAGTTGGTTGGGCCCATCTAGCGAACAACGATTGTTTTCTACTAGGACTGTTGCTATTACAGCTTTCGCAACAACACGAAGGAGCTAAGAAAAGAAGAAAAACTGCACGAAGGGCTGTAAGCAATAGAAGGAAATGCATTGCTCCCTTCTTTTTGTTTAATAGTTTCATAAGGAACAATACTTCAACGTTTAAGTTGTGCTCATTTAGTAATCAGTGTTGTGTAGAAAATAATATCCAGGATGCATCCATTCTTTGTAAAGCCCCCTTTTCACTATGCGAGCACATTTCGTATACATATCGTTCTCTGTTGTTCTTTTTTTCCTCCGTTTCTTTGCTTCCTGTATTTTTCTCTTATTTTTTTATATCTTTATGTATTTCTTAATTTTACTTTTTCTGTTGCTTTGTGCCCGTTCTTTCTTCGTTATTTCCCCCCCTCTTCATCGTCACTTCCCTATCGCACCTTACTGCAATAACTACACAATGTTATGGTACACGCTCTTTTACCGTCTG
The DNA here is from genome assembly GCF_043290135.1 of Rhipicephalus microplus. Lineage (NCBI taxonomy): Eukaryota > Metazoa > Arthropoda > Arachnida > Ixodida > Ixodidae > Rhipicephalus > Rhipicephalus microplus. Next base: position 2,119,226 of record NW_027464600.1, on the reverse strand, counting down.
TGCATGTTGCAGAGAAACGCATCGGTAATAATTTCTTCGACATTGTGCTTAAATGGTATAGGGACTCAACTAAACAATATATTTCAGCAAATGAGAATTCAGCCAGAGAGAGAGAGAGAAAGAAGTGGAGAGGAAAGGCAGAGATGTTAACCGAATGTCAGCCAGCATGTTACTTGCATTGGTGAAGGATTCATTCTCACCGTCTTCATTCTAGTGTGTCACTGGTAGCGATTTTTGGTAGAGAAACAAAAAATTTTTCTCTTCCCTGCAGTGTCTCTTTTTTACGCTCTTCTTTGCCCGTTGCGTGGTCCACGAGAGTCATTGCATCCTGCTCTGGACAAGACGGTGTATGCAGTGCTTCGACAGAGGGCTGCAAACTTCGAGCACGACAGCTGTTCTGTAAAAAAAAAGAACTGTTTTCTTGCAGGTAGTAGGTCTCAGCGTCTTTCGCCACACTGTGCTTAAGTTAGCGTCCACCCTGGGCTTGTGCCTTAACGTGAGAAAATACTAGGTTACATCATCGTCACGTGATAACCAAGAATTTTGTTGCCTCACGTGGTTGCCCATCTGCCATGTTATGGACGATCGGCCGCGTGCATGCGCCCATCGAATGTCGTAGAGCGTTTACAGAAGGATCCCCGTTCCCTCTATCGTTTCATAATAACGTTTTCGTGGAGTACACTGATACACGGGCAAAGAGAAGGGAACGACACCAGCGCTGCTATCGACTGAAGGCTTTATTCAAAAAATAAAAACATATATACCGACGCTACCACTTGCGGCCCATGCGCACCGCCGTATAAAGTCGGGAAGTCCAGGGCTATGGCGCCATAACTGCTGTACTCATTATTCCCTTTCTTGACGCGTGTGAAACTTTACGCTATGAAAAACTTGCTGTGTATAAGTACCAACTAGGTCGTCTTGCAGTACTACTCTCTCTACGTGATGATCGCAGTAATCATACGAGCATGTGGTAGTTATAATCATCGGCGCGTGCCACACGGGAGGGGGAGGGGGCGGTTTCACCACATATTGCTCGGAAGTTCACTGTTTTCTCTGACCTCATAGCCTATGGACTTTTGTGCCGGGCAGTGGCGCACGAACTTTTTCACCAAGGGGGGGGGGGGGGCAAACCTACCTCCCTCGTCCGCCGGGATATATATTGCCACGGGCATGGAACGAGATTGAGCCATGCCAATGCGAGTATTTGCCATTTGTGACATAGAAGAAGACTGGTTGTTGTGCTCGTGGTCTATAGCTTGGTTCGGCTAATCGTCCAGTGCTGCTGCTCCTGTGAACAGGTGTTGTTCACAGGAGCAGCACGTGACGTTTTCTGGTGGAGGTGATGGGTTGTGTTTTATGCACTGAAATCAGCAGCCAGATCCCGGCACTCGTCGCGTCTTGGAAGAACTAGCTGACCTATAGCCTATCCGGTGACAAGGAGTCCTACCACTTGAATATGGACAACTTCCACAACTCGACAGAACTATGGCTAGTGCAGGAACGCAAACCTAAGAGACATCAACGCGGCCTCCTCCACGGCACTTCAACGCCCCGAGAACCCCGACGCCGATCCACAGTGACCCTTACGAGGACGTCGACGACTGGCTTGACGACTGCAACCGTTGTGCCAGTGTAAATGAGTGGAACGAGCACCGGAAGCTTCGGTATGTCTGCTTTTGCTTCGAGGAATCTGCGCACACTTGGTTCGAAAACCATGAAGCCGCTATGACAACCTGGCCAGAGTTTCGCAACGAGTTGCGGAATATCCGCCGAAGCTCTGACCTGGAGAAGCAAGCGGAACGGCTCCTAAATTCTCGAAATCTGCGCCCGAACGAGATTGTTGCCTTGTTCGTTGAGGACATGTCGCAGCTGTTCAGGCAAGCTGACTCCTCAATGACTGAAGAGAAGAAGGTGCGCCTACTGATGCGGAGAGCTAAAGAGCAGTTGTTCGCTGGATTAGTGCACAACCATCCCAGCACTGTAGTGGATTTTTACTACAAAGCCATAATAATGGAGAGAATGCTAAGGCAGCGTTCGTCTCAGTATGAGCTTGCTGGCAGTCTTTGACCAGTGTCATCGGCACTGCCAACACCTGACGTCACGAATATAAAAGACCTGACGGAACTCGTGCGCAGTATTGTGAGCGAGCAGCCACAAAAGCTGCACGCGGTGTCTTCTCAGCTTCATGTTGCTGCTCTAACGAATGTCGTCCGTGAAGAGGTTCGGCAGCTGGTGCAACCCATGATGACTCTGCATCCAGCCGAGATCCAACCCATGATGGCGCCACGCCCAGCCAAAGCTCCGCTAATAACGTACACGGAAGCATTACGTACTCCTGCACCAGCTGTTCGCTATCCGTTCCGTCCGTCCACCCTGCAGATGGCGCCGTCATTCTACTCAGGACCACCGCAGTGCGGGAACCCACCACTTACATAGAAATCCAGTGTGTGGCGTGCTCCTGACAACCGGCCTCTCTGTTATCACTGAAGTGAACTAGGTCCCATCTACTGTGAGTGTGCATACGGGCACATGGGTCTTCCTGGCTTTCGTTTAGACGCTTGTCGACCCAGACGTAGTCAGCGGCCTCGTGCTATTGCCAAATACTTGGCAAGCCAGTATTCCCCAACCCTTCCGCGTCACCAATCGCACTGACCGTCTCCACGGCACTCTACGTCACCTGGCAACAATCGACTTTTGAGCACGTCGTTGCAGGACGATCGCCTAGATCCACGAGCCCGCGCCGGAGAAACTAAGAACAGCGACCTCTAAAAGACCGCTACAAGACCCTCCACCAAACTGCCTGCGGACATCCGACGACATCCGACGACATCCTTTCACCGACGTGTGCCATCGACGACAAACGTGTCTCTGCTCGCATCTCCGTTCTTGTCGACAACCACCCGATAACCGCTCTGGTAGATACGGGTGCCGATCATTACGTGATAAACGCTGACCTCGTTGCACAGCTGCGAAAGGTAACGACATTTTCGGGACATGGACCCAACTTCCGGACTGCAGGAGGTCACCTTTTGACAGTGCTGGGAATATGCACTGCCCGACTCCGAATTTGGGAGTCGTCATACATTGCTTCCTTCGTCGTATTGCGCGAATGCTCCCAAAATTTAATTCTCGTAATAGATTTCCTCCGTGAGCATGGAGCCGGTATTAACCTTCGCGACCCGCTCATAACGTTCTTTGACGACCATACAGCCAGACAAAAAGATGCAGCTGCGCAGACCACAACACTTCGAATTTCTGATGAGACCATCGCACTTCCGCCGCGAGCCAGTATGTTGGTAACTGTGGAGAGCGACTGCGACAACAAGAGTAGTGGTATCGCCGAAACTAACCTCTTGGTGCTCTTTGCTCGGTAGATTTGTGTCGCGCGCGCTATCATCCAACTGAAACATCGGAGGACTCGGCTTCTGATCACGAATTTCTGCGGCGAATACCAACACTTGGCAAAGCGAACAGCGATCGCGAACTTTAATGCCATTGATGACGAAGAATGTTCCAATATCGCCCCGGTTACCACTGCCGCCGAATATAACACTGCATTGACCAGTACAGTTGACGTTAATTGCCAGCTATCCTCTGCGCAGCATTAACAGATACGCATAATTTTACGTACGCAAAGTGACTGCTTTGCGTCCACCTTCAAAATCAAGCAGAACCCAACTGTGAAGCACCACATTATAACGAACCGTACCGAACGGCCTGTACGACAGTACGCCTGACGCGTGTCGCAAAAAGAACAAGAGGCAATACGTTGTCAGGCAAAACAGATGCTGGATGACGACGTCATCATACCCTCGAACAGCCCATGGCAGTCGCCCATCGTACTTGTTAAAAAAAAGACGGCACTCTTCGATTTTGTGTGGATTACCGAAAGCTCAACAAAGTGACAAAGAAAGATGTCTACAATCTCCTACGCATACATCACTCACTGGATTGACTTCGACTTGCCCGATATTTTTTATCAATAGATTTGCGCAGCGGCTACTAGTAGATTGAGGTCGATGAACGCGACAAGGAAAAAACAGCGTTCATAACTCCCGATAGCCTCTACGAATTCAAAATGCTACCGTTTGTACTGTGCTATGCACCGGCAACGTTTCAAAGGATGATGGACACCGTGCTCTCCGGTCTGAAGTGGGAATACTGCCTCGTCTATTTAGACAATGTCGTCGTTTTTTCTAAAACATTTGAGCTAAATTTACAACGACTGCAGTCAGTCTTCGTCACAATTCGATTTGCAGGCCTATCACCTGAAACGGTGAAGTGTCATTTTGGCTACGAGGAACCAAAGTTCTTCGGCCACCTTGTCAGTTACGATGACATACAAACAGACCCAGAAAAAACCATGGCCGTTGCTTTACTTCGTCCACTTTTGAACAAACGGTATTTGCGTCAATTTTTGGCTATCTGAGCATACTACAGGCGCTTTGTACAGAACTTTGATAACATCGCTAAAACCCTTATCCGCTTAACGAAGAAAGATACCCCTTTTGTATGAGGTCCAGAACATAGAGCTGCTTTTTCCAATCTTCAACAGCGCCTCCAGACTGAGCCCTTACTAAGACACTTTGATGAAGATTCTGCCACCGAACTGCACACTGACGAAAGCAACATTGGCCTTGGGGCAGTGCTTGTGCAGTGGCAAGACGGCGCCGAACGTCCAATCGCTTATGCTAGTCGCTTTCTGTCTTCTGCAGAAACTACTCACTCGACCACGAAGAAGGAATGCCTTGCTGTTATTTGGGCGATATCAAAGTTATGACAATATCTGTATGGACGTCCATCCAGAGTAGTTACCATTATGCCCTCTTTTGACTGCCCGATCTCAAGGACTTTTCAGGGCGCCTCGCGAGGTGGAGCTTGCACCTTCAAGAATTTGATGTTACAGTCGTCTACAAGTCTGGCCGCGGGCACACTGATGCCGATTGCCTTTCGCGCGCTCCCCTCGCGGCGACATTGAGCGATGATGATACAGATGACCATTTAATTTGCGCAGTCAGTGTATCAGACTAGGCCCAATAACAGCAAAATGACTCAGAGCTTCAACAACTAATCAAATACCTTGAAGGCCACAGCTCGAGTTCACCATCGGCATTTGCACGTTCAGAGTCATTTTGACTCCGCAACAACATCCTCTACAAAAAGAACTTCGAACCTTGTGCGACTGGATACCTCCTTGTGGTTCCACCAGGGCTACGTGCTGACATTTTATTTGCTTGCCACGACGAGGCTTCCTCCGGTCACCTAGGATTCGCACGTATTTTTGCCCGGATTCGCACTCATTACTAATGATCAAAGCTCACCCAGAATGTCAAGCATTACGTTTAAACGGGTAATCATTGCCAGCGCCGTCAAGTCCCACCTGTGTGACCTGCAGGTTTATTGCAGCCTGTTGCACCACCGTCACAACCGTTTGAACCAATCGGCTTGGCCTTGCTTGGGCCCTTTCCGAACTAAGAGGATGAAAACCGCTGGATTGTAGTCGCTGCTAACAATTTAACAAGGTACTGCGAAACGAAAGCCCTACAACGAGGCACCGCCAATGAGATTGCGTATTTTTTTCATGAACAACGTCATCCTCGCCATGGAGCGCCAACAGTTCTTGTCACTGGCCGTGGAACAGTCTTTACAGCCCAACACATGCAAGACGTCGTGAGACTTAGTCGAATAGCTCATCGCAAAACGACCGCATACTATCCACAAACCAATGGTCTGACGGAGAGAATTAGCAAAAGGCTCGCTGACATGCTATCCATGTACCTCGACCGCGATCACAAAAACTGGGATGAAATTTTGTCATACGTAACGTTCGCTTCCAACACTGCGGTTCAAGAGACTACAAGTTTCACTCCTTTCCGGTTGCTTCACGGCCGAGAAGCGATTACGATGCTGGATTTTTGGAATTATTAATAAATTCGGTTCAATTATTGGACCAATTATTAACAATTTTGCTATTGTTATAATAATGTCATTAAGTTATTACAACATCTCGCCCCTTTTTAAATGTTTATTTTGTGGTGTTAGGGGCGTAGTATAATGTTTACACTCAATGTATTTGTATAAAAATTTCTTAACGGGCCTCCAGGCACATGGATAAATACGCCAATATAAACGGTGGAAACAAAACTTTCCTTCGAAGAACAAATTGTGGGCGATTATAACGTTAAACTATCCCTTGTTGCTTGTTTTCAAAATGCTCATTAGCTGTATATGATTGGTCTAAACTGTGTTTATCATGCACACAGCACCAGCTTGATACACGAGACAACAAATTACGCAAAAATGACCCATCACGTAAAGACCACTTATGCACGACCACGTAAAAACTAAGAGAGTAAACGATATTCGATACTGCATGTTGTTTGCCATCGGTTCTTCGGCATTTAAAATTTTCTGTGTGCCACAAAATCGCCTGCTTGTTAGAAGACGTCATGAAGCCGGGGAGCATCTCTTTCTAAATGGAATTCTAGTTGGCTAGCTGCCAATCACATTAGCAGCAGCTACTTATAGCAGCTGGCGAGATGGATTGTGAGTTTATTAAAAAATTTCCACTTTCAGCATAACGGTATTTAGTTGTTTGTGCGCGTATACATTTCTGTGAGCTCACACTTGCTGAGAGAAAAAGGAATAGAGAAGAATGAGTGGTTATAAGAGGGAAAAGGAGAGAAAAGTGAGCCCCGTAACTCTCTGAATCAGGGTGCGACACCTCAACAGTAGCTCACAAGGGATCAGGGTGAGGAGGGCTTAAAAGAATAGGGTTAAATGTACATGTATACATAGCGAGAGAGAATTGCACTGGGACAGCGAGCGAGAGCATAGTAGGAGATAGGAGAGATAGGAAAGATGGAAATACGGTCACAGGAGTCCGAGGACGGGGCACCACTTGCGAAAGCTCTTGTCAGCGTCATCAGATGACGTAGGGCAAGTCCAGTAGGTTAGAGCTACGCTGTCGTCGGAGATCGGCGTCAGGAGATGATGTAGGGCCAGCCCAGTCGGCCAGAGCTACGTTGATGTCGGAGATCGCGAGGGCACAGCCGGTCGGCACGGAATTCAGTGAGCGAGTCATGGAATAGAGAGAAATAGGCAGCGCTGTAAGCGTGTGCTTCGTTACTACCCGAGATGTATTTTTAGCTGTAAAAGACTATTCAAATTTAGTGAAAACCAACTAGCCCGACTCTTAACTAAGCCTCCATGGTGCTGAACACCACGGTATTTCACCTTATCCCTGGTCCAGTGGGTCAAGTTGTGGGGCAAGTTAAAAGGCTGAGCTTCCTACTGCTTTAGTCGTGGCCACTTTGCAATCTGCCGCTATAGCTCCAATTTACCATAAGAAAAGCATATCAGGTTTACTGAAAACTAAACTGGAAACAGTTTTTGGCGTTTCAGTACGGAAAAACTTAAACATCAAAAACGATTCGTCACAGTCATCTCGCAACAGCTTCGACAGCAGCGGTGATGATATATCCTTTTCGAAGAAGATCATTTTCCGGAAGCAGCAAATGCTTTGACCAGACCATAACAAGTTTGCTCGTTGCTTTCCGTAACTGCATCAACGAGTCACAGTAGAATAAAAGTAAGAATAAGTGATATAAATTACAGGGCCCTTGTCCAGCGCTTGCCTGTTCTGCAATGCTACAGCACAAGACGCGAAAGAATCGCATAGGTGACACGCACCGCAAAGAGCCTACAAGTAAAATCATTACAGCAGAAATGTCAGCGAAATTTTGCTGTATTGTTACATTCTCTCATAACATTTTCATTCTTCCGTAAGAATATAATTGAGTGATTACTGTTGTGACGGAAAACTTCGCCTTACTTGTTGGTTTCCCGAGCGTGCAGCCAAGAGTGACCATTGTCAAAAGTGGAGGGGCTCAGCCCCCCCCCCCCTTTTTTCCATAAGGGTTCGCGCCCGCCTTGTCCTCCCGGCTGATACGCCTGCGGCACCGGGCATGCTTATGTGTGTTCCTGCCTCATCTTATGCGAGGGCAATGTGTCGTTACGATATGGACGGTGTTCTTGAAGAATTTTAGCGACCGACGCTGACTTAGTCGACGTCATTGTTAGGACCAAGGCAATGACCTCTTTGTTCTTTCTCGATTCATCCGGAGAGAAAGAGAAAATAGATGTTATGTCGTTGCAATAGGTAAAGCTTGGTTGTTGGCTCTGGTATATATACGCTCTGCTTGGCATGTCTTCCGCCGGTTCCTCTCGGCGCCGGCGTCTCTGGGCGGATGCATCAATCTGAGAGGCCGCCGCTGCCGACTTCGTTCTTCCAGTCCGTACGACGTCTCTAGTTTTCCCGTGTAGAAAGAGTCGGCCTCGCTTAGTCATCGAAATATGCGCGACGAGTTCCTTTCGTGGGCGGACGTGGCCATTCGCAGTACGACTGGCGTCTTCCTTCCCGACTAGCATCGTTATTCTTGCACTGATCGTCTTCCTCGCTGCCTTTAGTTTTATGCATAACGCGTCATCGCGAATTGTCATACTCAACTTCGCAAGGAACCCGAACTATAGAAGATTTATTGGAAGCTGAAGTGAACAAAGTGACGAATTTTCAAGGGTACGAATCTTGAGATACGTATAGCAGCACGGAAAGCGCACCAGTCTATCTCGGTCAACTCTAAGTGTGAAATTGAAATCCGAAATGTGTTCGGTGTTTATAATTATGGCGAGTGCATTACGGCGTTCGCTTAATATGAAACACTGTGATCTGTGGGTCGCCTGTCGTGGTAACAACGCTTTAAGAGGAATCACTTTAGAATAGTGTATGTTGGCGCTTTGAAAATCAATGTTATGTATGAGAAAATGAGAACTGATCATGCAAGCTGCACAGGGTGTTCGCTTTCTCGCAGTCAAGCCAATATGTGGGCTTATTAAGCAAACGGTCAGACAAGGTAGACTATAAAAATAAATACAAGTAAACGTAGGGACGTTGTGGAATATTTATCTCATTACAATAATTCTATCAATGGTTATAGCACGAATTAAAACTTCTTGAACATACTTCGATCTGTCCTGCATGTCGGTTGAAATTATTCGAAGCTTAGCGGTTGTCCTGTTTGTTTCTCTGGTGTTCTTGCTCGTGTTCGTTATAGCAACATCGTAGCATTCAGTGAATATATACCAATAAGCGCAGCTAAAGTGATTAACAAGTTCGAGTTAAGCTCGCTGACCAGGATAGCCAGGTTTCGGTATTTTCTGCAAATTTAGCTATTTGGTGCCGATTTGGCTATTGTTTTAGGTCGATGGCGGCGGAAAAATTTTCTTGGCTGCTTGGCTCAATTTTGGCCGCTTTCTTGTCCGCTCAATTTGAGCCAAACTGTCAATATCAGGTAAGGTTGCAGCCGCTGATGCTGGAGTATTTGGTGTCAAAACATGGCACTCAAAGCGGGTTTCAGAGTGCGAAAATTGAATTTAATTATTTATCGCTCAAATTATGGATTTAATTAAAAAGCAGGCTGCTTTTGCCTGACAAAACGTAAGTGTCAATTATGGCAAGCCACGTTTTCATGGAGACAAGTAGTAAACACACGCTCATGTGCTCGAATTGCATCCGGTGTCTCAGGTAACTTAGCAGCGGGGCGTTTTGGGCTAGTTAAAAATTATTCCTTTTTTTTTTGTTCATTTGTCATTGATCTGAGTTCGCGCTATAACAACCGTCGGGTCTTTCCGCCGCGGTTTACGACGTATTTACAGAGCGTCTAGCGTTTATGAAATTTCACACTTCAGTGCTGTAGCATGACAATGTGTAGAAGTGAATCACCCACTTTCACCGCCAAATAAAACCTGTAGTGCAACTTACGAAAGTGGTCGCCAAACGATTGCTTACACCGTGAAAGTTAAATAGACAATTTTGATCGAGATGTCCTATTTGCAGTGATAGTACAGCGCTCACAGTGTCATCAGACATAGTGCGTGACAGGAGTTATCGCGAGGTTTTGAGTTGCGTTGAATTCACAAGAACTTCAACGTATACTTTCGTAAACCACCTTTTCCTGGAAGGTGCTATAGTATCAAAGTCCGCGTTCGGAAAAACGATCGATAGGCTGCCACTATTCGCCGTAATAACCAATGTAGCGAATTGTCATGTTCTGAACGTGAACGATTATGGGCTATCGAGAATAAAGTTTAGAGTTCTTCGATAGGCACAGAGTTGTCTATTAGGGTGGGCTGCTGCACCTCAGCATCCTTTCTCCCCACTGCACTGGTCTAGTCAGTGGATGAAAAGATGGAGATGAAGCGATAATATGCTGCTTTTTACTGTCTGCCTTCTTTTCTCCGCTGTGTGAAAATTAACGCAGGCAGAGGACAGTTGTTGGAATCCAGCATCAAGCGTTGTCGACTGCCACTATCATCGAAAAGGTGCGTAGTTAACCTTGTCCAATGAAAAATGACGATACAGGTTCGACTAAATAAACGAACGAGGTGTTGAATCGGCACATCGCACCCCACCCCCCTGGTGGGCATGCCTATGATTTCAGCATCGGAATAAGCGGCGATTAGTGCGTAAGTATTAACACTCAAAATCATTACATCAAAGAAGGGTGGCTCTCTAGTTAGTACTGATTACGGAGCATCTCTGGGTGCCCAACAGTGCGGATTTCTTTCCTCAGCTGCCCAGAGTTCGTCACGAATCATTTAATCCACGCGCAAGAGTCATTACCGAAATTGATAACAACCCCGGAGCGGAACTTCCGTGCTGCGCCGGAGGGTGCATCGTTGAAATAGCCTTGATAAAAGCAGCTTATTAGTATCTATTTTTAATTATTTTGCTTGGCTCTAATAGACCGTTGCGTAAGTGTAGATCCCAAATTCATCTTTGCTTTGTTCAAGTCACAGAGATATCGGGAACTCGGCCTATATTCACCGCATACGGTTGCTTTCAACTATAAACCATTTTCGTGTCTCGTTTGGCACCCCTATCTAGTCATTAAGTGGAGATGGTGCTTCGTGATTAGCAGGAACTCTAACATTTCCCGCTAAATGAAGACGCAGCAGAAATTTCTAGCGATTCCAATCGATGGATGCGGTAAACCGTTTTTGCTGGTCGGAGACCTGCGAAACTTTCTCAGATGAACTTTGCAGCTGTACACATCGTGCGATTACAAATATGGCTCTTTGATCGATGATGTACGTTTTGATTGATATGTGGGGTTTAACGTCCCAAAACCACTTTATGATGATGAGAGACGCCGTAGTGGAGGGCTCCGGAAATTTAGACCACCTGGGGTTCTTTAACGTGCACCCAAATCTGAGCACACGGGCCTACAACATTTCCGCCTCCACCGGAAATGCCGCCGCCGCAGCCGGGATTCGAACCCGCGCCCTGCGGGATGATGTACGTTTTACCGAACAACTATCGCTGGAAAATTTGCCCGTACATTTTGGTACATTAATACCATGCTGCTATTGCCAGGTAGTGCACGTCTTGCAAGTCCCGAAGCCTCTGTTAATATTTTAAGGAGGTTCCTGAAGTTCGATTGCGAAGGAATTGAAGAAACACTGATAAGAAAATGAATTGAAGAGCTAGAATGTCTGGTTGTCAGATTGTACTTGCTCGTGCGTGCTCTTTTCTTTTACGGTCCTCGTTGCGCGCAAGAATGATAAAACATGTGTAAGATAATGTTTAATTCTTCCAGCTTCTATTGGTACCAGCTGCACATGTGTTCTTTTGTTTTGTGGGCAGAGCACGTTAGGGGCCGGGCTTGTAGTTCACGTGGCGTCGTTCAAGTGGCACGACGCTTCAGGTAAAACACTCAATACAAGGCGAGTGATGCGAATCTACGAATGGCAATCGCTGGGAGCCTGTGCTACGCACTTCCTCAGATTTCACAGCTGTAGATCGGCCATTCGTTTTTTTTTCACAATGTTCCAGATTTCAGAACAGCCTTCTTAATCCACCACGGTGGTTCACTGGTTGCGGTGCTTTGGTGCTGAACCGACAGTCACCGGTTTGATCCTAGCCGTGATGGTCACGTTTCGATGAAGGCAAAACGATATTTCAGCGCATGTTAAGGAACACCAGGTTGTCTAAACAATATCTACGTCTTGGCATGTTAAGCTGCGTATAATGTAATCCAAATAGATCAGTTCACTTGCTTATCACGGGAGTGTGCACAGAAGAAGGTTACCGTCAACGTTTTGCAATTTCCCATCCAAGACTCAACTACGATTTTACTGCTTTCGAGCTCTTAAATGTTGTCTACATTCCAGTTATGGGATACGAACATTGTTGCTTAATGTTAACATCCAGCGTGAGCTGGAGATTTCATGTGACTTTGCATAAAACAAAACAAAAGGAAGCAGACCCCCTAATGTTTTCTCAAAAGAGAAAGACAGTGTACTATCCAGCACTACCACGTACTAAAGACATATGGATAAAAGAGATAAATGAACCATCGCTAGTTATACGGTCGCAAAAAAGCGGAAATAGCCACCGTTAACATTACGTCACAAATAAACAACTGTTATTTTCGGTTTTGATGCTCAGTACGAGATATTGGTTCTTTCGTCGTTATGGTTTTGCTGCATCCTACCATAGTCTAGAGTTGTCAGCTAGGGACGGCCTACTGGTCTCCCATAGTTGAGTACAAAGTGCACAAAATCGTTAAAGATTTTTTAAATGCGAAGCATTTCTTAGCGAACTTCAGCGACTTTGAGCGTGTCTATCTATCTATCTATCTATCTATCTATCTATCTATCTATCTATCTATCTATCTATCTATCTATCTATCTATCTATCTATCTATCTATCTATCTATCTATCTATCTATCTATCTATCTATCTAGCCGCTTACGACTTTTAGCTCTCCTGGCCTTTTTGATAATGGTATCGACACGAAACTTGGTATGCCATAACATGACTGTATGGCGAGCATGACTGACTAGTCATAACATGAAAATCATAACGTGAATGTTATGAATTTCATGATTTACATTTCGTGGCCATGCGGCTCTTCCGACGGTTTCGTTCACATGACGTGTTGCAAAATTGGCATGGTATGACATGACTGCGTGGCGAACACAAGTGCCAGACTCTACCATGACGCATGTCACGTAAAATATGACTACACGCCACACTCATGGTGCGCTCGTGGCCATTTCAACAGCACATATACCAAACTTGGTATTACGGGACGTGGATGGATGACGAAGGTATGTGACTGGTGCAATTATGATAATCATGAGGCGCGCGTCATGTAAAAACGTAACTACATGCTACGCTCATGATGCGCTCGCGGCCGTTTCACTAGTTTCACATGTACCGAATTGGGTATTACGTGACGCGAACCGATGACATAAGTATATAACACGTCCGAACATGACAATTATGACATTCGCGTCATGTAACAACATGACTACATGCCACACTCATAATGCGCTCACGGCCGTTTCGCTAGCTACACATATAATCAATTTGGCATTACATCACGCGAATGAATGAAGAAGCTATGTGACTGGTAAACATGATAATCATGAGATGCGTGTCATGTACGAACATGACTACATGCCACACTCAAGGCACAGACACACTTTGGCGTGATACGGTGCACGTGTGCGCCAGCATTCCTTTCGTCGAGTCAACGCAGGCGATGCCACGCCAGGTGCCGATAAGCAGTCGCGCGTCGCGTTTCGTTGCTTTGACGCGTGCGCGTTTGAGTGCGCCCGGCGTCCCTTCGTCACGAAGACAGACGAGGTGCTGTCTGAGTAACGTAATCGGCGCGAAATGCAGCATGTCGCATTTCGCACCGGTTGCCGCCGAGCCGCACCGACGGACGCTGGTCGCGCCGGTCGCGCCTGGCGTCAGACTATATAGAGTGCCGCGCGTTGTGCTGTCTTAGCGTCGCTGCGGCCAGCGTGAGTGCTCGTCAACGTTACGTAGGAGTATATTGGGCCGTTCAAAAAGCGCTAGTCGCCATTTCGCTACCTTCACATATACCAAATTAGGCATTACGGGACGTGAATGGACGACCAAGGTAAATGACGCGTCTAAACATGGTAATCGTGACATGAAAGCTATCTACGGCATAATTTACCTCCACCTCGTAACGCTGTGACGATTTTAAAGTGACATATCAACCTTCCTCATTCGTGCTTCCCATATCATTGATTCCCACTGTACGTGGAGTCTGCCAATTTTTTTTCCTAATCACAGTCTCCTTGCGAATGTTTCACACGTATAGAAACCTCTTGGGAGCACGTCTT